>NW_024412444.1:7030811-7117316 GCF_014898765.1 Herpailurus yagouaroundi
TGGCTCAGTCGGTTGAGTGTCCAACTCTTGATTTTGGCTCAGGTCACAATCCCAAGGTCATGAGATCAAACCCCACCTCAGACTCTGAACTGAGTGTGGGGCCTGCTTGGGTTTCTCCCTTTCTTTCCCTCTGTCCCTCTCCCCCGTTGCTCTCTCTCTCTTTCTAAAATAAAAAGGAAAATAAATAAATAAATAAATAAATAAATAAATAAATAAATAAATAAATAAAGTAAAAAAAAAAAATAAACCCATACTGATTAAATCTAAAGCAACTGCTTGGGGAATGGTCACCAATAAGCTTTCTTGTAGCTGAATTCCATTGCAGCCCGTATCCCCATGTGACTTTGAAGAAAACACCTGATACTGTTGGGTCCTCCTGCATTTCTCAAAACAAATGTGTCCCTTGCCCTTGCGAACACAGGTTTCCCTTCGACGTCTCTGACGATTCCACCTCAGTCTTCTCAACAGGGCCCTCCTCTCCGACTGTCTCCTAAAGGCTTGTGTCACTCATGGCTCAGGACGAGCAGTTTTCACCCAACCCAAGTGTCCCTGGCCACTTTCATTGGCACTAAGGCATTAATTAGTGTAGGCACGCGAATGCTTCTTGAATCTTTACTTCCAGTTCTGACTTGTCACCGATTTAGACCTCTCCCATTGGATATGCCCTGGTACGTCTAAAACAGAATGAATCCTGCCCCTTCCACAGGGCACGCTGTCTCAACGGACCACTACCTTGGATCCACTTATGCAAACCAAAACCCTTGATGTCATCTCTCTGTCTTCTCTCCACATCCAGCACCAAGTCTTGTCAGTCTCTTGTCCCAAACATCCTTCAAAGCAGTCTACTTCTTTACCTGACCCCTGTCTCCAATCAGATCTAGGTAAGAAACCATCACTGCTTACCTGTATTACTTTAGGAGCCTCCCAAGGTGATCTCAGGCTGCAGGCTTCCTCAATCCATTCCACCATCCATGCCACAGCCCCGGTCACGACCTAACAGATGCTCTCCCTCCTCAGGACACTTTAAGGGATTCTCATTTCTCTTAGGATAAAACACAAACTCCTGACTGTTGGCATCTCGAGTCTTCTCTCTTATGCTTTCACTCTGTCCATTAGCTATCCTGGACTTCTCCCTCAAATGTACCATTCTCTCCCTATTCTCTGGGTCCTGATGTGCTGTTCCCTTTGCCTGAAACCCCTCATTCTGCAGGTTCCCCCATCCAACTCTTCCATATTCTTGAGATTTCAGGGAGCCTGTAACTCCTGTCCAGAAGTCATCCCTGAACTTCCAGGCCAGAGAAACCACTCATCTCGCTTTTCTCCCCACAGCCTGTAGCTCACCTGTTGCCTTCTGACTGCTAGTAGGCCACTAGTTCCATTTTGTCCGGCATAGAGTCAGCGCAGGTCGGTCTAAATTCCCGCCCCATTCCAGAGCTGACTCAACCTTCACCCTGAATGAAGTCAGCGACCATCTCCTGTCTTGTTCAGATGGTTGCACCACTAATCCCATTACAGACACTCATGTCATATTCTTGGATTTGTGTGCAACTCAACAGTCTTCACACTGTTTGCTGTTCATTAACCACTCATGAGTTCACCTCCCATCCCAAACTGGCCTTTATGATTTATGAAACCCCCACCACTCCTCCTCAATACTCATTTGAAAGTCAACTGATTGATCAATGATGGCATTTCCAGTAAAAGCTTGATTCTTTTTACCCGTAATTATGAAAATGCTCACGCTGACTAATACCCATTTAACCACAATTGTACAATAAATCCCCAGGCTGAAAGTTTTAATTTATAGAAATGTTGTGCCATCTATTAAAAAACACTAATTAGTCTTATGTATATTTTATCCTCCTACCTACCTTGAATTCCCTAAAGCCCTATCTCAATTTGACTGGTTTCACAAGCAACCAATCCATGAGGATTGTGACAGGGTGACATTAGGTTACTACATAACTCTCAATAACAACAAAAACATTTTTTAATAAACTATTTTTTGGTAATGTGCCAAGAAGACTTAAGTAAAAGAAGTACAGAAAGTCACTTACATTAAAAAAAAGGGAAAATGTTTCCACCGTTTTAGAACTGTGTGTCTACGTAAAACACGTACCTGCACAGAAGTTAAACCTGTGTTCAGATACACATGATTTCCCTAAAAGCCTCATGTAATTTAAAACTTGAATAACTCCGAAGATACAAATGATAGAGGCAAATTGTAAACAATGTATTTACCCATCTAACCCATATCCTTTTACACAACATAAGGGTAATCACGAAAGCAATTTATGAAGTCATTCAAGCAGAGCTAGAAAATGCAAGTTGGAAAATCAGATTGGACAATGCCTTCCGACAGGTGGAAGGTGGCTGGGCAAGAGGACATGCACTGTGTTATTTTAGGAACGTGAACCTCACACTCGCATTCATTACTCACATGTTATCATCTCCTATAATACGAAGTTTAAAGTAAATGCAAGGTCTTATGAAGGAAGACCTGATCTCACCGAGTAAACAGGAGCAGATATGTCTATGTGCATGCATTTTGCCTTTTTCCTCCCCCCTTTCTGTGCCATCAGAATAGGAAATGCCTGTCTGGGATAAGAGGGGGTTTGAAGGTCATTCACATTATAGTCAACTTGCCTGGGATTTTAATTTATGTATTTTTTAAATGTGGACAGCATCCAGATGGTAAGTTTTCCAACGGAGATGGGATAAATTAATAAATAAATAACCCAGGCATCCCTTCAGAGGACATGCTGCTATTTTGACTTGTTCATAAATAATACCTAGTGTTTTAGCAGTTTTTCAGAGCGTGCTGGGAATGTGAATGGTAGCTAGGACACCCCTGGTCACCTTTTGATAATAAGCCCAGCTTTAAATAATAGACACCCTTCTCTTTGGTTCTAGGCGGCACATGTGAAGCATGTGAAAATGGGAGAATGAAGTGTCTCCAGATAAACTCTAACTCAGACCTGTGTCAGTCATGCTTGCTAAGCCATGTCTAGATGATACATAGAGAGTTCTGCAAGACCACCCCTCAAGATCTGCTGCCGGCCCAGATGCACATCATCTTTCAGAGGAAAAAATGAAAAAATTCTTAACGTATGAGAGAGGGGACACTACAGGGACTCTGCCGGCCCCCTTTTCTCTGGAAACATCCACATAGGGATCACAGGATAGACCTAGGTCTGCCATATTGTTCGGTATTCCATGGACAGAGCCAACTGGACCAGGTATGAACTACCTGAGCCAACTGGACCAATTACTTTCTCTTTCCTGGGTCTTTGGCCTTAGGGACTGCCAGTATCAACCTCTAATTGATGAACTTAAGATGTCTCTTGAATCGATGAACTTAAGAAGTCTCTGGAACCGGTATGTAACACACTGACTGAGAGAACCTATTTATGTCAGAAGATACAAAAGAAGAAACCAGGAAAGCACAAACAGAAACTAAGGATGTAAAACAACAACAACAACAACAACAACAACAACAACAACAATAACAACAACAAATCTGGCCACTTTCTAGCCCCCTTCTTGCCACAGCAGTGCTCTTGAGTTCCATGAGACACTCTATATTTACGATAAGCTCTCATTTTGTGCAAACAAAGCCATAGCGTATGACAACGTTCTGATTTCAAATTGTGACACGACTTCCTTTTTCTGATGGCTACTAGGCAACATAATATAATATGGTGGTGAGGTCTGACTACAAATAGTAAGATACGTGCACATTTGGAAATGCAATCGTAATACCTCGGCACTCCTGTTCCTCTGTTTGAACTAAGTAATTTTCTTCTGACTGAATTAACAACAGGATTTAATGAAACCACATATTTCATAATGTGGTTGGTCATGCATTTCGGTTTTGTTTGGAATCAGAATCACTTCTCTCCTAGAATATGACAGATTAAACTATTAAAAATGTATAGGCAGTAATTAGTGTATCACTGCCAGAAACACAAGAATATTTTCTAGTATAATGTGGATGTCACCAGAAAAAAGATCACTTTGAAAGAACTCTCATAATAAAAAAAAAAAAAAAAGCATATTTTTCAACAGGATATTAAAAGGGTATCGTTAAAAGTGGTTCTCCTTGGGGCGCCTGGGTGGCGCAGTCGGTTAAGCGTCCGACTTCAACCAGGTCACGATCTCACGGTCCGTGAGTTCGAGCCCCGCGTCGGGCTCTGGGCTGATGGCTCAGAGCCTGGAGCCTGTTTCCGATTCTGTGTATCCCTCTCTCTCTGCCCCTCGCCCGTTCATGCTCTGTCTCTCTCTGTCCCCAAAATAAATAAACGTTGAAAAAAAAAAATTAAAAAAAAAAAAAAGTGGTTCTCCTTTCTACGGAAGACTCCTTTTCTCCCCCTCAGAACAAAGAGCCATGCAGATTCTGACTTCCAGTAAGCCCCTGTCTTATCCTTTCAGTAATTAATGGAGGCTTTGATACTAAGGAATCCTAAAGAACATTTTTCAAGCCTTAAATGCAGGCTGAGCTGATTCACACATAGCACATCTAAAAAGATCTGGGGAATAAATAATCACGAGTTGCAAACACTTGCCCGGAGCATTTGGGCACCAACCAGATTTCCAACAAGGGATGTGATTTTTTATTATAACAAGGAAAATTACTTACTGAAACACAAAAATGTGCCTGTCTTCTAACCCCTGGCCTTGTCCTATAGACACACACACACACACTCCCCGGGCGATCATTTAGCAAATCCTTTGTGTGTTTTGTTTTTTTTTTTGTTTTTTTTTTTTTAAATCACATTGGCTGTGGGGCACTGTTTTTCTTTTCTTTTCTTTTTTTTTTTTTTTTTTTTTTTTTTTACAGATTTGGAAATCTGTGCTCACAAAGTCAGTTTATTTCTTTGGCTAGGCCTCTGACTAGGTTAAAATCAGATTAAGCTAGCCTACAGGTAAATTTTTGTCAGATGCTTGGCTTAAAATATGAATTGGCACTTGAAAATGTTTGGAGAAATTAGATTTAGCATGGCATAGAGGCCTTCTCAGGTAAGGAACAAATTATTTTTAGGCAGGCATTGGCTTGCAGCAAAGATCCTGAACATCTAAGACTGTCTGCTGAATGGGTGTCTGAGGAGCTGATACACTCTGACACAAGCCCAGTGACACAAGCATTTCCCAGGAGAGGGGTACGGGTGGCAATAGAATTGCTGTGGCTCTGAGGTGAAGCTGTCAGTCACCTTCTACGACCAGAATCAGGATAAAGTACAGGCCGGCTTAAGGGACTGTTCTGCGACAGTGAGGGCTCTGGACGGTACACAGACATCCTCGCCCTCACGAGGCACTTCGGGGCTAGATCTGCCCAGAAGGTAGGTCTTCTCTGCCCTATTAACTGGTGACTTTTTAACATTTTGCAGAAAACCCATTTGGGATGAATAGAATAAGCTTCATCCCCAATTCACCCTGTTAAACAGCTCCTGGCGGAAAACACTATGATAAAAGGAAAACTACCCCAGAATTTAAATTTTCCTCGAGGGAATGCAACACCCATGCTGACTCTCCATGCTTGCTGTGGCTGTCTTATGTCGACTCAGTACTAGGAATAGTAAGAGAAGATACTAGTAACAATCACTATCATTTATTTGTCTCTCAGGCCCACTGCCAAGTACCATCAACACACACTTTGCTCCATTTTACACAACAATCTTCCCAGTACTTTCATTCCCATTTTGAAGATGAGAAAACTGAGACTTGCAGAAGTCAAGGTGTGTGTCCAGGTCAAACAGGCAGGTGGGAAGGGGCCACCATTCAAACCCAGGCCCACGTCCAAGTTCGCATCTTTGGCGTTTCCTCACCACATCGTTCTCTGTGCCTCTGAGATGAACACAGAGGGCGTACGGCTGGAAACCATAACACCCTCGTGAGCCACAGAAAAGATACATACAAGATAAGGACTTGTCTAAGAAGGAAAAGATACAGACAGGTAGTTAATGTAAAAAAGAAAAATTAATGTCAAATGCATTGCCTTTTCAGTCTTCTGAGTATGAAGTTTCTGAAACCTCTGATTCTAGGAAAGACTGTGCTAATCAAAGGCCAATGTTTAACACAGTCATCATCAAACCCTTGTATGTGATAAAAGCTGCTTCAGCCTAACAGATCAATTCCATTATGGCTATTTATGCAGTGACGCTGGTAAATCTATGAGAAATAAACCGGCCTCACTTACACCATTGATTACCAAGCCTTAAGACAGATATCACTGCAGTCTTTAATGCATGAGTAGCAAAATCAGTTTTTTTCTTTAATAACATACCCTATTGAAAAAGGAATCATTGAAGCACTGTGACAATACAGCATTGCAATTTCTATTAACCTTTTGAAAAACCTGTGATTATAAATATATCGGTAAAATATGAGAAAGGATATAAAAATGGTTTTGCCTTTCAAAAGCCAATACTTAAGGAAGACAATGCTTGAGGTTTTCTCTTATAACTCGGATAAAAATTAATTAGGTTATCCCTGAAGATTCTTAATAGCCTATCCCGACTGTGTTTCTAATCAGATTAGTTTTATTGTGCTCTCATGCTAAAACATGGATAATTTTTACACTGTTCAAAAGAACATTGTTCTGAAACTTGATTTTTAAGGATGCGTAGACCCTAGAGGAGAAAAACTTTAGAATAAGTGAGGTCATTGGAAAAGAATTCAAAGGGGAAAAAATTATGCCAAAATGGCTACATTTTACATTTGTCAAGAAAATAAAACTCTTGGCTCCCTTTTGAAGTCCCAGTAATTTAAAACCAAATCATCCCAATGCAAACATAATACATGAAAGTTTGGTTACCATAATATAGGAAAAAATGTCATTAAAAGAACTAGAAAACATGGTTTTCCATCATACGGAACGGAGAATTCCTAAAAAATAACTGCAGGAAGAAGAAAACCAAGCACCGCACATGCTGAAAGTACCTCCCAGGGCTTCTGCCAAGGCTGTGAAACTAAATTCTTGAAGGGCAAAGCAAAACATAAAAGCAAAGTTCCCCATAACATTAGTACATCTGCATCAGGAATATGTGTGCTGCTATATATATGCATTTAGACCTATAATTTTTTTTTTTTAAATACGTTCTTCCCTTAAGTACAGAGGTGGGTAGTGACAGCTAAGACACCACATATTAAAAATTTTTAGTGCTTCATCCCACTGCCTGCTACAGCATCTAACTCCGGCTTCGCTACCCACATACCAAAACCTTCTGGTCTAACTCCCAGTCTATTACATAAACATCTCCCTCCTAACTGGGGTCACAAGCATGACTTTCACACTCCCAGGAAGATCACTTTTGTACTAATAATAAGAAAGTGCTCTAGGTGTAGATCTTAAGACAAAGGTAGCAACCCGTGTTTAAAGGCCAATAGTTGCTGAAATTGTCACAAATAAGTTCTCATCGCCTGATACCGGCAAGTAGGAAAATCTCATGTCAAAAAATCCCCCACAGAGCGAAGCCTAATTCATGATCCTAACCCCAGTAATAAGAACTCGAGGGTAAAGCATTTATCAGATCTACTCAGTTTAAATTCATTCATTAACTGATCAATTTTTATTAGATAATGCAGTTGGGGTTCAAGAAGACTTGCATCCAAAAATGTTTACTTTCTTTCTTCAAATACCCATTTGATGTAAAAGGTAACAGGCGGGAAGATGCCAAAAAGATTCCAGAGAAGTGGGTAGACTGGAAAATCCACACACAGCTAATGAAACTCAGCTCAGCTCAGATTTGAATCCACCTTCCACTGAATTCACCTTCTGCTGAAATGCAGGTGGTGCAGGCTACCTAAGTTTGATGGAATGGGAAATCAAAAGTGGTTCATGACAGAAACAGAGCCAAATGCGCTTTTGAAGTTGCCTGGCATTAAAACAAACAAACAAACAAACAAACAAACAAACTGTAAGTTCCAAAACTTTCATCTAGTAAACACACCACAAAGATAAAGTAGTGCACTTTCTTTTTTTTTTTTTTTTAATTTTTTTTTTCAACGTTTATTTATTTTTGGGACAGAGAGAGACAGAGCATGAACGGGGGAGGGGCAGAGAGAGAGGGAGGCACAGAATCGGAAACAGGCTCCAGGCTCTGAGCCATCAGCCCAGAGCCTGACGCAGGGCTCGAACTCACAGACCGCGAGATCGTGACCTGGCTGAAGTCGGACGCTTAACCGACTGCGCCACCCAGGCGCCCTGTGTAGTGCACTTTCATTATAGTTTTTTGCCAAAATAGACGATGTCATGGAAAGATGACGACGGGAGATCAGTAACAGTGTCTTGATAGAAAAAGAAATTCATTCATTACTACCACCAGGTTCAGTTAAATCAAAGTACTGAATTAAGGCACAAAGGACTTGGAAAACGATGAAAGACAATGTCGAGAAAGGGTTGGTAAAACACTGAACAGACTCTCTCTTACCAGTCTCGCTTCCTTTGTCTTTTCAGTAATGACTACACTTAGACTTCTTTGAACCTCCTCATGCCTGAGAAGACAATTATGGTATGTCCTAAGATAAACTCTTCACAGAGGATTCAAGTATTTCCCGATAGGAATGTGGTTAATAACACTGTTATTGAAGGATTATTGCATGGTATCTTGTAACCTTGTATTTTTTTTTTAAATTTTTTAATGTTTATTTATTTTTGAGACAGAGAGAGACAGAGCATGAACGAGGGAGGGTCAGATAGAGAGGGAGACACAGAATCTGAAACAGGCTCCAGTCTCTGAGCTGTCAGCACAGAGCCCGATGTGGGGTGGAACTCACGGACTGTGAGATCATGACCTGAGCTGAAGTCGGCCGTTTAACCGACTGAGCCACCCAGGCCCCCCAATCTTGTCTGTATTTTTGATAAACCTTACATTTATCCAGGTTCTAGTATGCTCTCTCTTTCTCTTTTTCTTTTTTTTTTTTTTTTTAACATTTTATCTTTAAGTAATCTCTATACCCAATGTGGCGCTCGAACTCACAACCCTGAGATCGAGAGTCACATGCTCTACTGACTGAGCCAGTCAGGCGCCCAGGTTCTAGTATGTTCTAAGACACAACGATAACCAGTATATTCCTTAATGTTTACCACAGACCAGGAAAGTAGATTTTAACTTCTTCATATCCAAGACTTGGCATTGCCCAAGTGGCCCTGGGATCTCAGAACAGTCAGTTTCTGTATCAGTTAAAAAAGGCAGATTTTTGTGCCATCTAAAATTCAGAAATTTTAGTCATTTTTGGTAACTTTGCTTAGACATGATTTTTTGGTTTTTTGTTTATTGGTATATATAAGAAAACAGGGATAATGATGAGAGAGGAAAGTAATACGTATTCACAAACAATACTTGGAGAAATGCATAACAAATCAGAAATATTCTGAACTAGATGGAGCCCTTACTAATAACTTTAAAGGAAAATTATCACTGGATGGGGCGTCCTGGCTGGCTTAGTCGGAAAAGCATGCGACTCTTGATCTCAGAGTCTTGACTCTGAGCTCCACGTTGGGGGTAGATATTACTAAAAAAATAAATATTAAAAAGAAAAAAAAAAACGAAAAGAAAAATGGCTAGGGAAATCCCAGCACGAAGATGTAAAGAGAACTGGAAGAGACCGGAGGTGGGGTGGGGAGAGGAGGTCTGGCTAAAATTTCCAAATGGCTACACACGGGAAAAATATACATTTATATTAGTAGCACTAAAGGACAGTTGAGGTGAATGTCATCATAACTGATTTTGATCAATTCCATCGTTAGCAGAGGAAAATTTCTCATTTCCTGATGGGATATGAAGGTAAAAACCTTAATATCTGCTTGGTAATATATTCATATCTGAGGCTGATTCAGAATTATGTGTAAATGTAACAGAGAAGTGCAATTTACTGAATAGAAAACAGGCATTGTTATTGGTTTTTTTCTGTTTTACCAAACTATTTACAACAGGTAATTTAAACCACAAACATGTAGCAGTAAAGTTAAGCTGAAGCCTTTTGAGGTCAAATTTAATTAATTAGTGGAGCATCTTCCTCAGTAATGAGATAGTTTTGTTTTGAACTTACTTATCACATTATTTTAATAAACACGCAATAAGAAGGCTGAAGAACAATTTTTTTAAAAAGAACAGCCAAGAAAAATAAAAGGCTTCAGATAATATATTACCAAGCAATCAATTACCTATTTTTATGAACAAAAATGATAGCTTTTATTTCTGTAGAAATAATAGTTCTACAGAAAAGCTACTTACGGCTTATGTGAAAATACCTTTGAAAAGCTATTGCCACTAGGTTTGTTATCTTAAGCAGTTGCCGGGGTGAATTTCAGACCCAAAAGGTGTATCATTCTAGCTCTTAGCAAATCGATTTACTAATCCACCCAAGACTCTATCAATCCTGAAGCCAATCTTTCTACCTATCACCCAAAACCAGGGTTCCATCCCCATTCATAAGATCATTAGACATGTCAAATAAATTGAAGGTCCTATTCAAATCTCAGCTCCCTGCCAGCTCTCATCTCCACCTCCATCGTTCACACTGTAAGCTACTTAAATGGAACAAAGCCTGTTGGGTTAGACCTGCTGAACTTTCCACCCTCTCCTGAGCCAAGAGAAGGTGACAAGCATTGTGCCTGCCAGTCAGTATGTCAAAACAAAATGCCCATCAATACTGATTCTGGTGTGCCAGCCACTGGTCCTAGGACTAGATTTCACTAAAAGATAGAGACATTTTATGAGCTGGTTCTTGTGAACCTAAGCTCAAAATCTCCTTATAGGTCTAAATTAACTAACATAGAGAGTAGCGGATGCATTATTTTATTTTTCAAGAAATTTAAATAGGTCACCAGCAACATACAAGGTTCTGCGCTTGGCACTGAGGTTATGGAAATTAATAAGACAGCGATGGTCCATGCCCATTGAGGCTGGGAGAAAAGACACTTACATCAGCCTTCACAGTGAGTTTCAGGACTCTAGAAAATTCATGAGACTGGTAATGAGGTTATGAATGAAATTTTATGTAAACTTTCATATATTCCGTACATTAGAAAGTAAAACACAAATTAGTTCTGTAGAAAAAAAAAATGTTCCTTTCTTCCCAGGTTCTTTACCAGTTTGGAGGGGGATTCAGGGAAGAAAAGAAAATAATACCAGAATCTGAATGTAGCACTAGATAAAAAAAGAGAGAGAGAGAGAGAGAAGAAAACCAAAAGACACTTAAATAGACAAAATGTTAAATGTAATTTTAGGAAGTTTATTAGTCCCATATTAGGAACTTACATCCTGTTATTAATATTATAGACAGTTTCAGAATTTATATGTAAAGCCACCAAATTATATTATTATATAATAATAACCTGACTTTGTATACCATCCTGAACATTCTTAGTTCATGAAGGTAAAGGCAGACACAATGAACTGTAACACAAAAAACTTTAGCTTTGAGATTAAGCACCCTGGATATGAAACCCTAACTGATCACCAATTCTACACCACCAATAAATTGTGAAAGCCAGGACAGTGTATTTTACATTAAGGATGCAGTATGCAAATGAATACAGAGATTTTTGGCTTTTGCAAACACAGATTTCCAGCTTCTTTTGAAAAAGCTGGAAGTTCTGACTGATGTTAGTTTATATTCCCAAATGTCAATAAGCCAAAAAGCATTTCGACAATACCTACCTTTCACCTCATGTCATAGGGCTGGTCCCCAGAGAACCTCAGTTTATCCCAAATGTATGCTCTACAGAGCTGTGATGGTTATAGCAGGGAAAGATGGAAAGAGCCAAAACGTTCTTCATCAATGAAGCATTGCTAAAATAAATTATGTCACATCCATATCAGAAAGAGAAGCAAAAATTTATCAATTGATCTACTATGTGATACTCAACGAGGTACTTTATAAACACTGTATTTCTAGATCCTCCAAAAACGCTCATGAGGTAGAAATCAGTATTAAATGACAGTTTACAGATATAGGAAGAGGTTAAAGAGATGCCCAAAGTCACAGAACTCACAAATGGCAGTGATGAGATTTGAACTCCAGGAATCTGGCTCAGAGCCTAAGCTATGCGGCATTTAAATATCATGATGTAGACAGTTACTTACTGACAATGGAAGACTTCCATCATCTAGTAAGTGGGAATGAGCCTATAAAACTACGTAGCACATAGTGGCATTTCCAAGGAGTGTTCTGTATTTGCAAAAAAAACACATCCTTTCTTCTTCACTCATATAATGTCTGAATCATTTTATAATGAACATATATTACTTTGATAATCAAAAGACTATGCAACTTTTGCAATTTCAGAAAAAATTATTGTGTATGTTTTCATATGCTGCCTTTGCACTTTCTTCTGCTTGTAAAAAGTAAGGTCTCAGAAATGACATTAATTTACTCACTGTTCTGTTATTTTCTTCCCTGATCTTAAAGTAAAATCTGCTAATTGTGAAAAATTTGTAGAACGCAGCAAGGTTCAAGTAAGAAAATTTGATTTTGATTTCATTTTTGCAGGAGTGAAGAATCTTTCAAAACATGGAAAATATTCATAACATGTGAAGTGACGAAGCGTGCTATGATTCACTTCGATACTGACTATACTTTTATCCGCCCCCGGCCCCACATCCAATATTGGAAGGAAGTAGATCAAAATGGTAACAGGGATCATTCTGTGATCACTTGAACACAGACTCCTAAGCTCCTTAAAAGACAGTATAAGGCTTTACTGAGATTTCGATCACAATAACTCTCTTACATTAGTTTTCTCATCTGAGAGGAAAAGATACTGATTATTAACTGCTGTTTTTATGGACAGGTGTTTCGAATATGTTTTGATGAAATGATACGATACGTATAGAGTGCTCTAAGTACATGAAGTCAGAACCTGTTGAAGAGTTTACCTATCGTTATTATTCCAGGGTTGTTTTCATAGAAGGACTATGGGGGGGGGGGCGCGGAGGGTATCTTTAACTTCTTGACACCAAATCCAGGAGGTCCCCAGAGGGATTGAGGGAATGTGATTTTGAAAATCTCTTCTGCGTTTTGTGGCTTGGGTGATATGACCCAGCTGTAACCAGCTTCTTCAGTGGAGTCTGCTTCTGTAGTTCCTGGTTCTACTTTGGGCCTCCAAAGACTAAGGGATTCCTTTTTCCATGAGAATCCCTTTAAAACTATCAAGACCCATGATCACACTCTATCTGCACACCGTTGTTCATTCCAATCATCTGCTCTCCAGATGAGGCATGCTCATGTACCAACATGGATAAATCCAGTATGTCTTTGAGATCTGACGCTTCCTCTCCTCAATCCATTCACCCTGTATCTGGGGCCTCCTTCTTCCCTGGGAAGTGTCTCGTCCAGCCCACTGTGTCCCCTCAGAGTCTATTTCCGATCCCTCTTACTCCAAGTGAGGAGTGGATCTGATGAGTTTTATTAATGTGTTCAACAGAGATAGGAACTCTTATAATTTGCTCTTTCCCTTACATTAGCATTTGAAGAGGCAGCAATACCTTAACTAAAAGGGAAGAATTTCAGGCACATTTGACACTGACTTGGTTAGCCTCAGTCATTCAACAAGACTGGTCTACTGGAAAGAGGGGGACATTCCCCAGAGTCTACAAATCATCTAGTATTTGACTCCAAATCCAGTTCCTGCTTAAATCATGAAATTCTAGTAAACTCTGGAAAGGAAATAGCAAGACTGAGCACAGTGGAGAGGCACAGTGTTCATGTTAAAAATACAGGGCATTTTATTTGAACGTGGAAAAACAGGCTGATAATTGAGTGTTTTTGTTGTGTTTTGTTTCTATTCACCAATAATAAGGAACAAGTGAAAATCACATAAATGTGAGTTGAGAAAAAAATTTTTAAATGCCCGCTTGATTTTGAAGTAACCTCTGGTTAAGATTCACCCTGCTGGTCTCTTAAGTGGTCATGAAGTCACAGGGCTTATGTATTTTGTTCACAGTGAAGTTCCCAAACGCTTATCACAATGCCTGGTTCTCTATGATTACAGAGGCAGGCACTGGTCTGGGATGGGGTGAGGGCTGGGCAGAGGAGAAGAATCTGGCAACTTCATAAACTATCATGTATAGGCACTGGAGAACCTTCCAGCGAATGAATCTGCGGAGAAATGCAGCACATAATTCTCAGGGCCCCTGCCTTAGCTCATGAATGAAACTGATAATCTCAATCTAAAATTCCCAAAGGCATGCCTTTTAACTCTGCTACTGTAATTGCTCATGTACATATTAACAGCTCTCAAAGACCTGGACCTCATTGACTAATTGGAACAATCTGTCTTGATATGTAGATGTAATGGTTGTTAATATAAGAGCTATACTCTGGAAGAACAGACCTTAAAAATATCATTTTTGTAAACTGCAACTAACCCTCAGCCTCACAGCGTGAGGCAACAGGATGAATGTGTTTATTTGGGAGTAAATAATTTATTTGGGTCTTTCACATCCTTAAGACAAGAGGTAGTTTTAGGGGAGGATTTGCTGCTTTAAATGTCCTTTTTATGAATGAATTACATATTTTCCTTCTCAGGATTTAGAGCTCTTTACCCTTTAAGACCACTGAGACAAGAAAATGAAGATATTCTATGAGAATGGGGGTTTCTTAATAGGTATTACTGCTTACTCTTTTAGGGGACTGTGTCCATCAGCAACCGAGGTTCAGCAGCGAACAAGACAGACAGGCCCCCCTCTTCTCCAGCAGTTGACATGCAGGGGGGGGGGGGGGGGGGGGGGGGGAGGCAAGTTCATAAACAAGTAAACAAATCAATAAGTAATTTCAAAAACTGATGATTGCTATAAAGAAAATGAAGCTGGGTAATAGGAAAGAAAGGGATTGAGTTGAAAGGAGAGAGCATGGAATATATTAATGGGTAGGATTTAGAAAGGAATGAGCCATGAGAAGGGATAATCGGGGAGAGAACATTCTGGACTGAGGACACAGCTGGTGGAAATGAGGTAGGGAGCTTGAGGGGTGGGAGGAGTGAGAGCCACGTCCAGTAAGGCCTCATAGGGCCAAGTAGGATATTTGGATTTATTCAACATGGGACTAGAAACCACTGGAAGATTTTTAAACAAAGGAAAAACATATTGTGATGCAAGCATTTAGAAGAACACTCTGGTCACTAGATGAGTGGACTGTCGGGGGCAAGAGAGAGCTCTCAGGAATCTATAGCAATGGTCAAAGGCCGACCTGGTGATGGCTTGAACCAGGCTGGGAAGAGTAGAAAAGAAAAGAAACTGATGAATTGGGAGTGTGCCGTCCAATGTAACTGGAGGATCAGGACACAAGAATAATGGCTAACATCAAGGAAGCTCTTAGAATGTGCCAGGTGCTGGTGGAAGCACTGACCTCTACTATCTCAGAGTAAGCCTTCCAAAAGGGGGTTTGTTTCATTATTATTGTGTTTCATCACTGCACTATGTTACGTTCTTCTTTTTTAAGTTTATTTATTTATTTTGAGAGAGACAGATGCAGGGGTGCAGAGAGAGAGGGAGAGAGAGAATCCCAAGCAGGCTCCACACTGTCAGCACAGAGCCCAACGCGGGACTCGAACTCATGAAACCGTGAGATCATGACCTAAGCTGAAACCAAGGGTCAGACACTTAACCAAGGCCTGGGCCACCCCAGCACCCCACGTTACATTCTTCTTTAATGTACAACAAATAGTATGTAATCAAAACTCACATATAATATGTACAACACAAAATCTAAATATTACATAATCAAAAATTTAAAAGAATTTTAAAAAGTGAAAGAAAATGCTATAAAATAATACAGAGTAGTCAGTTATCCGTGATCTTCTAAAACCAAGAAATATAAACTTGTCATAAGAGATAAGCATCCCTATCCTATCTCCCTCAATTAGCATGCTCTTCCCTCAAAATACTCAGAATTCATTCAGAATTCAGGCACGAGCCACCATCACCTCTCCTGAAATATCATAATTATCTTCTGACTTCAGTGGCCACAAGTGTTTCCTATGGCCATGTGTAGCCAGAAGGATCCTTCTAAAATCTAAGCCAGATAACGTCCACTTTCTGCTGAGGACATTCCAAGGGCTTTCTATCTTGGCCGGGGCAAAAGCGACTGGGCTGCCCATGGTCCACCAGGCCTTGTTATCATCAGGACCCAAACTATTTTGTAGACTATATTACTGTCACTCTGCCCTTTGCTTGCTCAAACATGCAGGGCAAGCTTCTGCCTCAGGGCCTTAGCACCTACTAAAACAAAAGCCACTTGAGGCCAGGGCATTCTGTGTCCTACACAGAGAAGGCCCTATTAAGCAACTGAATGAACATCACTGATAATTTAGAAATGAAAGATGAGTGTCAAAACGTAATTTAAACATTTTACACAGCATCAAGGTAGGGCAAAGGACTCCCCACCGAACTACGTGGGACAGCATTTCCCCTACGTAGAAAATTCTCATCATTAACCTCTCAGGATGTTACAAAAAAAAAAAAACAAAAAAAAAAAAACAGTTCCAAGGTCAACTGAGTTTGGGAGATTCCTGGTTACAAGCAAGTTTCTCTCAAAAATTTTACTACGTTGGCCCATTATCAAGCAACAAGAGGAAGGTATAGTAGGCAACGTTTCCTAAACGTATCTGACCCCAGATCACTTTTTGTGCGGATCATTTAGACCAACTAACAGAATCCAGAAAATGTACCAGGGGCTGCCACACATGGTTATGATGTTTCAACCCACAGGTACTCTGCCAACACATAAACGTGAATAAATACAGTGATGACAGAGAGAGAGAGAGAGACAGAGACAGAAACAGGAGCAATTGTAAAGGCAGAACCAGGCTGAGAAATGGCAGAGCACGGAATGAGTTTTCTTTCACCCCTAGCCTCCTTGAATCAGGGGATGGCGAACCCTGAAGCAATACAGTAAGAAGATTCCCTGAAATACTGAACTTTATAAACTGATGCAGTAAAGGTTTTAACAAGGAGATTCAGAAATCGAAGCTCTATCCGTAGAGTAAAAGCTGGGGTTTAGGAGTCATTTTATCATTAACCCAAATATCTTTCATGTATTAACCTGAGTTTTAAAGCCCTGTCTTCTAAGACATCCTCAAACATTCAAGAGATGAAATTCATATTTCTAAGTAAAATAAGGTTTTGGTGAATTTGCCCAGCTGGTGTCTCCATATATCACAGTAAATGTACCCAGAGCGGTATCTGTGCTCAACACAGAGCCAGGCCACGCACCCGGGGAAGTAAGCTTTAGGAGTTTCCTCTCCCTTCCATTAAATGGGGGGTGGAGGGGTACTATGAAACTCCATGCTGGGGATTTAAAGGGGAGTGAGGAAATAGACTTTCTTTCAATCCTGACTTCTTTCTGTTCCTTATAAATCTTCTTCACTGTTCTTTCTGAGTGGCGGTGGCACTAAAGAATCTGCTAAAAGCTTTAGATTTAAGATGGCTTGAAACCTTCCTGCTCAAATATTTGACAGGACAGGGGAAAAAAAAAGTGCAGGGGCGATGTTTCTGAGCCTTATGCCCATAAATCCTCCTGACCTGAACTTACAATACATCTGATCTGGCAGCCTGAGATCTCTACCTTCAGTGCACAAAGGTCTCCCTAGGCCAGTGTTATTTGAGTTCCTCAGCTTGGAAACAGACTCTGAGAAAAATAGTATTCAAAGCCTCAAAGCCCTGGGAACAAATGTTATAAAAATAAATAAATAAGTAAGGGGGAAATACTGAATGCTTATAAAAAAAGAAGGTGGAAGAGGAGGAGGAGGAGGGGAAGAAAAAGAAGAAGAAGAAAGAGAAAGAAGAAGAAGAAGAAGAAGAAGAAGAAGAAGAAGAAGAAGAAGAAAAGAAAAGAAAAGAAAAGAAAAGAAAAGAAAAGAAAAGAAAAGAAAAGAAAAGAAAAGAAAAAGAAACAGAAAAAGAAAACCCTGAATCACATCCAGGTGAAGACTTTCAACAACCAGGTCAGATCCCAATAGAAAACTGAATTGTACATATTTTTTGGTTGGGAAAGGGAAAAAAAGGTGAAAATTATTACAAATTCAGCATAAAAGTCCCTCTTTAAAATTTCTGTAAGTCCTTTGGCTAGTTTAGTGTCTAAATTCCATTAGTGTGAAACCTATGGCCAACTGATCTTTGACAAAGCAGGAAAGAATATCCAATGGAATGAAGACAGTCTCTTAAGCAAGTGGTGCTGGGAAAACTGGACAGCGACAAGCAGAAAAATGATCCTGGACCACACTTTCTTACACCACACACAAAAATAAACTCGAAATGGATGAAAGACCTCAATGTAAGACAGGAAGCCATCAAAATCCTCAAGGAGAAAGCAGGTAAAAACCTCTTTGACCTTGGCCACAGCAACTTCTTACTGGTCTCCGGAGGCAAGGGCAACAAAAGTAAAAATGAACTATTGGGACTGCATCAAAATAAAAAACTTCTGCACTGCGACGGAAACAATCAGAAAAACTAAAAGGCAACCAACGGAATGGGAGAAGATATTTCCAAATGACATATCAGATAAAGGGTTAGTATGCAAAATGCATAAAGAACATATCAAACTCAACACCAAAAAAACAAATAATCCAGTGAAGAAATGGGCAGAAGACATGAATAGACACTTCTCCAAAGAAGACATCCAGATGGCCAACCGACACATGAAAAGATGCTCAACATCACTCATCATCAGGGAAATACAAATCAAAACCACAATGGGATACCACCTCACACCTGTCAGAATGGCAAACATTAACAACTCAGGCAATGACAGATGTTGGTGAGTATGTGGAAAAAGAGGATCTCTTTTGCACTGCTGGTGGGAATGCAAACTGGTGCAGCCACTCTGGAAAAGAGTATGGAGGTTCCTCAAAAAACTAAAAATAGAACTACCCTACGACCCAGCAATTGCACTACTAGGCATTTGTCCAAGGGATACAGGTGTGCTGTTTCGAAGGGACACACGCACCCCCATGTTTATAGCAGAACTATCAACAAAAGCCAAAGTATGGAAAGAGCCCAAATGTCCATTGATGGATGAATGGATAAAGAAGATGTGGTGTGTGTGTGTGTGTATATATACACACACACACACACACACACACACACACACACACACACACACACAATGGAGTATTACTCGGCAATCAAAAAGAATGAAATCTTGCCATTTGCAACTATGTGGATGGACCTAGAGAGTATTATGCTAAGTGAAATTAGTCAGTCAGAGAGACAAATATCATAGGACTTCACGCTCATATGAGGACTTTAACATACCAAACAGATGAACATAGGGGAAGGGACGCAAAAATAATATAAAAACATGGAGGGAGACAAAACATAAGAGACTCTTAAATATGGAGAACAGAGCGTTGCTGGAGGGGTTGTGGGAGGAGGGATGGGTTAAATGGGTAAGGGGCATTAAGGAATCTACTCCTGAAACTACTGCTGACTGAAACCATATGCTAAGTAAGTTGGGTGTAAATTAAAAAAATAAACAAACTCCATTAGTGTGGTCTGGAACCCTTAAGTGTACATGTTTTAGTCATAGGAGCCACTACATGCATGTGGTTCCTGAGCATATGATCACTGGCCAGTCTAAGTGTAAAATACATACCAGATTTCAAAGAAAGTACCAAAAAAAGAATGTAGAATAGCTTGGTAATAATTTTTTATATCGATTACATGTTGAAAGAGTAATATTACAATGTATTAGGGTAACAATAATAGATTGTTAAAATCAATTAAAAATTAATTGATTTTCTAACAATTATTATTATATAACATAAATTATATAAGGTAAGTTAGTAAAGTCAAATAAAATCACTTGTTTCTTTTTGCCTCTCTTAATGTGGTTGCCAAAAATTTCAAAGTACACTGAATGGCTCCCATTCTGTTTTCTATCAGACAAGTCCTGCCTTACATGATTGAAAATAGACAGAAGTGGCCAATCCACACAAAATCCAGTGTTTTCCACAATACCTCTAGGCAAAGAGCTGATGGCACTTCCTGTTTCTCTCACTTTCCTCTCTGTATGTTTTACCAGTGGTTCAGCCATGTTTGAACATTTAAAGCCCTTTGATACTTTTTCCTTCCTGTAATCCAATAAACAGCAGTTAAGATTCCAACAAAATTATTTCTACTGCATCAGTGATTCTAAAGACAACCTAAAGCAATGGCAAGAACAACGAGAAAATGATTTATCAAATAAAAGGAATGCTGGTTAAGATTTTGTAGACACTGGAGCCTAGATTCTGAAGTCCTAACAATAAATCTCAGCCAAGCCACTTACCTTTCCAGAAACTCAGCTGTCCCAACTTAGAGCACAGCAAGGGCACCTCCCTCATAAGGTAGGTGAGAAAATTAAAGGAAGAATATCTAGAATGTTGCTGACACAGGCAATGCTTACTAAATGGCGTCTACAGTATCATCATTATGATGAAAACCACCAGCACCAACACTGCAAGCCTTCTTTTTGGTTGTCTGAGGGCTCTGCCGGAGTCATCAAGTTTCTAGGTTGAAATTATCTCCAATTTACCTGGGTTTTCTTTTTGCGATGTCCTCTGCCTTTCTGTGATTCTCAGGGCAATTCAACCAGGTATCAACACACTATGTGTCACTGACACACCATCAAACAGCCCCGAGCCAAGTTCACATCTAAAGAAGACCGTGTGTGATGAGGGCTGTCAGACATTATGGACATTTACCACGCCAGGGGCAAGGCTTTTCTGCTTCACCAAATCAGTTCTCTGGCTTTGTACAACCAAGGCATTCACTTCTCCACGGAGCATCCTCTAAGTCCTGGGGCCTCCTCCCATGTTCTTCTTAATTAACACAGGATAGACACATAAAAGATCAGCCAGATGGAAATGAAGTATTTCACCAGCAAAGGATGAAACATTCTGCTCAGAAATGGAATCTGTATTTCAATAAAGTCAATCATTAAATTTTAACCAATTCCCTCACCATTTGATGGCAGTCACTACAGAGAAAAACCCGACTGGCCACACCATGGAGCAGCAAACACCAGATAACCAGGGACAATCTCCTTGACGCTTCCAATGTTCCGTGAGGAAGAGTGACAAGGAAAACAGGCACTGCCTTGAACACATCCACAAAGGACTCTCCAACGCACAAAGCAACGTTTCAGAGAAACTGCACAATTCCGGGAATTTCAGTAAAGTACAAGGCAGGGTGAAAGAATCACCATGATGTGGCAAAACTTATTTTTCATAGAAGATGTCTCTGGGTGCCTGGGTGGCTCAGCTGGTTAAGTGTCTGACTCCTGACTTTGGCTCCAGTCACAATCTCATGGTTTGTGAGTTTGAGCCCTGCATCGGGCTCTGCGCCCACAGCACCGAAGCTGCTTGGGATTCTCTTCCCCTCTCTCTCTGCCTCTCCTCTGCTTGCTCTCTATCTCTCCCAAAATAAATAAAAATAAAAAATGAAAAAGAGAAAATGTCTCAATCTTCCTTTAATGACAGCTCTAATGACAGACGAAGCAAGATACTATCAGGTTCATAATGACCATTGTTTTATGAACAAGCCAAGGTGGTTTTATAATTGTTAAGATAAGAGAAATAAAAATTACCATTAGTGTCTTCTGGAAAAACTTACCTGAATGGGACCCCATTTCTTACCGGAATAGGGAATAAAGGAGAACAGGAGAAAATTTTAAACCTCATTTCCAGAAAAGGGGGAATTGTTACAAAATTGCTTAACTTAAACTGAGGAAGGAGTGGGACAGTGGGCTTATAAAAGTCTGGGGGAAAATGGAGTTAAATAAAGGTAAATACATTTCTTCAGCGGAAGACTCTTCAAATATCTTTAATATGCTAGTATTTAAAATACATCTTCAAGAAGGCATTTTGTGTATAAATTTATTTCCAGCAGAAAAGAAGGGTTACATAAAGGAGTAGGAGCCAAAGTGAACATTTAGTCTGTGTTCTAGAAAGTCATACTACTGGGGCACCTGGGTGGCTGGGCTCAGTTGGTTAAGTGCCGACTTTGGCTCAGGTCACGATCTCATGGTTCATGATTTCAAACCCCCTCGTTGGTCTCTTTGCTGACAGCTCAGCGCCTGGAGCCTGCTTTGGATCCTGTGTCTCCCTCTCTCTCTGCTCCCCCCCTCCCCCTGCTCACGCTCTGTCTGTCTTTCTCTCAAAAATAAAATAAACGTTAAAAAAAAAAATTCAGAAAATCACACTACTGAAGCCAGGGACCAATATGAGAACTTAGCCTCTGGTGGACAGGCCCACATCTGACTCATGTAGCATCCTGCCATGTTTGCAGGAGTGTAGCGAGTGACAATGTGGCAGGCCTCTGTGTGGGTCACAAGTGCACGAGCTCACCTGGGTGAAGGAAGGCCGATGCACATCACCTAGGACGTTAATCTGAGGGCCCAACAGAAAGAGAACCGTCTAACCAGGATGTAACAGGAACGATGGAAGAACCAAGATCCATTTCACAAAATAAAAGGCAGAACATGAGCCTGACTCTAGGCAGGCAGGCAGAGGGAAGCTGGGCAGACAGAGGGAAGACAAGAGAAGGTCAAGGTAGAGCCCCCAGGCAGAATGTTAAAGGGGGAAAGAGATCACAGAGCAAGGTCAGCCTACAACAAGCAACTTCTTGCTCCCTGAACAAAACTTAGCTCTAAGAATGTCGTTTACCAACACCAGATCGTTCCTGCACTCACTGGGCCCACCAAGGTGACAACGTGTCTGTGTCATGGCTGGAACTAACCCACACTCCTGGGAACATAAACCAGTGGTGCCATGCTATGGACCCAGTTTTTAAAACAC
Organism: Herpailurus yagouaroundi; assembly: GCF_014898765.1. NCBI lineage: Eukaryota > Metazoa > Chordata > Mammalia > Carnivora > Felidae > Herpailurus > Herpailurus yagouaroundi. The sequence goes on from NW_024412444.1 coordinate 7,053,592, forward strand.
AGGCCCGTAAGTTATCAGTGGTGATGAAATCTCAAAAGCTTGCAAGACCAAGGGTGTTCTGTTATTACAGTTATTTATGATTCGGGTGCAAAAGCCAATTTGGTGGTAAAACCCGAAGTGAAGAGATATGGAGCCATTTAGAATACTGAGATTTCATTCACCTCCATGCTCCAGAAAAATTAACGCATTCAAGTAGTAGAGTGGCAGACCCGACTAGGGTCCTCAGTAATATGTATAGCATGCGTATCCTGCTACCTTTCCCGAAAAAAAATCCTGAATTCTAAAACATCTGGCCTCAAGGGTTTCAGCTAAGGGACTGTAGACCTGTACCATATGGTGATGTGTACGTGGTGTATATTAGGAAAAATGCCTTTTCTTCCATTCACTTGCCGGGATGCTCTAAGCAGTGCCGAAATGAATGAGCTGTGAGTTTCCTTGGAAAGGGCACATATAATCAGTTTGGATCATTTAAGCTTATTGAAGACTCCAACTCATAAAGTACCAATAAGTCTGAATCAACAACTCCTGCGATCTCTTATTGTAATAAACAAGATTTTAATTACCTTACACAACAAGTATGCAATGAACCTCCACTTTAATGGAGCTATCAGAGGTTTTATCTGGAGATTTCTCTTTGCATTAACTCCAACTTCAGCTATTAGTAGAAACACTGCATGATTCAATCCTATTAGTGTTACATGAACCTTTATTTAAGTTACCAATCACAGAACAGGGGATGAGAGTGTGCAAAGGGAAAGCGTAGGATAGGGTAGAAGCTGATATAGATAACTGTGGTTGCAGAGATAACACAAAGTTGTGTAGCCATGGAAGAATGGGAACAGGACATACCACTGTTTTAATCACTGGAATGTTGTGAGCCTTTACACTTGAAGAATACTTAATCACATCTGCAAGATCCTTTTTGCCATATAAGGTAATATATATATTCATAGGTTTCAGGGATTACTGAGGGGACATCTGGAGGGGGGCACCATCCTGAATATCGAAACCCGCAATGATCTCTCTTTATTCCTTCAACTTACCAAGTATCTCCTGCCTTAGGCCTTTGCATGCCCCTGTTCTATGGACTAGCTCCAATTTATCTCTTCTCTCTTAATTAATATCACTTAATAAATACCTCGTAGCTTAATAAATATCTGTCTAGAGGCCTTCCATAGCTCATGACAAAATATCCCTCTCCTTCAGAGACAATATCCCAACTGCTATCACACAGCTACTTATGTGACCGCTTGTTCAATTTCTGTGTCATTACCAGAGTGTAAGTACCTTAAGGGTAGGGGTCCCGACTTACCGGTTTACCTTTATAACCCAGTGCTTACATGACAGAAGGCACTCAAGTAAAGTTTGCTGCCAGGCAAGGAATAAAGCTGCATATATATAGGAGGTGAGGGCATGGGAGGATCCAAATTGGGTCTCACCTCCTAAGCATGGCATTGTAATCGGATTCCGACTTTGTTCCCTAACTTACACTGAGCTGTAATGATTGGTGGCTACTGAAGAGCTCTTATTTCATTTTTACAAGGCCATTTATTTTTCTATTAGGATGTTTTCAAGTGTAGGAATTCCAAGACCAAGTCCAGGACTCCAGCCAGGACAACGTGGGGAGGTCTGACTTCTGGATGTGTAGGAAGCTGTTGTAGGTGACCTCAAGGCATTCCTGGAGGGGAGTGGGGGGGGGGGGGTGGGCAGCAAAACCTACAAAGTTGGGTTTGTTGCAATTGAGCCTCAGGGAGCAGGTCCCGATTCTTGCGGGCCACAGGCTTACAATTCAGCCTGCGGGGCTGGAGCACTGAGGCAGCTGCTGAAATAAATACCTGAGGTCGTGACTTAGCTCCCAGCGGAGCCCAAAGGAACTGGGACCAGCAGTGTTCTCACCCAACAGGCAAGGTACATTTCTCTCTAAAGTCCACAAGAGGATAGAAGGACTTCTCAGGCACAAAGTCCTCAATATTCAAATGTACTTACAATGATGCCACACAGGGAAAAGAAGGAAGGTCAGTTACAGCTAAACATACCACTTTCTCTACTTCAAAGCCTCCTAACAGCCACATTTTGGGTGGCGTAATTCTTTGGGGGCTGTGCTATGAATGGGATGTTTAACAGCATCCCTGGCCTCTACTCACTAGATTCCAGTAGCATACCACTGGCCCTAACAGCGACAACCAAAAACGTCCCCTGACAATGCGTAATGTCCCCATGGGTGGGGAACGTTGGTCTCTAGTTGAGAACCAATCCCACTGCAATCTTCAACCACATCTCTTCTCTGACTCTGTATGCAAGGCAAATAAGTAATTGCCCCCATGCTGACAAATGACTACAGGATACATGACAATTATTTACTTTCATTTTAATGTCTTAGAAAACAATATAGTTATAGGGAACAAAATAAACCAAGTCCGAGATGTTCAAACTGTAAGAACATCTGAGAGCGTTCCTATTGATAAAGAGCTCAAATAAAGCAATTTAACGTTAAAATATTATAGACGTGTTTCAAGCAAAGGTGAGCAACTTTCCTTGCATATTTTAAGGTTAAATCCAATCCCATTACCTTTGACCTCTTGAAATTCAAGTTCCTCTAAATATACCCACTAAGTAATTTAACACGTTTATCACATTGAAAACAAAACAAAACAACAAAAACCAAAAAACAAAACAAGCTACGAACCAGATGGACCTCAATGAGAAACCCAATTAATACAGGCAGCCTTACCATCTGACATTACTTGACAGAAATAAATTCAAACAACTTGGTGGAATAATAAATCTGTGCATTGTAGCTGCCATTTCTAATTAGCTTCTGAATTTCAGGGCACTCTTTGAGTAAAAGAAAACGGAAATATTCATTTAAAGTAGTAAGTTTGATAAAGTAGTACTAGTTTAATGCATCTAGTCCATGCATTTTTCCAAATCTGAATGGACCAGGAGGAAGGGCCAGGCCCGTCTCTGCATTAAGGGATGTAACTAGAACAAGGCAGAAGTTTCCAGTTCCTATCTCTCGAGCTCTTCTCTACCAAGGCAGCCGCCAGAATAAGTTTTCAATCTTTCAAAGCACAGGTCTTTTGTCCCAACAACACTAGCTAAATAAATGACAACCCAATTCTAAGACAAAAAGGTTGTAAAGAAAAACCAACTGGACACAAACCATCCGTTTAACTCACACTGCGGTCAGCAAGAACAGAAGAGAAACCCCAAACTTTTAAAAGGACGCTGTAATTTTGCCTTTAGGAATCACGTTTTCAAGTACAAATAAAGCTAAGATTTCTAAGAAATGATTCATTCAGTATACAGGAGGAGGAGAGCCCATTAAGCAGAAACTCTACTCAGGAGTCCTTTAACACGTGTGACTAGCACAGGAAGTCCCACAGATAGAAGGGTCTTAATACCAAAAATGTGTCAGCTGGACAAGAAAAAACGGGAAGCGTTTTCTCAGAATAGTTGTCTGGTTTCTCCAGCGATCACAGATAAGAGACAAGGTTATATGCGAATATGAGCATCTCCGAAAAAAGAAATACTACTGCTTCTCTCAGTTTATAGGAATTCTTCACTTAAGCTTCAAGGATGCCTAAATGGCCCAGAAATGGGCTTGAGGAGCTAAGGTGAATGACGAAATCCTATAAACGATATGCAAATCTGTGTGTATATCCACGTACTTTCCCTGTATGGAAGGGATCTCAAGTATTCATCTGATTATCAAAGTAGGTCATGACTTAATAGAAGGTGCCAAACACTAAGAATCTAGTCAGAGGCTTGAGCCCATTCAGTTCTTCCACGAACGTGTACAGCTTACCACATGGGGAGCCAAACAGCCACCAGACTTGATCATGATGAAAAGTAAAAATCAAGTTAGCAATAAAAGGGGTGAGCTGTCCCCACCCAACATTAATGAAGGAGTTTGGAGACTTGTTCCCTCCCGCCCTCCCCCAAAAGATACAAACCATCTACTGTACGTACCCACATCTTCTGTCTAGCAGCATGGATCTTTGAGAAAACGGACACAGGAAAGGCAAAATGTCATCACTGATCCCAGCAATGCTATCCGCAAGTTACACCACCAATGGCCACAGCCTCTTTCTTGACAGCCGGCAGGAGCAAAGAAACCTTACAACAACTGCCCTACCGACAAAAGGTTCTGAGACTCCGCTTCACACATCAACTAACTTTTCTCTTTTCTAAAGGGTGAAAACAGTCCCCTGAGTTTCATAGAGAATTTCACCTTTAGAAAGTGGGACTTCAGAAACAGAGTAAGGACACTTGTGTCAAAGGAAACAAATGGTTGAAAAATCCTCAGCCTGGGGGGGGGGGGGGAGTCTCCTCAAACCATGAGGCCCGGGACTTCCCCATGCTTCTCCAGTTAAACAAAGATGAGAAGCTTGTGGAGGGCTATACACGTGTCATGCTGCATTTACAAGATTGCCAGAGACAAAGGTATGGAGGGTGCAAGTTTGATTTGCAAAGTCACTGGGGGTAAACCCAAAGCACCTCATTAACGTGAAGACCCAAAGCAGGGCTACACTTGACATCTTGTTCTCACCTCCACAGGAAAGCGCCTCCCATTGATGCTGTGTTCAGAACCTGCAGAGCCATTGCTATGGCCCCAGTGAAATTCCACCTTCTCGGCTTTGAATCTGCCAGGCAGGCCAGCACCACTGACAAAATAGTCGTCCTTTAGAAGGATGGCAACTGTATAAAACGGAAGGGAAGGGAAACAAAGTGAGTTTCAAAACAAAACTTGAATGACATCTTCCACCGCTGCAAATAAAGTCCATGATTACATGATGTGAATTATTTCCTCACCCTCCTGTTTGAAAAACAAGTCAAAAACACTAGTTTGAATAAATTAGCACAATCTAGCTGCAGAATGTTCTCAAGCACCAGTTCACTCTAAATCATGAAAATTCCCAGGGAATGATCTCAGAATTTCTTATGCATTTCACAGATAGAAAAAAGAAAAGAAAAGAAAGAAAAAGAATGGAGACAGGAAGAGAGTAAGTCGCCCTGAATGAGAATTGTCTAAGTCTGCCTGACAACCCAAATTATCTGGAGAGTGAGATCTTTCTTTTTGTAAGCTTGGATTCCTGGGGCTACCCTAAGGTTCAAGGTCTGGAACGAGATGGGAAAAACATATGAGAAGACAGATGTAAGAGGCACGACTCTTTAATTAGAAAATTTAGGCAAAGAGGGGCGCCTGGGTGGCGCAGTCGGTTAGGTGTCCGACTTCAGCCAGGTCACGATCTCGCGGTCCGGGAGTTCGAGCCCCGCGTCGGGCTCTGGGCTGATGGCTCAGAGCCTGGAGCCTGTTTCCAATTCTGTGTCTCCCTCTCTCTCTGCCCCTCCCCCATTCATGCTCTGTCTCTCTCTGTCCCAAAAATAAATAAAACGTTGAAAAAAAAAATTAAAAAAAAAAAAAAAGAAAATTTAGGCAAAGATATCGTTAAATAAAATTTGCAGCTTCTTCCAATTTTAAGGCAATATCAGTGGGCACACAGCCGGAGTTAGGGTTATATTCATTGTATTTGATAACGGTGCACAGGAAAATGCTGGGAAAATTGTATTCATTAAGTCACTCAAATTATTGCAGATAACCATATTCAATTTAATGCTTCTTTTTATTCCATGTATAGAAAAATTTTTACTTGGCCCATCCAAAAGAACACCTAAGAATTCCATAACATAGGGAAACTTAGTCAATTTAAACCCTAACTTTCCAACACATAGCCCTCTTCCTTGAAACACAGGAAGGAGAAATTGAGAGCAAATACGTTGGATTTATACTAGCATAACAATTATTTTCCCCAAAGGAATGTAATATCCAAATGCATAACGGATTTTATTTTGTAAGTGATACATTCCTTTTTCTGTTTGTTTTGTAAAGTGAATTCATTCATTCATTCAACACTTATCAGGTGCTAAACACAGATGAGACGCCAACCAACATACTTCATGGTTTGTGAACAGCCAAACTTGTAGAAGCCACAGAAAAGCTCTTGTATCCTCACTGTCTCTTCTTCCTAAAGTGATCCTAGTTCGAGCTTCAGAGAGAAATCCTGCATGAAAATTAGGTCTCCATAAAAGATAGGGACTAGACTAATGACCCATCTCTAAAAGAGTGCAATTAGTTTCAGTATTTCTCTATATAAAGGAAGCATTAAAAGCAAGTAAAGGAAACCTTCGCATATAAATCCCTTTTTATTGCATTCAAAGGACAATTTTTCTCCAACTTCTGAAAAATATACAGTGAATGTTCAATTAGTGGGACAGCGAATTAAAAGATGAAACAAAGTGAAAGCAAGTGCTTCTTGCGCTGATTAAACATGCTACAGCACTGTCTCACTTTGGTGTATGTTAGGCGTGTTTTAGCAGGGGCTGGCAAACTTTCTCTGTGAAAGACAAGACAGTAATTATTTAAGGCTCTGTTCGGCCTCTGGTCCCTGCTGCAACAACCCAACCTAGTCCTTGTAGCCGGAGGCAGCCACACACGATACGTAAATGAATGCGTAAAGCTATGTTCCAATAAAACTTTATCCAAACTAAAATGTGGATATAATTTTCACAGGCCATGGAATCTTACTCTCCCCTGGATTGTTTTTCAATCCTTAAGAACACAGAAACTATCAGGGACTGTCATGTGGTGACCCCTAAAATGCAGTAAGAGGTTTTAGAAGATAAAATACATTAAACCAATCACACGCCTTTAGTTCTAAAGCCAAAATACATATGAATTAGCTCAGTATTGTCTTAAATACTGTTGATGACCCTCAGCCTGTTATCAATTCTATACCTACCACTTTGCATCCAAAGAACGAAGCCAAAGCACTTTGAGTGCATCTGTTACAATACACCCAGGGACTCAACAGCATATTATAAATATTTGATTTTACCTAAATCATTTATGTCTCTGTCAGGGGTCATTTTACTTGTTTTATATGAATAATTAAAAGCATAATTAGGGAACTGTACAATCTGAAACATTCATCTCATTTTTCATGTTACTGTATTCCTCACTAGAGCACACAGCATGCTACGTGCACGCACCCCTGCCCCAACTCTGAACGTGGCTTATAATCAGTTGTGTTTACCTATAGGAGTGAGAAGTGACAACTTTCCCAAACTACCACGTCACCATTTTCGGAATACCACTGATGACACAGAGCCGTTTCAAAACAAAATAAACCAAGAGTACTTACTACAAAACACAGAATGTCTTCGGAGCCATGAGCTCAGAAGATGGACAGACCTAGGTTGGAATCCAGTTCTGACACTTCAGACAGCTTCAGACAGCATGACCTTGGGCAAGTTAACCTGACCCCTCTCCACCTCAGTTTCCACCACTGGTCAAATGGCAGTAACAGCGCCTACACAGCAAGGCTGTTTTGACGCCTGAAGGAGATCACACCTGGAAAGCCCTTAACAAAGCAGTGCCAGAAACCCAGGAAGGACACATGCACTGGAGACTATTGTCAAACTCCTTTGTAGAGATATAGATGGAGCTAATGTAGAACACAGAGGGGCTCCCACACAGGTGCTAACTCTCCATTTTCAGATAGACTTCCATTTCAAAGCAATACTGGTTTCCCCACAAAATAAAAAGTGACCCAGGACAGGGACGACAGCAAGGGTAAGTGTGCCCCAAATACTTGAGAAGATCGTAAGTGCTGAGTAGATGCTTTGAATTCGTTACAACACAGAATAAAAAGGGATTTCCTTTTCTTGATTATTTCTATGCTTTGGTCACATCAAGGGGAAAAAAAGATCTCAGTTTAGTGCTGATATGCTCTCCACACTTCCCTGATATTCATTCATTTCCCCCTTGTACCCTAGAGTAAGTATTATGCTGAATTTAATAACTGTGGCAATTTTGATTTATTTTCATAGATCACAGACATACATGTTTACAGATGTCTCTCCATGTCAGATGGCACTGGTCTTCCTGTTAAGGTGTTGGTAAAAAGATTTCCTTTATAATCAGTTCATTTAATTAAAATAGAGTCAATCAAAAGAGGGGCGCCTGGGTGGCGCAGTCCGTTAAGCGTCCGACTTCAGCCAGGTCACGATCTCGCGGTCCGTGAGTTCGAGCCCCACGTCGGGCTCTGGGCTGATGGCTCGGAGCCTGGAGCCTGTTTCCGATTCTGTGTCTCCCTCTCTCTCTGCCCCTCCCCCGTTCATGCTCTGTCTCTCTCTGTCCCAAAAATAAATAAATGTTGGGGAAAAAAAAAAATTAAAAAAAAAAAGAAACATAGTAGATTATACTATAAAGAAAGAAAGAAAGAAAGAAAGAAAGAAAGAAAGAGAGAGAGAAAGAGAGAGAAAGAAAGAAAGAAAGAAAGAAAGAAAGAAAGAAAGAAAGAAAGAAAAAGAAATTTTAAATTCTAAAACAATAGCAGTAAGTTGAATCTGGATAAGGGTGACAATTAGGAAGGTAGAAATAACAGCTGAAGAATGGAGACTTCTAGGATAGGAGGGGTAAATGGGAAAGATATACAGGAGTGGACTTTTTTTTTTTTAATTTATTTGTGAGTGAGCACGTGCACACACGTGTTCACAAACACACACACACACACACACACACACACACACACACGAGTGCGCACGAACCGGGAAGGGACGGGGTGGGGGGGGCAGGGAGAGAATCCCAAGCAGGCTCCACGCTGTCAGCACAGAGCTCAATGCGGGGCTTGATCTCACAAACCATGAGACCATGACGTAAGCCGAAATCAAGAGTCAGATGCTGAACTGACGCCCTGGGAGTAGACTTTCTAGAACAAGTCCCACTGGTTGTTGAACTGCTATCATGGACTGGGATGGAATCACAGCAGAATGTTTGAGACAGTGGAAGGAGCGAGCCGGGGCTTCAAATTTGGGGTTTCTTAACCTAGAGTCTATAGTCCATGGTAGTAGCCACCCATGGGCTTTGGGGTCTTGCACCCTCCTGATACAGGAAGTAAAATTCTGAGCGGAGCCAGACTCTGGAGCCAGGGGAGCCTGAATTGAAAAGCATCATCTGTCACACTCCCAACTGTGGGAAAGGCATTGTACCTCTTGGTGCCCGGGTTCCCATTCTATAAAACTGGAATTCTACAATAGCAGCTTCATAGGCTTGTGAGGAGATGGCAGGAATGACAGATGAAGAATGTTCAGAACAGTAATTCCTATATGACATGAGAGCATAAAGACAGCATGGTAGAACTGTACAAGCGTTGTTTATAAAGGTTATTATCGTAGGGAGAGGAGCCACAGCTTTTACAGACTCCCCCTGTGTCTGAGGCTCCCCAAAGTGTAACAACATCCCAGATTGTCCACAAGGAGCGGGGACGGGGAAGTTACACCACGGGTAAGGGATTCATTTTCTCCCGAGCTTGAAGGAATAACCGAGTACCTGGCATTCACAGCACTGTTTGCAGGACATCCACGCACTGTGTATAAATAAAGCTCAACATGTCTATATAATGCTGGGCTAAAGCAAATGTTCGCACCAAAATCTGAGTAAACAGCAGTAGGCGCCAAAAGTTAAATAAATAAAAATGGATGGGAGGGAAGCTAGCTGTTTGCTATCTTACCTCCACTACCTCCAAGCAATTGTTTAACACTATAAAATGAGAAAAGACTTCCAGGATTGGATCTTAACGGTGGGATCCCCCAGACCACCCACAATACAGGTGTCCATTAGGGGATGCTTTGGCCCTTGGTAAAAGGGAAATGTTCTGGGGCACCTGGATAGCTCAGTAGGTTAAGTGGCAGGCTGTTGGTTTCGGCTCAGGTCATGATCTCACGGTTCGTGGGTTCGAGCCCCGCACTGGGCTCCTGACAGTGAGGACCCCCCTTGGGATTCTTGCTCTGCCTCTCTCTCGGCCCCTCCCCTGCTCATGCGCTCTCTCAAACTAAATAAATAAACTTTAAAACAAACAAAAAAGGGAAATGTTCTGGTCTGCAAGTGAAGAAACAGGACCTCTAGTTTTAGAGTTCTAACTTCTCTGTAGGCACGAGCATTTATGTCTTCAAATATTTATCAAGTTATTATCAGGGAAGAAAAGGTAAGTAAATCAGACCTAGCTCCTGCTTCCATGGATGGTACATTTGGTGGAAAGGCAGGTCCTGGTAACTGAAATAATAGCAGAAATAACCTGAAATTAGCCCGAAATAACCTAGCAAGTGGGACAAGTGGTAACAGACGAGAAACCAACCCCAGAGAGGAGAAGGGGAGTGGGTATCTTCTGGTGAAATGACCTGAGCAGAGACTTAAAGGAGCAACCTTGGGAAGTGCTGACAAGAGGAGAACACATCAAGGGAAAAGAAGCACATGCAAAGGCCCTGTGACAATGGGAGTAAGTAAGAGGAAGCCAGGGTGGTTGGTGTCCAGAGAGCAGGGTGTGACACAGAGGCTAGGGAATGAGTCAGGGACAGTGAGCAGTCTGTCTTTACCCTCAGGAGAAATGGAAACTCCTTGATATGCTGAGAGAGAGACCAAGAAAGAAAGAGGGGGCGAGAGAAAGACAGACACGATCAGATTTGGGAAATAAAACTATTCTGGTTACAAAGGAAGAAGGCCTGGGAAGGAAGCAACACTAGTTGGTAGGAACAAAAGTTGGGAGGTTACTGCACTCATCTGCTAAAGACAGACGGGACATGTTAGGTCGGTACAGTCTCAGACATCCAAGAGCTGTCAAGTCATGAGATTATCCTGGGTCTCAGTTAACTCACCGCTAAACTGAGCTACATGAACAAAGTAGATCAGTTGACCATTTACTCATACAAGATATGACAGATGTCAATCTAGCACAGAGTCCTGTGCCCTACAAAATAAAGGCGGGCTTCAAAAATGACCCTCAAAATTCAAAATTTACTCGTCTATCTGTGTAAAACAGCACTGGTCTTCCCACCAGGTAATTGGTGTGTAACTGGCTTCTGTCTTTCCCAAAACTAGTTTCTACCACCATGGCACAGGGGCTGGGACTGTGGGATTCAGAGAAAAGAAATGGAGCAGAGCGGACGTGACACAGAACTTGTAGTGTACCAAAGACAGACCCAGTGAAATCGCTCTGACTTGAATTCCAGAGTTCAGGCAAGACGGAATAGTTAACAGGATGCAAGAACCCAAGAATTTGGACCTCTAAAATAGGAAAAATTTTATTTTTTTTAATTTATTAAGTCTTTATTTTCATTCCGGTTAGTTAACGCACAGTTGTATTAGTTTCAGGTGTACAATATAGTGATTCGACACTTCCATACATTACTTAGTATTCACCAGGATACGTGTGCTCTTAATCCCCATCACCTATTTCACCCATACCTCTCACCCACCTCTCCTATGGTAACCATCAGTGTGTTCTCTATAGTCAAGAGTCCATTTTTTTGTTTTGTCCCTTTGTTTCTTTGTTCACCTGTTTTGTTTCTAAGATTCCACATGAGTGAGATCACATGGATTGGTCTTTCTCTGACTTATTTCACTCAGCATTATACTCACTAGCTCTATCTGTGTTGTTGGAAATGACAAGACTGCATTCTTTTTTATGGCTGAGTAATATTCTGTTGTGTGCACACACACACACACACACAACCTCTTTTTTATGCAATCATCTTTCGATGGACGTTTGGGCGGCTTCCATACTTTGGCTATTGTAATCTATCTACTTCGCTTAACTTAACAACCTTTTCTTGAATCCACCTAGGCCAGGCACTGTGGCATATCCAGACAAATAAGAAAGAACGTGGGCAAAGAAAAAAACTACACAGTGAACACATATAAAGTGGGAAAATGGAAGTAAAAGCATGGTGATAAATGCTTTTCCTATCTGTCCTTGGTGTGGGAGGAAAGAAAAAGTAGAGAAACACCAAAAAGCCATTCCAATAGTTCAAATTCATAGGAGAACGTGGCTTATTAACATACATCAGAAGCACCATCTAACTCTTCAATTCTGATCATTTAGCTTGAAGCTAACACTAGGAACAGCAAGATTATCTTGAAATGTTCTTGATGAATGCATTATCTATTCATTCTACAAAAATGAAAGAAAGGGAAATAACTTTAGATGAAATCAAATGAGAACTGGCACAATAGACAGTTATGGCTCCTCAGGAAGAAAAAGAGAGATGCTATCTGTCTTGCAAAGGTATTTTAGACAACTTTTGAGAAGTGGGCTACATACAACCAACTTGCTTTATTGATTATGCTGGATTGGATATATAGCCCTCTCAGGGGGTTAAGACTCATAAGAACATTAAAACTGTTTTATGGGAAAGTTACTGTCTGTACATAATAGGCTGCTTTAAATATTAACTTTCTATATTCATATTTTAATATCCAAAAGGCAGTCTATTTTACAGGTAAGTGACCTGTAAATTTCCATCACAAAAAAATATATTTTCTCTCCTGAATTTATTTTGTGGAAGAACTAAATTCAAAAAAAGACTTCTGGGGAATAAAAAAAAACATGTGTTGGTTAAAAATTAATGATGAAGGAAAAAGACATTTTTTCTTCATCTAGGTATTCAAGGTATGTATAAAATGAACAAGTAAAACAAAGAAAGACCATGTGGCTTATGGGGGGGCTTTTCTTTCATGAAGCTTATACTTTTTCTGATAATTATAGATTCACGTGCAGTTGTAAGAAATAATACAGTGGTCCTGTGTCCCCTTTGTCCAGTTCCCCAAAATGGTAACAGCTTGCAAAACTGTAGTAAAATGACATCCATGTTTTTGTTTTTTATTTTTTAATTTTTATTATTTAAAAAAAATTTTTTAATGTTTATTTATTTTTGAGAAAGAAAGAGAGACAGGGCACGAGCAGGGAAGGGGCAGAGAGAGAGAGAGAGAGACAGAGAGAGAGAGAGAGAGAGGGAGACACAGAATCCGAAGCAGGCTCCAGACTCTGAGCTGTCAGCACAGAGTCTGACACAGGGCTCGAACCCACGAACTGTGAGATCATGACCTGAGCCGAAGTTGGAGGCTTAACCGACTGAGCCACCCAGGTGCCCCTGTTTTTTATTTTTAACAATTTTTTTGGAATGCCAGTAATTCACTCAGAAGCAAATGCTGCAGTTTAATAATAAAAAACAACTGTAGAGAAGCGTTCCATTTTCCCCATTACATTACCAAGTACATAGAAGAACAAATGATTTACTTCTAACTACAAGTTCTTACACCCATGAATATATATCCATAAAACTTGTTGAAGCTTTTAAAAAATATTTAAGTCCGGGGCTCACTTTTGGAGAAGGTTGCAACAGGGGTCAGGACCTGGGCATTTTTAAAGCTCCTTAGGGAGTTTAGATGTTTCCTTCTGGTTGACTCTCTAATTTTAGGTTGACTAGGGAATTTTAGGTTTTCTAGGCCATAGTTTGGGGGTATGGGGAGCTTTTCTTACAGATTTACTAGGAGTAGTGAAGATCTTGGCCTCTCATTTTTGAGAGTCCTTTTTCCCCAATGAAGAATGTCATTGTTTCTCTACTTTTTCTTTGATTCTCGGCTTCTTCCCTGGGCCTTTACCTCGGGTCTTGGGCTCTGCAGGTTTCAGGTCACCAAACAGGGGAAGGCCTTTCTCTTCTTCCCGTGAGCTCTTCTGGAACCAGAAGTGAATTTGGGAGACTTTCCTATGGCATGTTTTATATGTATGCTTTCTTTCCTGGAGTTTTGGTACCAGCAGAAGGACTTAATCTTCAGATGTTTCTGGTACTTTGTACTTATACTCTGCTGACCACTTTCTTCTCACACTCTGGATTCTCTTCCTTTTTGGGGTCCAGATCCATTTGCTGGAATACCACTAGCTGTAGGTCCACTTCCTCTTTAGTTAGGGCTGATGATATGTGTGTTTTCGAAAACTGATGTTATCTGGGGTACCTATCAGTACTATTCACAGTGGATACTGTCAATACTCACCCTTAATTTAGACGCACGGCACCCTGCACAGTACGTATACTGTTTTTCAGTTGAATTTATAAGGTTCATGCATGGGAAATAAAGCAACTGATCTTCATTTCTCCAAAATACTGGAAAATTTATGAACTCATCTGGCATTTTAACAACTACAGAATGAAGAAATTTCTAGGTTTGTGTTTATCAACAACAAAAAAAAAGAAGACAAAGAAAAAAGAAAATCAATAACACAAGAAGATTTCTGCACCCCTGTTCCTAAACCACCATAAACTGAAACTTAAGAGAACAGAGAAACAATTCCATGTTCTTGTTTAACATTGCCTAGACGTGGTTGTCACTTTTTAAAAACCAGCCCTATGGAATCATCTTAAGATTATTTGAAATATGGCCAATTGAGGATGATGTCATGAATTTTACAGTAGTAAGTACAGAGTGAGAAGTAATGGGGATTTATTTCTGCTTCTCAGAAAGGCATGCTTCTTCTAGACTCTCTGAGACAGATGTGCTCGTACTTGGATGGCTGCGCTCTAAATTCAGGCGCGCGCACTCATGGATCTACAACAAGTTGTTGATGACTCTAGGAAGTCAGCACAGTGACAGAGATTGATAATCAGCTTCTGGAAGACCAAGGTCATGAATCAACGTGCATTGAGTGAACCCCACACTCATCTAAAACCTGTCATTGGTGATACCAAGCTGAAAGCTGTCACTGAAACGTGTTATCTTCGCAGAAGGCTGTCAAACGTTGCGAGTCAAGTAGAAAACCGTATCAGAGAGCCCAGCGAATTGCCTTTGGCAGGTTTCCGGAATGTGGCGCCGAGGTGGCACTCCATGCCAACAGCTGATAACACCTAGTATGGCAACGCTCCCGTCCACCACATTCGGATGGTCGGAAGAGTTAATATTCCCATCACGGTTCTCCAAAGGTTACTCATGCTTGAAATACAAAGCAGGACCACTGATAGAGAAATTCTGAATTGTAACAAAAAATATATATTGTCTACACTGGAGGAGAGAAATGGGGGTGAAAAAGCATGTGTACAGATAACATTACCAGTCCCACGTTTCCTGCGCAGCTATGCAAATGGATGACTCAGGTGCAAGAGAGGGTAGCCTACCTACTCTAAGGCAAGAGGACCGCCGATTATGAGAACATTATGAAAAAGAGCCCAAAGCCAGGAATCACTGTGCTGACAATTGAGAAGCAATTTACGAACAAATGAGGCCAACCCCAAACCATCAGCCATGAATAATCTCAGACAAATGCTGATTTGGAGAAAGAAAATGAATCCTCCCCAAGTTGTACATACAGCCACTTAGGTTAAAAGAAAAGACAACTCTGGTTTCATTCTTATTGTGGGTCAAAAAGGGCTGACAGTGAAGTCATTTTAGCTTAGCACTAGGGCTCTGGCCAGCCAAGGCTCTTGAAAGGGATTACTAAGAGTGGTTTGTAGTGATATCCTTGGTTACAAAGGGATCATTTCAAAAAGAAGGAAGAAAGAGAGTGAGAGAGAGTTTGTTTTAATCATTGAGAGTTATAAGAGTTCAAAAATAAGATATGAAAAATGTATTTAGTACCAATAGAATCCCAGGTAGCATGAGGCAGAGATGTAATATAATAGCCCTGTGTTTTTCAGATCAGGAAGTGGGGCACAGCAAAGCGTTCTCTAATTCCATGGACAATCTAAAACTGATAATGGCACAATAGTGATTAAGAGGGAGATAGCTCCTTGCATTAGCAATGGCGAAAATAGAATGTTTCATATTCATAAATTTCAAATGGCAAGTGAGGGTGATTGTGTTAAAATGAAGCAGGAGACTACAGTTGCTGACCTGATATACAAAAGAACGAGAAAGTGTTCCTTTGTGCTCTAATACAATAGGAAATATTAACACAGCCAAAACCCAAGGAAGGTAAGAACTTTATTTCCATTTGTGCATTCGGCACAGAGCTGCCCAAGAGAACTTTCTGCAGTGATAGCACACACTCTATCTGTGTTGCCTCAGCATGGTAACTGCTGCCCATATGTGGCTACTAAGTATTTGAAATGTGGCTAGCACAATACTACCCATGATCTTCAAATTCAAACTATGCTACAAAGCTATAGTAATCAAAACAGTATGAAACAGGCATACAAACAGACACACAGACCAATGAACAGAATCTAGAACCCAGAAATAAGTCCACACATATACAATATACGATCAACTAATATTTGACATGAGAGCCAAGAACACTCAAAGGGAATGGATCTCTTCAATAAATGGTGCTGGGGAAACTAAAGGTTCATATGCAAAAGAATGAAGGTGGGCTCCTACCTTACATCACTCACAAAAAGTAACTTGAAATGAAATAAAGACATAAATCTAAGACCTGAAACCATAAAATTTCGGGAAGAAAATATGAGGAGAAAGTTCCCAGACATTGGTCTTAGCGATCTAAGGGATGATGGGATGATTTTCTGGACATAACACCAAAAGCACAAACCACAAAAGCAAAAATAAAGAAGTGACATCACATTGAACTAAAAAGCTTCTTTCTCCACGCAAAAGAAATAATTAAAAAAATGAAAAGGCAATCCAATGAATATGAAAAAATATCCACAAACTACACATGTGATAAAGATTTCCATACCCAAGATACATAATGAACTCATGTAACTCATTAATAGCAAACAACAACTACAATAACAAAAAACAATAACCAAAACCCACTGAAAATAATCCAAAAAACCAAACAACTAAATAGCCCTGGTTAAAACTTGGCAAAAGACCATAAGCATTTTTCCAAAGATACACAAAGGGCCAAGAGGTATATGGAAAGGGCTGAGCATCACTTATTATCAGGGAAATGCAAATCAAAACTACAATGAGATGTCACCTCACACTTGCTAGAATGCCTATTATCAAGACGACAAGAGATAAAAAGTATTGATGAGGATGCACAGAAAAGGGACCCCTTGTGCACTCTTGATGGGAATGTAAATTGGTGCAGCTGCTATAGAAAAGAATATGGCAGTCCCTCAAAATACTAAAGATACAACTACCCAATGACCCGGCAATTCTACTTCTGGGTATGTATCTAAAGGAAATGAAATCATTATCTTGAAAATATATACGTACCCCCATGTTCATTGCAGCATTATTTACAATAGCCAAAACATTAGGAAATGTTTAGGAAACAACCTAAGTGTCCATCAATAGATGAATGATTAAATAAAATGTTACACACACACACACACACACACACACGCACGCGCGCGTGCGCACACACAATGGAATACTATCCATAAAAAAGAATGAAATCCTGCCTTTTATGAGAATATGGATGGACCTCAAGGGCACTATACTCAGTCAAGTAAGTCAGAGGAAGACAAATACTGTATGTTCTCACTTATATACGGAATCTAAAAAAGTTGAACTTAGAGAAACAGTAGAATGGTGGTTGCCAGGAGCTGAAGATGTGGTAAATGGGAAGATGTGGTCAAAGGGTATAAACTGCCACTTTAAGCCTGGGGATGTATATCATGGTGACTAAGGTCAACAGTACTATATTGTGTATTTCACAGTTTCTAGGAAAGTAGGTCTTAAATATTCTCACTGGAAAGAAGGAAGGAAGGAAGGAAGGAAGGAAGGAAGGAAGGAAGGAAGGAGGAAAGGAGGAAAGAAGGAAAGAGAGAAGGAGGGAAGGAGAGAAGGAAAGAAAAAAGGAAGGAAGGGAGGGAGGGAAGAAGGGTGGGAGAAAGGAAGGAGGGAGGGAGGGAAGGAAAGAAGGGACAATGTGAGGTGATAGGAATATTAATGAACCTAATTACAGTAATCACCTGGCAATATATGCATGTATCAAATCATCACATTGTATACATTAAACTTATATAATGTAATAAGTCAATTACTTCTCAATAAAGCTGGAAAAATAAAAGTAAAAAAAATAAATAATAAAATAAAAAATAAGTCAAAAAATAAACAATAAATACAATAAATAAAAGTCAAAAATAAATAAAAGTCTCCCCACAAAAAAACCCCACAAAGATCTGAATATGTATCCTCTGCTTTCAAACACTGAATATGGACAACCTAATGAACTCAGGGGGAAAAAAAAAAGATATGTGGCTATTACAACAGAGGGAGTGAACTTTAATCTTATTTGCTTTTAATTAATTAATAGTTAAATTTAAAAAGCCACATGTGGCTAGTAGCCATCATCACGGATAGAGCAGATTTCTGAAAGTCCGTTCTATACACTTTACAAATGTTGATTCACATAATCCTTATGACTTTATGAGGTTGACAGTATTTTATTATGTACCTTTATTATACTTCTAAAATCTGAGGCACAGAGAGTGGTTAAGTAATTTGCCCAAAATCACACAGCTAGTAGAGCAAGTGGCTGGTTCTCACACCAAGAGCTGATCCCAAAGCTCTCATTCAGCTCTATGTCCCCTATAGCAACATGCACTACCTAAGGAGCAAGTCATAGGTAAGGTAAATACTAGAGACATCCAAAAATATTTCAGTGTTTTGTGGACTAGTAAAAAAAAAGACAGACTCTACCTGTTTTCCCTGTGTTTTTCATCCAGGTTTTGTTTGAAGACTCATTGTCAAAGCCATCAAGTTGTAGCTCCTGGTACTCTTCGCCAACCTGTGCATGCTGGTCTAAAATGTCTATGGGAGACTGATGACGGCCCCTGCAGCTAACGCTTGATGTGACCCAGTGCTCAGGACCATAGGCACCTGTTAAAAGAAAACGATACTTCAATCCTCATGGTTCAAGGATCAAGGATGGAATGAACAGGAAGTAGGCAGCTAAGCATGATGTCTCTGAAGGTACATTTTTCCCCCATGTGCCCACTCCAAAGATGTCAGTCCAGTGGAAACTATGGATCCAAGCCACTTGCTTGATGGGGTGAGAAGATTTAAGAAAGGATATGTCCCTTAACATAGTTTTGTTTTGTTTGATTTGTAATCAAACATTTGCTAACTTTCTCTGTAATCAGATTAAGGAAGTTGAGCAGACGGGCTGTCAGAGTCGTTCACATTTTTAAGAAAATTTAAATAAGTTTCCCAAAATAATCAAAGCATTGATTCACAAGAAAACACCTTAATCAGTTTAGCATATTTTGCTATCACCAACAGTGTAACAAACACAACTTTCTTCTTAGCTCCCAGGAGTTTGTGAACTGGAAAAGGGAAAAATCAAAAATCAAAAGCAGTGTAACATGGGATGAGAGTCACTACAAAGAGGCAAAGAGGCAGGGTTTTTAGGTTATTTGTGAAAGATTTTTTGGTTTGGCCTGATGTAAACTTGCATATTCAGGTACTCCCTCTCCTTTCGAATCCCTCTCCGGCCTAGGAGATGGGTGTATAAAGGTGCCTTCAGACTGAACGCAGCACTCATATAAAGACAGGCTTCGTGCGGATACACGCAGCAGGAATAAAATAGAATGCAACTATAATGCTGAGTCCTACTGGGTATCAATCAGGCACAGGCAGAGAAAACATACTGCACCTGCCTCTCTGCTATACTTGGAATGAAATGATCTGGGGGGGGGGTGATATCTATTAAATTGATATCAAACAATTAAACCAGTATCTGAGACTGTTCTGTTCCCGGCCTTTGCCCTTCTAGACACGATAAAGCAGGAGTGGCCTGTTGAATGGACACGTCTTTTGCTAGAAAGATGAAGATACATCTGTTCTTGAGAATCAGATATAAAATAAGTCTAAGTCTTATAATTTTTAGGTTTCCCAATCAGTAAAGTATAATGTGTATACATACATACATACATGGATTCCAACCTAGGTTTTATAGCTTCAAATTTCTTCACGTATCAGATAGAAGAGGACAAACAGCCAAAGTGATTTTAAGAGACCAATCCACCCATGAACCAGTATTTTCACACCTCATTCTATACCTAGCTTTGTGTGATGGAGGAACAGAGACACCATAAGTCTCTCTACTACTGAATAAAAGCCTACACATTTGTCCCCAACCCACTGCCATCCACCATGGGCCACAAATGTCCCCATCTCTCTATGTCTATACAGCTTACAGCTAATATAAACAATGGTACATGAAAAAAGAGACAAAGAAAATCTTTTCGCTCATGGTCATGGAAGCTTCATGGCTGCAAAAGCAATTGAGGTGACTCCCTAAAAATGATCCCTATTCTTGCTGTCTGGCAAGTAACTTGGCTTCTTCCTATGCCTGGGTCATTTTCCCGAATTCTCATCCCAAACAGTAAGATAAAAGAGACTATCAGGAAGAACATGCTCACCGCTTGGCAAAGGTTTAGAAACCTCAGGGCCCTTTTCAAAATCATTTACAAGTGTCATAAGGCTTTCTAGAGAAAGTTAACATCACCATTGTCTTTACTGTTGGACTTCTACTAACGGAAGACACATCAAGGGCTTTTCACTCCCGTTGTTTCACCTCTTGGTCAAATTCCCTAAGACTATGATGAGTCATAAAGGAACAGAGTGTGCATTTGCATATGTTCTAGCCAAACTTCACTTTCATCTTGCAGCACTACAGTTGAAGGAAAAAAGGAGGGGAAAGGGGACATAAGGAATGGCTCCAATTTTCCGATCCATTCTTTAAATATTCTTATAGGCGAATAAAGTGATTGTTGATGTGTCTCATGAGCCTATATGTTCAAATTATGGAAACTAATGTTGTAATATCGTACATATGTGTGTGTGTGCAATGCCTTTTAGGATCTCACTAGTACAATAAAATTATACTCGGTGGGAAAAACATGCACAGTAAAACTCCAAACATGTACGACTCCAAAGAAGTGAGAATGCAAGCCATCATTTGTAAATACAGACACCTGATCATTATCCTACTAATAAAGAAAAGTACTCTGCGACCTCTTAAAAGTACTTGCCATTCATGTTAGTTCTCAAAACCTTCCAGACATGGGTGAAATATAATTTAGCACTCTATGAAAATATAATCAGGGTTCGTACCAGTGGGATCCATTTATTCACTGGTAACAATCTGAAGATTTAAGCCAACGACATGCTTGCTTTCACACTTCCACCCAATGTACATTCAAGTGCAAGTTTAATTGAAACTGATCTTCCACTTCGGATTTTAAATTAATTTTTCTTTGGAGTGCTTCATGCTCCAGACACCCTTGCCTTACAAAAACCCCTATGTCATTAGTGGAGGAAACAGAACACTTTTCCAAGCTCGGAGGTATTGATTACCTATTCTCACACTGAAGCACCATTACCATTCCACACTGGATAAACCTCTTCAGTGTTGAGACACTTTATAAAGGACTGAGAATTATATCATTAATCATTTGCAGCTGTACAATCTCACAGGAGTGAATGCTTTGTTTTTCAGAACTTGGGATAAACGCTGTTGAGTAAAAAACATGGCTCTAAATAAAGACCGTGGTTAACTTCAAACCTAGTTTTGGAGGCAAAAACCATCAGCAAGAAGCCTTCTGCCCTCGGGATGACATTACCCATCGAAAACAAGAAGGAAAAGTCATTTGCGCTTCAGTTTCCCCCTACTGACTCTTTCTTAGAATGAGCAGTTGGCAGTTAGATTCATTTTCAACAGCTCACCAACTCTGACATGACAAACTAATGTACGAGGATACCTTCCTAAAAGGGGCAAGGTAGAGCACAGGGGTAGAAACCACAGGGCAGTTAGGTCGCCAAAAGAAACCCGCCATTCACCTGTTAAGAGTCTTGTAGGAATGAGTTATTTTTTAAAAATGTTTACTTAGTTATGTTTGAGAGAGACAAAGAGAGCATGAACAGAGGAGGGACAGAGAGAGTGCGAGAGAGAATCCCAAGCAGGCTCTACATTCAGTGCAGAGCCCGACGTGGGACTCAATCTCACAACCGTGAGATTTTTGATTTGAGCTGAAATCAAGAGTTGGACTCTCAACCGGCTGAACCACCCAGTTGCCGTTGGAGGAATCAAACCTTAATGGAGACACACTGCCAACATATTTGCAGCAAGAGGATCAAACAGTGGCTGTGGAATCCCACTCAACTTGTGATGAAAAATATTTTCTTTTTAATGAATTCAGTGGATGCATTTTAAATTCCTGGCTAAAGGTTTGATGTCAGTGTAAAGGTACCCCTGGCAGGGAGGCTTCCACGAGGCACGTACAGGGTTGTGTGTTATCCTGGGAGTGGGCTCCTGTTTTCCCTGGAACATCCTATCACTAATACAATTTGTTGTTTATTTCTTGGTTTCTGTCTTCCCCATTAGTTCATTACTCTCTGGGAATAGGTTCCTTCTCTGTCTTGTGTTGTTTTATTCCTATGCCTAGCACAGGGTCCTACTTACAGCGGATTGCTAATACATATTTTTTTATGAATTAGAAGATGATTTTAACGAGTTGCATACTTCTGTCTGTCTTCCAATGACACTATGGTGCTATTTTGGTTTTCGTTTTATACTTTTTTTTTTTAATTTTTTTTTCAACGTTTATTTATTTTTGGGACAGAGAGAGACAGAGCATGAACGGGGGAGGGGCAGAGAGAGAGGGAGACACAGAATCGGAAACAGGCTCCAGGCTCTGAGCCATCAGCCCAGAGCCCGACGCGGGGCTCAAACTCACAGACCATGAGATCGTGACCTGGCTGAAGTCGGACGCTCAACCGACTGCGCCACCCAGGCGCCCCTCATTTTATACTTCTATCTGCTGACCTTATTAAGTCTCCCTGACTCAAGAGTCAGGATATCAACCTCAGAGATAAATACTCCTTCCTTTCATCACTTATATGTTAAATTAGCCTGAACGGGGATGAGATAAAATAAGCTGCAGGTATGTGATGTGCATGATGGAATCGTGTGCAAATTTAACAAGCCCACTAAATGCAATTACAGTTTTTTAAAGAAAGGAATGTGACAGAACTTTGCTTTCAACGCCTTTATTGAAGCATGATTATTTTTAAGGCTCTCTTCTTTTTTCTATGCTTTAACAGTGTTCTCTAATCAAAGAAGGTCAACTAAGGCAGAACAATAGTCTTGTTTCATCAACTTATCACTGGAGACATTTAAATATTGAACTGACATCTGCTCAGTATCAGGCACAGTGCTAAGAAATGGGGGCCAGCAAACGGAGCTGCCAGTTGCCCTGGGGTCTCCAGGGCAACTTAAGAGGAAGGTGATTCAATTTTCTCATCCACGCAATGGGAAATATTAGTGGTATCCACAATAAAGGGTAGTTTTGAGGATTATATGAGATAATCAGTGGATAAAAACCCAGTAAATGGTGGCTGCTATTTTGCCGTTGCTATTGTGTTATAAAAACATGTAGCAAGCCCTCAAGAACTTGACTATCTAATGGAGGAAACAAATGTGTAGTCCAACCAAGAGCTAAGGCAGGAGGATGAAGGCATTTTATGATATACAAAGAGAGAGGAGGGGGTCCTCGCCTCCCCAGGGGCAGGACTTTGAACTTGACAGTTTAGGGGAGTCACTCTTTGAAATGCTAAGAAGTTTACTAGGCCCTGGTACTTCCCATTTGTAGAGCACAAGAGTCAAAAGTACAGTTGATCCTCCCAGACTTGGAGTTTAATCCCAGCACCAGCTGGATTTAGTGCCTAGCTTTCAAAGAACAGGAAAGGAAAAGAGAAAAATAACAACTTCCCCATGGAGAAGCCTGGTAATCCCACCTTAACCAACGGTCACCTGGAATACCACGGACTATCATGCACATCTTGACAGATGTGATAAGAAGGGAGCATCACCTCTGTGGGATTCTTTCTAAAATTCCATAACCTCTGTCTGGTCGTGAGAAAAACATCAAACGAATCCAAACTGAGGAACATTCTATGAAATACTTGGCCGATACTCCTCAAAAGGGTCAAGGTCATGAAGACCCAGGAAAACCTAAAATCTGTCACAGACCAAAGACCAAGGAGTGGCGACCAAAAAAAATGCATTGTGGGATTCTGGATTAGGAAGTGAGACAAAATATAAAAATGAGTGTGAAAAGTCATGAGCTACGAATAAAGTTTAGCAAGTTAACAGTAACACACCAGCGGTGGTTTCCTGACTGTTCTTTGTCTATAGGGTCATTCTGTGGTTACTCTGAAAATAAGATGAAGAAATATAAATGAAACTACTCAGAAGCCAAATAAAATCTAAGTGTTGTTAATATCCAAATTTTATTGGATTTACTGTTACGTATCTGGGGGTAGGTCTATGGCCCAACAGATAAAGGAGATGGGCATTGATTTATAGATAATACTGGGATTGTTGTCATAACCTCTTTGCATGAAAGGAATTTCCACTGAACAAAACCAAAGGAAGAGAGAGACTGGCTTGAAGAAAACACAGCAAACGTGTGGGTGATATTTCATTATTTAAGCTTATATAAAAACGTTACAAAGTTGGAGAAATTCACCTTTAAAAACTATAGTTAAGAAGAACATTATTACTTAATTTACGGCTCATTTGTGCATTAAAAAAACCTGCTTTTACCTCCCTGGTGTACCATTAACAAGCCACTGTATTTTTCTCATTTTGAGATGCTACAATTCAGTAGACATCAGGAAGACATATTTCTACAGTAAGGCGAATAAATCACACAATTGGAGTTTAATTCCGACTTGCCTGTTTAAGGTAGATAGAATTCCCCACGTGAAAATGATGGCAAATACTGTAAATCTGGGCTCCTCTCTGAGACCCCACTTCATAGTGTTTTTTTAAGGCAGATTTAACCCACAGAACCTGGTTGACATGCATAAATTTTGGAACAAAACTAAGCTATTGTGTTCAAAGAAAATACAAATCCCAGAGAAACATCTGAATTTTGCCTCCCACGTCCAGCAATATAATTTGAAAAGTCCAATGTGAACCAATATAAATGTTTAGCAATAAGACTTTTCAACAATTTAAGTAAACTAACTCATTTAATTATTGTTCATTATTAACACCTGACTTGAGAAAGAAAGAAAAGTACTATTTTTAGAGCATATAAATCATACTTTTGTTTAAAAGCAAGGAATTTCAAATACCTAGGATTTGTGTTCCAAACGATGATTTCTTTAAATACCAAAGAGATTCTTTGCAGAAAATAAGCATACACCTTGAATTTATTTTACCATAATACATCCAAATAACGGTTTCTGTTCACTAATGAAAAGCCATTAAAAATAATGAATTCTGTCTAAATCTAATTAAAAACAAAACTAATATACATGTTATGTGCTGTTGCTAGTCAAATATGCTTATTAATGCCTCCCTCAAGGAACTTATATTAAAAGTATGACCTGAATCCAGGGTTATTACCCAGCATCTTGTGGTCTACTTTTAACCAACAGCAACAACCCAAAAATATTAGTATTCATTTTTTTACCTAATATTATAATTAATGCTTTTTCTACCAAATCTAAAACACATCTTAAAACTATTCCATTTTTTAATTAAAAAGCTCTGTGGGATTCAGCTTATGATTCTTTGGCATTCTCCACTACCAGTAACTTAATTACCTTTTTGTGCATTTATTGCTGGACATATGAAAAAAAGAGAAAGAAAGCGCTAAAAAGCATTCATATTGCTGATCCCCAGTGTTTTCCTTGTATTCGTGTATAATTATGAAGTTGTTCAACATTGTTCAAAGGAGTTTTCCAATTTTTAAGCCAGTTAAGAAAATGGAAATTTTCCTTCCGATGGACTAAAAGAGTTGGGCAAATTTTTTGTTTTCAAATTTTGGGTATAAAACCTTCATCCCCCTATTTCACATCAATGGTGTGCTTTTAAGGTAATTATCAATAACTAACCATAATACCAGATATAGTATCAGACAATAACACCAGACGTGGCAACTACATTATTCATTCTTTAGTACCAACTATTATTCATTTTATTTTGCATGATCTCTGTCTTAGGACTGGATGTTAAAACTAATATTAGGTAAAATGTGAAAGAGCACAAGTATTTAAAATGAAGGTCCCAGGGGCGCCTGGGTGCCGCAGTCAGTTAAGCGTCCGACTTCAGCCAGGTCACGATCTCGCGGTCGTGAGTTCCAGCCCTGCGTCGGGCTCTGGGCTGATGGCTCAGAGCCTGGAGCCTGTTTCCGATTCTGTGTCTCCCTCTCTCTCTGCCCCTCCCCCGTTCATGCTCTGTCTCTCTCTGTCCCAAAAATAAATAAACGTTGAAAAAAAATAAATTAATAAAATGAAGGTCCCAGACTCTAATCTTGATGCTGAAGATCTCTCTGGAGCCTAATATATTGTCCTTAAAAAAGAGGGTACTGCATAAAATGACAATGCCGGTGGTGACTACCCAGCAGTTAAGAGGATTGGGTGATTAATTAGTGATGTCTGCATGGGTATGTGGGATGACAGGAATAATGCATGCACTATGAGCACGATGCAATTCACAGACTAGGGAATTCTGAAGGTCCTTCAAAGACAAAGTCTATGATGATGCCTGTTTAGAAGTATCTGGGACTAAAAAATTGTATCTTTCAGGAGGAATCTACCCTCATCCAAACATGCAGTCAAAATTCCTACTAATAATGAAATAGTTGATTCACTCAAAATCTAGCAAGTAATGTTTAATTTTTTTAATCTTTATTTATTTTTGAGAGACAGAGTGTGAGCAGGGGAGGGGCAGAGAGAAAGAGGGAGACACTGAGTCTGAAGCAGGCTCCAGGCTCTGAGCTGTCAGCCCAGAGCCCCACAGGGGGCTCAAACTCACAAACTGTGAGATCATGACCTGAGCCAAAGTCAGACATTTAACTGACTGAGCCAACTAGGTGACCGGAACAAATAATGTTTAAAGTTGGGCCAAATTTATTTATTTACTTGTTTGTTTGTTTGTTTGTTTGTTTTTGAGACAGAGCACAAGTGGGGGAGAGGGGCAGAGAAAGAGAGAGAGAATCTTAAGCAGGCTCTGTGTCCAACGTGGAGCCCAACAAGGGGCTCAATCTCACAACCCTGGGATCATGACGGAGCTGAAATCAAGAGTCGGATGCTTAACCAACTGAGCCACCCAGGCACCCACAGGCAAATTTAAATTTGGTTTTTGTAGATACAACAAGGAATTGATTACAAAGAACATCTGAGATATTAACAAAAAAAGTCACAATTCTTACTGCCCAATGCCAAACATCTGAAGTGTTTATAAGCTACAGGTAAGTCTGCTCCAGACCCGAAGCTTTCAACCTTCCAGGGAAGCACTCAGTACACTTCACACGACAACAATCTTATCTTCGGGAATTCTGACTGCCTCCACAAAACTTGACATAAACAATCATCCAAGGATTAAAATGGTCACATGGCATAGTGGAAAAAGCACGGGGCAATGAGACTTGACATTTGAATTCTAGATCAAACATGGCCAAGAAGCTTTAACTCACATGTTAGCCTCAAATGACTCTACGATTATTTATCAGTAAAGTCCAGAACAATTAGCAATGCATGTCAAGCACACCAGAGAGGCAGGTGGTGACGGTCCTGCCACAATATTGCTCTTTTCACTCCATTCTCAACTCTGCAAGATAGACATGGATGTGGCAGTGGTCAAGCCTTAAAATGATTCAACTTCCTTACACATGAAATACTGGATCGTCTCTAAAACTTGTAAGAATTCTTTTGTTTTTTAGTGTTATTTATTTATTTTTATTTTAGAGAGAGAGAGAGCGCAAGCAGGGGAGAGGGGAGAGGAGAGAGGAAGTTTTAGGCAGGCTCCACACTCAGTGTGGAGCCCAACACAGGGCTCAATCCCACAACCCTGGAATCATAACCTGAACCAAAATCAAGAGTCAGAGGCTCAACCAACTGAGCTACCCAGCACCCCAAAACATGTAAGAGTCCTGAATTCACAAGAACAGTTCTTTTCACACGGAGGAAGAATGAGCTAGGTATATAAAATATTTGTTAATATCCTACCAACATTCACCCTCGCTGAATACATTCCTACAAGAAACCACAGAGATGTGATGAGCATTAAGTAAATTCTTACCGATAAAGCATGTCCAACAGTACTTGGCACATACTAAGGCTCAATAAACATGATTATTTATACTTTCTTCTGGAAACTACTTTCAAACCCTAAATTCTGGATGGTCTGACCCGGCTTCTGGCTCTGGAAATAATGTCTGATTGGTATTTGGCAATCAGCTTAATTTCATCCTCCTTGACATGTAATTGGCTTGGGAAGGGGTGTTAACCCAGGACTAAGCCAATTAGCACATGAAATTTCCCTGGTCAGAGGGAATGTTTTAGGTTGGTGTTATTCAATATGGGGCTCTGAGGGAAGATCTACCCTCCTCCCAGAATATGAATGAACAAGAGGAAGAAAGTGGACTGGACTGCAATGAAAGGGAAATCAACCAGAGGCTAAAGCTGGTAGGTAAAAAGGCAGAAGGAAAGAGGAAGGGAGGGAGGGAGGGAGGGAGGGAGGAAGGGAGGGAGGGAGGAAGGGAGGAAAGGAGGGAGGGAGGAAAGGAGGAAAGGAGGAAGGAAGGAAGGAAGGAAGGAAGGAAGGAAGGAAGGAAGGAGGGAGGAAGAGAGGAAACCTGATCAAACATTGCTGAAATTTAACTTTCATCTCTACGCTTTTCCATTTTAAATGTCTTTGTAGTTAAAACAGCTTGAGTATGCCTTCTGCTATTGGTGACTAAAAAATACATGATATAGGGGCTTCTGGGTGGCTCAGTCAGTGGAGCATCTGACTCTTGGTTTTGGCTCAGGTCATGATCTCACAGTTTGTGAGTTCGAGCCCCACCATCAGGCTCCACACTGACAGCACAGAGCCTGCTTGTGATTCTCTCTCCCTCTTTCTCTGCCCCTCCCCTGCTCACTCTCTGTCTCTCTCTCTCAAAATAAATAAATAAACTTAAAATACATACATATATATATGATATAATCAGAATATTTGTTTAAAAAGACAAAGTATTCAATGCTTTCTCATTCTTCACTAACATGAAAATGTTGAATTATAAAGATAAAAATCAGAAATGCTTGCTGGGTGGACTATCATAAAGGATAACATCTCCTGATTCCCCTTCCTTCCTGTGTGTCTAGCTCTCCTCTTTCCCTACACAGGAGAGGGATAAACTTGAGGAAGAGTTTAAAGATTTCATTTAGACAGAAGCACAGGGAACAAACTCTGAAGTCCGTGCTGTAAATTCTTAGTCTTGGGAACAGAGGGGTCAGGGGATAAGAATCCCCGAAAGCCCCAAGTGGAACAGCTGCCTCTCACCAAAGGCTTCTGCCTCAGACACAAGCCACAGCACAAGGTGTTAGGTAGGAAAGGTGCACTGAGGAGACCGTGTCTTAATCCCACAGGTCACAAAGGGGAAGGAGACAAAACTGACAGTTGAGGTCTGGCTCAGACCTCATTTCCTGTCTTGGGCTGGAGGGCCCTTTTTCTCACCATTACTTTCTCATCCAGTGTCATGACCCTCAGTATGTTATGGAGCACGGGTAGGAAGAGGAAACATTCCCAGAGTTTGGTGTTGGGGAGGGCTAACGGTCTATGTAACAACCCACCAACCTAAGGGCTGAGAGAAAAAAAACAAGAAATTAAAAACAGTTTTATGAGGCGAGGCATTCACTCAACAGCTGAGGGGCCTGGAGTGGAGGGGGTCTGTGGGACTGGATGGCACTTCAGAGGGTGTAGACAGGATGATTAACACGCTTCCTGTGGCAACTATAAAAGGAGGAATGTATGCTCTAAAATGTATTAACTATTAAACGCTATCTGGGGGAATGTCTAGACATAAAGCGACACATTTATGAGGTAAAGCCAAAACAACATGACGGATCCTGTGTCTGTCACACTGTGAACAGTTCACTGTAACTTGTACTTTTCTCTATTTCATTAAATTTATAGTGTAAGTAACTTCCCATAAAGGGTATCTAGAAAGAAAATTGGAGAGATTTAGCAGACGGGACAGTGACAAACAGAACATCAACTCCATTTCACCTAGTCAGAGGTGTCTCCGCCAGCTTAGTAATCACATCCAATTTCCGTAACCTTGTTTACTTCCCTTCCTTGTAGATAGTCCATTAGAAAAGAAGCTCCTTGATGTCAGATACTTGTCTATTTTGTTCATACAACACATAGAAGTTCCAATAAATAAGTACCTGTTTGAATGGACTAGGATTAGGTTGAGACTTCACCAAAACCTCAGTTATCAAGTTAAATAACATTTTAATGCAATCTTTTAAAGTTTAAAACGTACGTCAGCCATTGTGATGACAACTTTCTACGTTTCAACTTCTTAGATCCTTTCAACAACTTGTGTCAAGGATGTGCTCATTTCTCCCATTTAACAGATAAGGAAGTTGAGGTTTAGAGGCTAGGAGGCTTGCCCTCACATAGTAAGGGACAGAACAAAGAGTCAATTCCAGATCTATGGGACTGACCTACAAATTACAAGGGCTTGCGTAGTACAGTATGCAGGCCAAATCCGGCCCATCAGTTATTTGTGTAAATAAAGTTTTATTGGAACACAGCCACATTCATTCATTACATATTAGCTATGGCTTCTTTTATGCTATAAAACCAGAGTTGAGTAGTTATGAAAGAGACAACACAACATAAAATATTTGCCATCTGACCTTTTGTTTATAAGATGAAAGAATTGGCAGTGGTACAAATATCCATCAGTGGAGATGTGCTAAGGAAACTACATCCATTACTTAATACTATACAATGGTTCAAGAGTAGATAATCCTATTCAAGTATAAGTTCCAAACGGATCCAAGATTTAAACAATTAAATAAGTAAAGACAAAAGAAGCAGTTGCAGGGAAATCTGTAGTAGGAAAAGCATTTCTATATATCATGTAGTAGCCCAAACTCTGAAAAGACTGATGAAATCATATACGTTAAAGAAATATTTAATTTTCTGATTGCAGAAAGCACCACAAGAAACACAAAAGAGATGAACAGCCATCAAGACATTTGCCATTTATACCACAAAAGGGAAAATTATTTAGTATATATCTTCTTCGGTATATCGAGATTCTAGAAATCAATAGACCCAAAATCCCATATAAAAAATGGGCAAAGGGGGCACCTGGGTGGCTTGGTCCAACTCTTGGTTTCAGCTCAGGTCATGATGTCATGATTCATGAGTTCAAGCCCCATATTGGGCTTTGCACGCAGATAGCTGGGAGTCTGCTTGGGATTCTCTACCTCCCTCTCTCTCTGCCTCTCCCCCTCTCATGCTCTCTTAAAAATAAACTTTAAAATCAAAATAAAAATAAAAAATGGTCAAAGGATAAGAACCAAGAGTTCAAAAAAAGGAAATACAAATGGACCCTTAATGTAGGAAAAGTTGCTGTGCCTCATTAATAATGAGAAATACAAATTAAAATTTTATGGATGTATTTTTTCACCTACTAAAATCAGTAAACATCAAGATGTTTGATTACACACTATTAGCAAGGATGTATACAAATAAGCACTTTCATTTATGGCTACCGAGAGACTGATACAATCTGTATCAAAGAAAATTTGGCAATAACAATTAAAATAACAAACGTGCATTCCTTGGACCCTAGTATTAATTCCACAGATATATTTGCATTGGCACAAGGTTAAGGTTAGTCATGGAAGCATTGTTGGTAATATCTAAGACTGGAAACAAGATAAACATCCATCTCCAAAGGGATAGTTAACTAAACTAGGGGAAATCAATGCAATGGCATGTGTGGAATGGGAGACAACGAATAAGAAAAAGACAGCTCTTTAAAATGGTAAAACCTTCATGTTACTTTTTTTTAAAGAAAACTCTACCCACAATGTGGGGCTCAAACTAATGATCCCAAGATCAAGAGTCATCTGCTATACCAACTAGCAACCAGGAACCCCACAAGTGACTTTTTTTAGTGACAAAACTGATATATATTATAATATGATACCAATCTTGTTTGAAAAATGAGAAGGCCATATGTATGTATTTATTGTATGTACCTAAGATACGTTTGGAAGCATATGTAAGAAACCATAACACTAGTAGATGAAGAGGAAATAGGGATAGGAGATTTTTCACTAATTACTCCCTTATGACCTAGGAAGATATTTATTTTGAGAGGATGTATAGTACTTTTGTAATTGACAACAACAACAAAAAACGTATTTAAAAAATTGTGACACTTACACGTCTAAGACCTTGACCTGAGAATATTCTCTATGGACTCTGGAACGCCTTTGGTCTTAATACATTATGGAATGCACTCTCAACAGGGGTAATATTGCCCCAGTGAGTAAATGTTTGTTTTGGGGGGGGCAGAATATGTTACGTTTGTTTCCTAACCTTAAAGCACAGATATACATAAAACCCATGATGAGATATATAGTCTATGTCTATCTATGTTAGTAAAATTTCATGGGTTAGGTGTGATTAGGGCCAAATGTCTAAAAAGGCTGAGGAAGGAGGCAATAATAGAAAACAAGGTTTAGAAAGGAAGTACGTATTATGCAATTATGTGGGCAAAGAAGGTCCTCGGGTCTTTTTCTTGTGATTGCTAAGTGAGATCCTTATTAAAGCAAATATTCTACTTTAACCTTAAAATGAGATGAATACAGGAAGAGTCAATATCACTGAGAAGTCATTCCATTCCTGACTGTCCTCTGCACTGGCTGTGCCAACACTCAAGTTGTGATCTGAACAACAGTCTGTACAATGCTTCCATTTGGCTGCCCCACCTGTGGCTTCTCTACTACATCATATTTAATCTTTGCCCATCATCCCTGCCCCTCAGGAACTGGGGGGATCCTGATTCTGTCATCTAATCTCAGAACTCGGCCTCCCAGCAACATGCCATTCGCAAATTTAATAAATCCATCTCCTCCGTCAAGTTGTTGATAAAAATACACCAAAGGCCGTGACCAAATATAAAACTTTCCATCATGACAGTGGTGCATTATCCAGAATTCCCTGGGAAGAGCTTTTCAATCTACTATGAATCCTCATTGCTCCATCTCAACTCTGAGAAAATCATGAGACATTCTGTCAAGGCTTTCTCTGAAATCCGGTACCCATATGGGTTGCACTTGAAAATCTAGTAATATTTGCAACACACTGCAGAGTTTTAAAACAGGGAGCAACAAGGAACCTGCATTGCAGAAGATGAGAATGTACGAGGGCAGGACACTTGAATTTCCTCACCCTCGTTACCCACATCTGGCAGTGCAGGCATTGGATAAGTAAAGGTTGCAGGAGATAAACTGGGCATACAAGGGGAATATTAAAAAGAGCAAATCAGCAAAAACCCAGAAATGGTCAGCTCTCTTCTTTTTCACTCTGTCAACAATGTGTGATCAAAATAAAATGTCTGATGGAAAATTTCATAAACCTTAAGAAGCATTTATTTTTAGGAATGAAACCGATCACCAATGAAGATAATGTAATTATGAGAGTTATAGATGTGAGCTATTTCTACTGACAGTGAAGACAGGGGTCACCATTCCAAAAAAAAAGTATCCTGTAGAAAAATATCAATAATTTTATTTGCAAGTGGACTACAATTTCACCTCAGGATTTCATCTCAGGCATGATGCGGCAGTCCACCAATGGCCATGGTTCCTAAATACTGAACCAAAGGCAAGTGCTGGGCTTTATGTAGTGGAGAAGTTAAAAAAAATAAATAAAATCCACATTCCTGAGCTTCTAATATCAGCACTGAGTGGGGCCAAGGAAACTGTTTTGAGAACAGTGAAAACAGCCACAAACAGTCCTAAGACATGACAATGAGTACTGTTTCCAGACGTTGTGTGATGTGCTTTACAAGAATCGTCTCACTTAATTCTCAAATCCACCATAAGCTGTAAACTTCACTATTGCCGCTGTCATACAGATGATGCATGGAGGGTCTCAGTGGTCCAAGACCACTTCCCTAGTAAACAGCTTTGGACTTACCTACTTTACACCCATTCTTTATATATAGCTAATATTTACAGGCCACTGACAGTGGACCAAAGTCCCTGGGTTATTCTGTTGTTGTTTCTGACAATACTATTCCCATTTTATGGATGAAGGTATTATGCCTGCAAAGGTTAATTTGTTTCATATTTAGATCACACCGTTAAGCAAAAAGTGGAACCAATATTCAAACTCAGACACTTGGCTCCAAGGACTCCTCTCCCCCTTTAAATATCCTGCTATAGTAATATGTAAATGGGTAGAGACTTCTGGGTAGTTCTGATGTAAACCAAATCTGGATGTCAGTTTCAGCTCAGTTTGCATGGCTAGATCCAAAAAGCTACTCCACAAAGGACTGAATCTCTCAGCCAAGGCCATAGGTTAGGGAGAAAAGCCTACTGGTAGCTTTGACCTTGGCTCCTCATAATCAGAAAATAAAATATTTGTTTCTATCAAAGCATTAACATTTTCAATAAAACCATGTGTTTGTAGTTGGAGCACAAAGCTAAGTTGGCAGATAAAGGTAAATGAAGTGAGCTAGCAGGGACTTCTGTTGTCTTCAGACAGCCATTTACAGAAGCACAGAGGGCCCATCATTACCATACCAGATACCATAAACATTGCAGAATCAAGATGGAAGGAAAAGCCGATGGAAAAAATTACATGTACAACCAATTACAATCACACATCCATTTGTACAAAGAGGGTTTTCCCTAGTTAAGGTAACAAAAGATTTAAAAATATTTAACAACCATATTAACCCACTTTAAAGAAAACAGTGCTGAGACATCAGAGTAAATAACCGCAGTTAACGCTTAGATGAAAAGAAAAGGCTTGGCCATGGTGTGGCTGAATGGTGTTGGTTCTGTAATTCTTCCACTAGTTAAGTTATCAATACCATGAGGTATACTAGGTATGATATCCAGAAAGCAAAGCACAATTTTACAGTTGTATGGTGGGACTCCTATATCTGGGGCTCTTTCAAGAAAAAAGAAGAAACTAGACATTGTTTAGATAATACAATGAAGAATCATATCTGGCAAGATGCATTAAGAACGGGATTAAAAAGAAACTGAAGTAAGGATCCATGGGCTGTGACTAAGCAGGAGAGAGAACATACATTTCCCTTCTGAGTTCAAGAACTACAGCAACGCACGAGGTAAGTATATGCCAAAGCCCGTCCACCATATTGATGAACTTTGCTGAAATTGTTTTTAGTTTAGGAGCTCTCACATCCCAGAGAAAACGCTTAGTGATTTCCAAAACAGTGGGATCCTGGTTGTGAAAAACAAGCTCTCTAATTAGCAAATTAGAAGTCCCTTCCTTGCAGATAAAACTGCTAATGCAGACAAAGCCTCAGTATAAAATAATCATATTCAGAAGATGCTGGACAAAGAGGAGAAAATGTGCTCTAATCAGCTTTCATTCTCTTTGTAGCCTTCATACTCAACCATAGGACCACTCTTTAAGGGGGAATCTAGACTTTTCGAGTATCTAGGTTGGAGAGGTTGTTTTCATTTATTAGTGTTAAATATTCTCCCCAACTCCCTCCAAAAACACTGAACTCAGAGAAACAAGGGAAAACAAGGATTTGATCAAGCACAGACATTTCTTTAAGCAGTAGGTTCTTATCCATGCTTACTGGGTCGTACGAACAGACCTCTCAACCACTATGTTTCTGGGCAAAACTTCTGTACTTAATATCTATTCTGAATTTGTTTTCCAATACGTCAAACTAGGGCTGCTCCCCTCTCTTTGGGTATGATTCTAAAAAGAAGCAAAGTGTCAGGACAAAAAAGAGAAAGCAATCAAACTACTCCACTGGCTGTTCATACTCTATCAAAATTAGAAGCAAGTTAAACTTAACACCCATATTGCTTTTGGCCTCATTTCACCAAAAAGTCCAGAGCCCCAAAGGGCAAGCATGCTCCTTCTGAGACTGGGGTGGATAAAGGAATCATCACTACCT
Organism: Herpailurus yagouaroundi; assembly: GCF_014898765.1. NCBI lineage: Eukaryota > Metazoa > Chordata > Mammalia > Carnivora > Felidae > Herpailurus > Herpailurus yagouaroundi. The sequence goes on from NW_024412444.1 coordinate 7,089,319, forward strand.
TTCAGCCTAACACTTCTCTGCAAGTTTGGAAGGCCAATGTTCTGAAAAACAGGTATTTATTCTGACCCCACATGACATCCTTGGTCAGAAGCTGCAGGTCCATATGGACGTTGAATCACAAAACCCTAGTCTTATATCTGTTTGTCTACTCCACATCTTTGCTCGTGATTAGTGAGCATCTCAGATTTCTCGTGTGCAAACCTGAAGTTCCAGAACTTTCTTCCATCCTGAACTTCATTCAGTGTGGTCTTCACTATCTTCCTAGCATCCTTCGAGTGCTCAGGACAAAAATTTTGGTGTCAACCCTCACACCTTCTTTATCTTCTTCCTCAGATACAGGAGGGGATCTTTGACTTCACCTTCACAGCACATCCAGAAGCCGATGTCTTCCACTGCTCTCACTTGCGCCCCAACTGCCATCATCTGTCCAATGAATCACTGCAACTGTCTCTACCCCTGACTCCTTGATTCTCCTTCTCCACCATCAGCAGCCAATAATCTTGTTAAAACATAAGCCATATACTTAAAACCCTCCCACAGCATCCTTCCTTATCCAGAGGAAAAGCCAAAGACCTGAAAAATTGTCCAAAAGGCACCACACATCAGCTTCCTGATCCCAATTACCTCCCTGACCACAGCTCCCACTTCTGTCCCCCTTGATCCCACAATATAAGCCAAATGGGCTTCTTTGATGTCCCTGAACATATCCAGCATTTTCCTGCTATCCCCTCTGCCTCTCCAGGGTAACAGGTAACCCCTCACCTCCTTGAGATCATTACTTAACTGTCACTTTTTCAAGGAGACCTGCTCCACCACTCAAATTATGTCCCTAACTCAATGTGATTTCTTCCTTTTATTTTTTTCCTCCGCAGCACTCACCTGTTAACATTTTACATAATTGTTTTGTACATTGCCGGCTATCTACTCACTGCCCCCAGTGGAATGCACACTCCATAAGGACAGTGGTGTGCCTGTTATGTGCACTGTATATATACACAGGTCAGTAAATATTCTTGCAAACATAAACAACAATGTGGTTTCAAATTAAAATAGAAAGGATTTGGGTTAACTGGGTGGCTCAATTGGTTAACCGACCAACTTCGGATCAGGTCATGATCTCATGGTTTGTGAGTTCAAGTCCCGCACTGGCTCTGTGCTGACAGCTCAGAGCCTGGAGCCTGCTTCGGATTCTGTGTCTCCATCTCTCTCTGACCCTCTCCCACTCACACTCTGTCTCTCTCTCTCAAAAACAAATAAACATTAAAAATTTTTAGATAGGGTTTTAAACAACTTTATTGAGGTTTACGATATACGCTTACATTCAAGCATTTCAAGCATATGATTCAATGATTTTTAGTCAATTTATTGAGCTGTACAACCATCGCCACATGCCAGCTGCAGAATGCTTCCATTATATCAAATGATTCGGAGAGAAATTTTAAACTGGAAAGTACCTACATTACCTCTCCCTTGTGATGCAAGGTAATCAAACTCATAGGAATATGGTTTTTAATAAAAGTAGCTTGGTCACGGACCACCGTTACTCAGCATTTTATGATTTCCTTTTGTTTCGAGACACAAGAGTTTTTTCGTTTATACACAGCACCACAAGATCAATAGAAATAACACATAGGTAGAACCTGAATCCTGCTCTTTTACCAGAAACACTGAGTAACAGACATAGAAAATCAATCTACAAATATGGGGTTCCCAGCATTGCCTCTACACATTGCGGGAAACATCTTCCCCTCTTGATATAGTACCAGTGGGACCCAGGTTCTGTCATGGGCTCTCATTCAAATATGCCCAGCTGTGTCCTTCCATGATGGTGAACCTTCAAATTAGCAACCTTCACTTTTAGAAACCAAGGACTCCTTGAAGCTACCACATGCTAATATTCAAATCACCCTGGCACATGAATAAACTAACAGCAGGACAGAAAATAAACAAAAAGTTAATCAGCATCAAACAGCTACCCTTAGGATTTCAGAAGGTTTCAGGAAACTTAGCACTACTGGCAGGTATAACTTCCCATACATGAGCTAACCTGGGTCCTATTCCTTTATTGGGGTTTTCTCCCTCTAACCTGCCAGTGCAGACCTACCAAGTTCAAAGCCAAGATTTAAGTTATTACTTTGAGATTTAGATCCAGCTCCTCAAATTTTCATGGAGAATTCAAAATAAATTCTAAACACCCACCTTAAAAATCACAACGAAGATACCACGAATAATCTACCTTTACTGTTAATTATATCAAACAACCCCTTCCAATCCCAAAGGTGTTTTCCCTTTGCATATTTAGGGAAAATCTGTTACACATTAACCACTAGGATTTCAAAACAACACACACACGGGGTGTCTGTCCTTTCAAATATTGCTTATAACTTACAGAGGCAGATATTAAATCAGCTTCTAAAAGTCGCAAACCTTAACACCACATTTGAAAATAAGGTGGTAGTGTTTTCTTCAGACCTCACTAGATGTTACTCTCTGTGGTCTGCATTTCTTCGTTAGTAATTCTTAAAAGCAAGGAAGAAAAAGAAAACACCTTAAGTATGGTCTTCTTAACACAAAAACACAGTCAGAAGTCAGGAGATGACAAAGAAGCCAAAATCATTCCTTCCTTTTTCACATGAGAAATGAAGTTTGTCAACACCATCCAAAAGTCAAGTCACCCAGATACTCCACGCTGGTGAGTCCAATTAACTTGAATTGACATTATAAACACTAACAACCGGAAGATACACCTCACATGGTTCCCCAAACTGTCATTTCACTAACTTGCTTAAGAATATTTACGATTGGAGTCAAATGAACAATTATCTATGCTAAAAAGAAACGACAGGAATCTAAGGCTGGAGATAGGCTGGCCTCAAAATTACCACCAAATTACTCTGAAATGTAATCCCCCAAACAATCTCATATTGGTTTCATATTAATTTGCACAACCATGTAAACAAATCTACCGCACAGATATATATAACTGAGGAGCACAGAGCCATGTACATCTCCCCACTGCAGCTTTCCGAGGAGAAAAACATTCTGGATCTTTCCTCCCCCGCGGCAGCCAGGAAACACACTAGGCCAGGTGGTTTGCTCCCCAGGTTGGCTATGTGCAGCTGGAAGATGCCACATGTTTTAGTCCTGGAAGGCCAGATGTGCTCACCAGGGGCCGCAAAGCACGTGCAAGATGGAGGGAATGAAGGGCACTGAGTCTGCATTGTATCTGTGGAAAAGAATCATTTCCTGATCACACGCCACTCACCAACTTGCCCATGTCCTGCCCCTCTCCTTCTTCGTCTTCTTCAGTACTTCTTCCGAGAAAGAGAAACTGTATCACGCAATTCAGCATTGGACTACTGTGTGCCCAACTGTTACTTCTTATTTCACGTATTTAATTAAAATTCCCCAAGAAGAATAATTAATTCACTCACCACACGTCAATAATCATTTACTACTCTTATTATGCATTCACTGATGCAAATATTCATTCCAGGTTTCTTCCAGGGCCCCTTTTTGCCATGCTCTGGTCCATAGTACACTGGAACACTACTGAGGGATGAGACTCTCTGCCACGATGGAGAACACAATTCCTGTGCATACAACCACCGCCAGCCTTGCTGTGGCTATCGCTACCTACCGTTAATGAACCATTCACTGAACAAGGCAACTGGCCTGTAACATTTCATTTTACTCTTCATCCCGTCCTGTGTCAAATATGGTATTACATTCCCATTATATAGACGTGAAAACTGATACACGAAGAAATCAAAGTCACACGGAGTTAAGAATACGAGTTCTGGTGAATTGGAGACTCATTTGTACTCTTCATCACACATGACATCAACTTTTCAATAAAATGTGCGGAGAAGAGACACCAGGTCTCAGAAGGACTTACGAGTTTAAATGAAAGTGAGCTGTGAGAATAACTAACCTACAAACGTTCTTGAAGGTGGACCAGCCATGGACCATCTATTTTCTTTGAGTAATTCCCCTGAAATCGCATCACCCATCCCTGGCAGTTCCACCACAATCATCCTTTACCATACCCTCCCTCACCACCTGTTTAACAGGTGAGGAAAGGAAAGTTGAGAGAGCTTAAATGAACAGCCCGAAGACAACTCAAAAATAGCACCTTGATTTTACCATGTTCAGAATTTCTATCAAACGGATGTTCCCACACGAGACACCACTAGTGATTTCCACCACCACCACCACCACCACCACAAGGGCAGAGTGCTCTTAGACAATGCTAGAGGCACTACAATTTAGCACAAATATTTTGGGTGGAATTCTCACAATATGTATTAATGTCTTCACAGGTTTCACAGTTAAGCCCAGGGAGTCCATATGTGGGAATCTAAGCACTCAAGAAAACCCAGTTCAGTAAAGAAAGACAGCGAGGCACACATATGCTTCATGTCCTTTGTCTTAATGACAAAAAGGGAATACCAACTGCCTATCCCAAAATGAGCCAGTCTCATCATCTGGTGGAGTAGAACGTAACTTGGAAACAGAGGCAACGATTACACCAAGCAGGAAAAGCACGATACGAAGTCAAATATCTACAATGATTATAACACCAGCTACAACCAAGAAGGTGTGACAAAATAAAATTCTTTACCTTTAAGGGGTTCATTTTAATAGCCAAATGCAGTACTTGCTCATGATCAAACAGTATCGATCACTTAGCTCAATGTCAGAAGCAGTTACTTCATGGAAGAATAAGATGTCCAGGGATCCTTCCATAATCAGACTCAACTTCAAATAAAATAGGCTTGATATATTCTAACATACCTATTTCCCATTCCTAGTTCTCCATGGAAGATGATGATCCTATATCTGAAGTTAGTCATATACATTTTTATTATTACTGAAAATACTTCATTTACATGCCCACTAGAGAAAATCTAAGAGCCATCTGTATATACACACATACACATGTATTCACGAAACACACACAATCTCTTGTTTACATATACATCTTTAAAAACATCCATTCGCTTTGACCCAAAATTCCACTTCAAAGAGTATGTTCCTACAACAATAGACAGGATACACAAGCTATCTTTTTTGTTTTTTGTTTTTTTAAGTAGACTTTATGTCAACATGGGGCTTGAACTCACGACCTCTAGATCAAGAGGCTCACGCCCCACCAACCAAGCCAGCCAGGCATCCCTACACAAGATATCTTAACCAATACGGAAAGAACTTGTTGAAGTTAGGTAAATTTATAATCAGTGTTCGGTGACAGTCATATGCATAAATCTGGAACAATGTTACTCACTTCTAATCAGAAGGCCATGCTTATCAAGTATTATGTCATTAGCCCTTTTCTGCTTTTAACTGTGTACCTTTCCTTCTCAGCCAGGGAATGAATTTAGACATCTACGATTCAGTTAAGACAACACTGAGGGTTTAGTTGCACCACTAATATTTGAAATGAGGCTTGAGACCATTCCTAAGGTGGGTTAATATTTCTTGCTACTTCTGACAAGTAGAGCAGAGATTAGCGAGTTGGAAAAGCTGAGATGAATTAAAAGTCTTGCTGATAACATGAGTAATAATACAATTTTTCTAATGGAGGTTTTTAACACTCCATTCTGCCTTGTTTGTTAGAAAGGCTTTACAGTTCAATGTGAGAGACAATCAGCAGCCCCCATGGGCGGGCCCACCTCCCTACTAGGAAAATGGAAAGAGGTCAGCCCCGTGATACCTGCCGTAGGCCTTGTGTCTGACCTCATAATGACCCAGGTCAAGCCCAGGCTCTGTATCACATGTTTGAATTACAGCAGAGGAATCACTTCCTCAAGGAAAACCCCCCTGGTCCTCCATTCTAGGTCAGGTTACTTTGCCATAAGCTCTGGAAAAACCACACTGCTTTCCTTTGGGACCACTAAACCTAGTTTCATTCATTCGGTTGGAAGAATGGGAGTCTACCGTGTTTGTGACAACTCCTACTTCCCACCAGAACCAAGAGTATGTTTCATGGCATCTCCAAGAAACATCTAAGAGAGAACACTGGCCATGGCCCTCTCCAAAGCCATCTAAATAAACATAGAAGCCAAGTGAAAGCAAAGTGTTTGCTATAGCCATGCTGCCACAAGACAAATCCTGCTAGCTCCAACATCCACCCAGAGTGTAGTGGCTGAATCTTCTATAGAAATTCTAGAGCCACCTGTCCATTTTGCTCCCCATTGTTTCCATAGAGTATAGCAGAAGTATCTCGCACGTAAGAGGCACCCAGTAAATCTTTCTTGAATGAATAAGTGAAAAACAAACTGACAAATGAATGGGAGCTAAGCCAGTGGCTCTAATCATCTTACCACATGTTCTTCTTATGAAATTGATGTGGCATTATGAATACCGAATCCCTGTCACATAACTCCACCGGTGCCACCAGAAGTCAACCTCCCATCAATGCACCCTACTTAAAACAGTGGTTTGGTTCACAGCCTAAACGTGCCATCAGAACAAGGCCATATGTGACCTTCTTGACATTCCCCATCCCCTGCTCCTCAAGATGACTCATTAACAGCCCAATGTTGGTGTCTCAAGTAATGTCTCATTCTCCAATGGCTGGTGGCTGCCTGTTTGCAGCACGGCCCGCTGCGCACACAAGTAATTAACTTGCAACGCTCCACTGGTTCTGACACATTCCACGGCATCGAAAATTTCACCAGCAGGTAGTTAAGCATGCAAGCTGCTTCCCAAGTTAAACTACGTAACCAAATACCACATGTAAGTGTCAGTCAATATGGAAGACCTTATTGACACGCAAGTCACATGTCAGGTGCAGAGGCCTGGTAACTACGGTTAAATCTCATTCCTTTGAACTCCATTAATTCAGAGTCGGTGGTAATGCAGACAGAGCTAGAACAAAGGCTTGCCTTTTGCTCTGGGACAGGTTTGCTTTGTGAGTCCTGAAAATACAACTCTATGGATGAGGTTCCCCTAAATGAGAAGTTCCATAAGGAAAGAAGAAGTGCATAGCCTAGTGATAAAGACCATGACTTTTAAAGCCAGACCACTGAATCTCAACTGTGCCACTTGGTGGGTGAGTGACCCTGGAAAGTATATTAAACTCCCTGCACTTCATTTTCCTTGTTTGTAGAAATGGGGATAATAATAGCACCTGCCTCATAGGAGTAGAATAAAGGGAACTGTTTACAACGGTGCCTTGCAAAGAGTGAAATACTGAGTATCATCTATTAATACTCTAAACACTATGATTACACTGTACAGAACACACAGGAGGCCCGTGAGATGACTGAGCATACCAAAACCCCTATTTTTATAGGTAGTAAACCCCTTTTTAGAAGGAACCCACTTAGGGGCGCCTGGGTGGTGCAGTTGGTTAAGCGTCCGACTTCAGCCAGGTCACGATCTCGCGGTCCGTGAGTTCGAGCCCCGCGTCGGGCTCTGGGCTGATGGCTCGGAGCCTGGAGCCTGTTTCCGATTCTGTGTCTCCCTCTCTCTCTGCCCCTCCCCTGTTCGTGCTCTGTCTCTCTCTGTCCCAAAAATAAAATAAAAAATGTTGAAAAAAAATTTAAAAAAAAAAGAAGGAACCCACTTAAAAACAACTTGTACATTTTCCTTTTTTTTTTTTTAATGTTTATTTATTTAATTTGAGAGGGAGGAGATTGTTCGTGCATATGAGCAAGGTAGAGGCAGAAAGAGAGAGAGAAAGGGAGACAGAGAATCCCAAGCAGGCTGTGCTGACAGCACGGAGCCAGACATGAGGCGCGATCTCACAAAATGTGAGATCATGACCCAAGTCAAAATCAAGATCTGGATGCTTAACCGACTGAGCCATGCAGGTGCCCCCAACTCGTACATTTTCTACTCATGAGTATGGGTCCCTCCTAAAAGCTTTAACTTAGCATCGTATTTATTTATCCTGGATTCTTTACTAAAGACACAATTATTTCATTTTAGCTAGATTTCTTTTTTTTAAAGCCTGAATAATTCAAACACATCTAATCTAGACTACATTTTCTTCTAAAATTCTAGGTCAGTGAGACGGTATGAGATCAAATGACAACAGTGTGGGTTGGAACTACCCAGCGACTCATCAAAAAGGCTTTAAAAAAGCAGAGAGAACAAAGCCTCAAGCTCAGGCTGAGCCACGCGTATAAAGCCCTGACACAACAAGGAAGGACAAAGGAACTATAATAAAAAGTGGAAAAAGGGGGTTGAGGCAATAAAGACAAGAGGAGATTCACATGAATGGAGAATTATTGGTTTTATAGGCGCCTGGAGAAACACAGAATGGGTCGTATCACTTTCCTTGCAGAGAAGGGCAGTTTAGCAATTTGGAACTCACCAACATTGGATATGGGGTTTTGCTCTCCAACTAACATTTTGCTATGACAAAGGCAGCAGGGGTGGGTGATTAACTCATAACCCCACAATAAATAAAGACATAGGATAATGCTGCCCAGGAGAGGATACCAAGCGGGGAGGGTACCACTCAAGAAAGTCCCCAGATGTACAAAAGGGATCTTCCCCATGACATTTCCTACATCATTCACCATTTTATATCTTGGTGAGGATTACGGATTAATTTTATCCTCTTGAAGTCATGGTTTATGTTATAAAGCCATCCTGCCAATATCTTTGGGAAAGTCTCCAAACCACTTTAGCGATTATAGAATAAAACTGTTCTCTCTGTCCCATCAACTTAGTTTTTTATTCCTGAAAAGATAACACATTAATCGTTGTGGTCTATGCCTCCTGAAGCAGGTTCAGCATGATATTTGCAATTCCATTTATATTTTAATATCTTTTTTTTAAATGTGTGTGTGTGTGTGTGTGTGTGAGAGAGAGAGAGAGAGAGAGAGAGAGAGAGTGCAAGCGAGCAGGGGTGGGGCAGAAAGAGGGGGAGACACAGAATCTGAAGGCTCCAGGTTCCGAGCTGTCAGTACAAAACAGCGGGGTTCGAACTCATGGACCTTGAGATCATGACCTGAGCCGAAGTCGGATGGATGCTCAACCGACTGAGCCACCCAGGTGTCACTCCCCGTTTATATTAATAAAGTTTGTTTTCCAGCTATTTATACGTTCCCTGGATGCATTCAATGAACTACTGTGGTTAAAGTACAGTATAGAATGCTATTTGAAAGAATAAGTGAAATCACAAAATTCATTTATTCATATGATTGCTTACTGTCTCTTCTCTTCATCTCCAAATTAGAACATGAGGACCATAAAACTATGAATAGTCTGAGTGGTTCTGTGTTGTTCCAGTCCCTAGATGACTGCCTGATATATAATAAGCACTCAAAAAAGATTAACTCAAAGTGAGTCATATATGCCTTACTATATACACATAAATGATTAATGTATGAATTAATAAATATATAGCATATTGATTAATCAATTAATAAGCTCACCAGTTTTGATCATACTTTCTAATGTGGGTATTTATGCTTCAGAAAAGCCAGATACACATGCCTAAAAATGAACCTTGAAAGCTAAGGAGAAGTTTCCTATGGACACATCACTTAACCCCCACCATTTCTCTTTGAGACAGGCTATCTTATACCCATTTCACCGATGTGGAAAGCTGTGCTTAGAGAGGTTAAATATGTTCATTCCAACCACACACTCAGGAGCAAAGCTCCTGAGATTCTACAGCTAGGGAAAGCCTGAATCTAAACCCCAGTTTTCTAGTGTACTTAGGAAGAGATGATTCCCTCATGTTTTAAGGAATAAAATTAATATATGCCTTTTAGACAGTCTATTATCCTTGATCTTGTGTTGAGAGTCAACACAGCTGTCAACAGTTTTCCACAATGTTAAACATACTCTTAGGGGCATATCCTTCTTACTGTGTATTTCTCACTCAGGTTTAGAGACACTTGGGAACTCAAAAGCTTAAGGTGTCAGATCTGTTTGAAGCAAAACAGAAATCAACACACACACAAACCTACTCTAAAATCCATACCAGTCCCCAGATAAAATGCCTGTAGGTACCAGGAAGGTAATTGAACTTCAGTGAGTGGAGCTGGGGGCATGATTACAAGGAAGGGTGGGGACTGTGGAGAACTTCAAAGCACAAGGTCAAATAGAGCTTCTCAAACACTCCCGAGTAAGCAACATCAAAAAGGTTTCATAAAGGTTGCTGCACAGTTTCTAACTTAGAAGCCTTGGAGTGGGATCTTGAGTTATGTGTTCCTTTTAAGATCGCAGGTTTGAAAACAGTTGGTCTAAGGAGAGCCAACTTCATTCTCCAGGTCATTGCTGAAATTAAGAAAGGCAGGCAGATCCAGAAAAACCGAAGATTTTTCAAACAAGGCTGGGTTTTTCCATCTTGTTTTAGTATGTGAATCAAACAGAAGCCGTCAAGATGAATAGTGTTCAACCCTTGAAGGGTGATATGTGCCTAAATTTTATCGTTTAGGGGCCAAAACAAAGCATTAAGCCACATTTCCCCCCAGGAAAACAGAACACAATCTGAGGTGGGCAGTAAAGTGATGTGAGGTGGTTTATTTTTGCTTTGGTTAGTCAAGTCAATTTTAGACTTTTGAGATGTCTGTCTGTACGGAAGCCATAAGGTATCCCCACTGCTGAGGGAAAACCACACACCAGCCTGTCCCCAGGCACTAACCCCAAAGACATCATTTGGAAATAATTCAAAGCAATAAATAACAAATGAATCAATCCATGTTTATGGAAGTTTATCTTGCCCCAAAATAGTATTTGTGTGTATAAATAAGTACCACCTTTTCCTGTTCCTGGCCTCCTTCCAGGTAGCATCTGTAGCACCTTTTAAAGGTCTCCTGGGGAGACAAAGATGAGGACAGTGATAACAAAGTTTATAAAACACTTCACTGTCTGGCTTTGTGTCCAGAATATATAACTGCTGCTGCTTCTCCTTCTCCTTCTTCGTCTTTAAAGGAGGCTGTATGCCCAATGTGGGGCTTGAACTCAAGACACTGAGATTAAGAGTCACATGTTCTACTGACTGAGCCAGCCAGGCACCTCGAGAACCCACAGCATCTTAATGAATCCTTACTGGATCCTTGCTCAAGCAATAATATTCTTCTTCCTATTTTACATATGAAAAACAGAGGCTAATAAATGAAGTAACTTGCCCAAGCTAACAGAGCTGATTAATGAAGGGGCAAGATCTTGAACCTAGTCTCTAGAGTGCCAGTTTTTACCCACACCACTGGCTGCCCTTCAAATTCCTTGTAGGGATTTGAGAAACTGGGTACCTGAGTTGGTACAAGACACTAGTTGGCACATAGGGATGTGTGATACCTCCCAAGTCCCACTATAAAGCTATTAATTGTTTTTTAATTTTATTTTTTTAATGTGTATTTATTTTTATTTATTAAAAAAAATTTTTTTAACATTTATTCGCTTTTGAGAGACAGAAACAGAGTGTGAGCAGGGGAGGGGCAGAGAGAGAGGGAGACACAGAATCCAAAGCAGGCTCTAGGCTCTGAGCTGTCAGCACAGAGCCTGACGTGGGGCTGGAACCCACGAACCGAGAGATCATGACTTGAGCTGAAGTCAGATGCTCAGCCAACTGAGCCACCCAGGCGCCCCAAAGCTATAATTTCTTACTTCTAAAAGTAAAGGGCCCCAAACCATCTCATCCTCTAATCCAGAAGGGAGGTTCACAAAATTCTATCTTGCTCAACAAAAAACAAGAGCAAAAAACAAACACCTTTGTCATATCTGGATGATTAGTCCTGCATTTGGGAAGCAAAAACAATGACTCCAGTCGGCTGTCAAACAGAGTATATTACATTTCTTGTCCCTGAGACAGATCCCATTGATCTGTTTTACTTAGACTCAGTCTCGAGAGTTGACTTCATAACTTAAGTTTATGACTTGATCAAATGATGCAGAAAAACAACCCCAAAAGCTAAATGATTATATTATGCACATTATGGAGCGCTACGTTCATGGCAGGGCAGCTGACTATACACACGGGGAATTTATCACCCTGATGCAGATGGCCTAACGCAGGGTTCCGTTTCAGTCGCTCAAAAGGAGGCTGTGTCGCACCTCAGGGAAATGTATGCCAACCCGACAACTGCATGTTAAGGAGGCATTTATGAGGCTCCCGCTGCAACCCAAGCACTGGCATCCAAGTTGGACAAGGCAGAGAAGGTCTAAGGCTTTGGGGTCTTGCACTCTAGTGGAGGAGGACAGCAGTACACAAGCAAGCGCAAACATAGGCAACCACACTGAAGGAAAACACTTCGGGAATAAGTTGAATGCGAAGCAGAACTCTCAGCGAAGCTCCCCACTGTACAGGGCCTCTGGAGGAGGTGGGCATTTTAGCTAAGCCCTGACCCATACATAACAGTGAGGGAGGGACAGTCTGTCTTTTCCTGTCTTTTTTTAAGTTTATTTATATTTGAGAGAGAGAGAGAGAGAGAGCGTGCGCATGAGCAGGCGAGGTCCAGAGAGAGAGGGAGAGAGACACAATCCCAAGCAGACTCTACACTGTCAGCACAGAGCCCGACGTGGGGCTCGAACCCACGAACTGTGAGATCGTGACCTGAGCTGAAACCAAGAGTTGGACGCTTAACCAACTGAGCCACCCAGGTGCCTCAGGGAGGGGCAGTCTGGGCACACAGAACAGCTTGAAGAAAACCTACAATGTAGAAGATAAGGACAATGCCTATAATGGTTTGCTTGGGGGAAGGGAAAGCGTATCCAAAAAACCAACAAAACAAGTAAACTTCATTAAGGCAAATCCTCCAAGCCTGATACAAAAAGGAAAGTACAAGAGTCACAGGTTATTAACTGGCTGCAGACATCTGCTTTCGGATTCAGAGAGGGGTAGCCAAACCACCTAAGTGCCATCGCTTCACCCCCAAGACCTTATCTGAGGCTTCCGGGGGAGCGGATTCGAGAGTGCAAAAACTTAACTGCTGAAACATCCATTCAAACGGAACTGCAGGACAATAGAGGATCTTCACCCAGATGCAAAGGGAAAATACGAAATTGCTTCCAAAAGACAAAACAAAATTCTCCGGACCCGTCACTCCAGGAAGATGCGGAATGCACTTCTTCCACCTTCTGGTGGAGACGTTTCTGAATGCCACCTACATGTAGAGAGAATGGAAAGCATCCTGCTGTAAGTCTGATGGTGACCTAATTGTTCTCAGGGATGGGAAAGAATTGGCAATTAACTACATCAGAAGACCTGCGCTGAGTGATTACATGTTTGCATGCTCTCCGTAAACCCGCTGCATCTGAGTCAATAAATTTGCGGAGCGCATTATACATACAGCACAGTGCATCATTCACCTAGAACTGCACAGCCAAAGAAGCCGAGCAGATGGCAAGTGAGAAAGAAATATTGATCACCATGAATAATTTTTTACTAAAAAGCGTAGAAAAACTGGATTTTAAAATATTTCAAAATAATTTATTCACTGTGGTCTCACTGTTTTACATTTCTGTTTATAAATATTTACAATGCACTACCTTCATAAAATAATTATTATTCAGTGTTCACCATAAAGAGCGAGGCATCAGAGACTGACTGTCGGTGGGTATGACTACACTAATCTGTGTGACAATATTTTAATTTAGCATTAATCCTCAACTCTTCCCAGGAAAACATACACAGCTTTATTTGTTCTGTTTCAGGTGATATTTATAGGCGAGCAACATGCATCACCATACAAGTTTTTATTTGTAGTGATTTAGCAATACAAGGGAGAGACTTCGAGGTAATATTAATGTGGAATGCTAACAAGTTTTCAACCCAACTTCCTATATACCTTAAACTAGTCAACAGAATACAAGAAGCAAATCATAGAGATGGGTATGACACAGAGCGATTTCATTAATGAATGTTTAAAAAGAGCAAGAGGCACACCGAGACGAGGACAAAGGGATGGTTAAATCACCAGTAACTAAAAACCCCTCCCAGATGTCCCATAACCAGCCCGATCGGAAATGTCACTATCTCCTGCCAGGGCTCTGAAAAGAAAGATAGGTTAAGTGCACTCTTAGACTGCTGACCAGTAAAAAATCTCAACATACAGATACAGAAGTTTTAGTATATTTCTCGCTTTAACATACCAGTAACCATGCTTTTTGGCCCTTAGGTTATTTGCTATATCCCTACATTCAACCTCCAGATTCAGTGTCTGGTACATCCACAGAGTTGAATGTTGAGGTGATTGTTAAAATAGGAATTGGTAAGTGATCAGTCCTACTGGGTCTCTCTATACCAACCACATTGTGACCTACTAGATCCTTGTTAAATATTTTTGCAACGAATAGCAGGGCTGAGGGGAAATGATACGCAGTAAGTCTGACCGAATGTTGCAGTAAGAAGGTTCTGAGAGGATTCTGTACACAGCTGGAACATGAGTATTAATAACTGTCTCTTCTTCTATTACCCTCCGTCCCTGTAGAACAAATGTGTGAGTACGCAGTGAGCATGTGTGTATGTGTGTTTGAGGGTTGAATGTTATGGTGATATATGCAATGTGAATAACTAATGCAATGAAAATTGAAAATAATTCCTCGTGGTGCACGTGGGTGGGGCGCCTGGTGCCTCAGTGGGTTAAGCATCCGACTCTTGGTTTCAGCTCAGGTCATGATCTCATGGTTTGTGGGTTCGAGTATCACACTGGGCTCTGTGTTGCCAGCATAGAGCCTGCTTGGGATTCTCTCTGCCTCCCTTGCCGCCTCTCCCCTACTCATGCTGTCTCTGTCTCTCTTACAGTTAAAAAAAAAAAAATCCCTCATGGCACTGTTTGGAGGGTGGGAATCCTATGTCTGTTGGAAATAAAAACATACAAGACAATCTAAGACAGAAACTTCCATTTTAATAAATACATTTCATTAGTTCATATGCTCTTTTGTCTTCAGGTTAAAACTACGGGGTTAGTATTTGTTCCTTTTCCCAGAAATAATGAACTTGGCAACTATCTCTGAAACTGAAAATCTGTTCTTTAATGAGTATAACATATTATGTTGTGTTACCTATTTTGGGAGTGAAGAAAAAGATATGAATCCTGTGACATTCCACAGTGATAGGAAACGGAATATTTTTATTTTATTTCAGACAATATTAAAAACATCTATTGTTAAAAAAAGAACTTCTCAAGCACTTTTGTATATATATACAGATACGTGTGTGCCTATGAGTGCCATGATTTCAGCGAAACTAAAACATAATATAAATCTTTAACTCCCCAGAGTAACCCCATATGATAATCACCCAGCACATTCCCCTGCCAAAGTAAATTTAAGACAAGGATATTTTCAATAATGGGTAACTAACTGTAGGGGAATTTGACATTCATTTATAATTGAGCAGGCAGATTTCTAGCCAGATACCTATATCGTTCAAGTTTCACACATACGTATAAACAGATTTAAGCCATAGCTGTACTTTTCAGCTGGTTTATTCCTAGTGCCTAATTCACACACATTTATGAAGATGTTGATAAATTTCTCCTAGGTCCAAAATGAGGCACCATAGTATTGCACGTTATAAATATTATTTTAAAATTAAAAACAATCTGAACATTACCATCGTCATTAGCTAATGGTTTCTAGCTTCCTCTGGGACAAGGAAAGCATTAAAATTCAATTTGTACAACATTTACTTCTTATAAAAAAAAGTGGTCATTAACATTTCCCAGTTAGAAACATCTAGCATCCTATCAGGTCACAAATAATAAAGACTTGGGTCTTCTAGATGAAGGTCTGAAAACGACTGAAGTAGGAAAAAACTAATAAAGTTCATGGATAAGACATATATACACAGGTACAGAGCAGTCAGTCATTCTTATCCATCATGTTTAATGCCTAAACTTGTAGCTTATATCCAAGAACTAAGATGGGGTTAATGTTAGATTAATTGCCAGGAGATGCCAGTACCTATGGTCATTAAATTGAAATAATACTATGATTATAAGAGTGTATCAAAAGTTGATTTGATTCGACCATTATTAGGGAAGTTTCCCAGGATAGGTTGGTGTTGTTCAATCAAACGCTGATGCCTGCATCGCTTCTACCTGAATTGATTTCTCTTCAAGCATCTCCTTTGCCCATCTGATTTGTTAAGTCTTCCGCTCCACATCTCATTGAGATGTTGTTCCCTGTACATCTCCTGATCTTTCTACTTTATGCTGCAGAATCTCATAATTTCACCACAAAATATTTCCAGTGGATCACTGCTATAACCTAGCTCAAGGAAAAGTAATGGATTTCATAAGGGATAAAGGGAAGTATCTTAGGAGTGTCAGTATCTGAAAAATCATCTTGAATTCTCCCCCTTGCTTCTCTTGAGTCCAGTCTCCTCTCTCCAATCTCGTCTGCCCAAAGTGTGCCATTTTTCAGGGTTATAAGAAACGTCTCCTCCATGAATCTCTGCAGGTCCCTATTGCTTACTTCATTAAATAAAAAAGCTCTACAAGCCAACCTTGCCTTTATCTATCATTTTATCATATACAGTCCATCAAGGTGATGGGAACATATCTTATTTATGGCTTTCCCAGCCCTAAGAGTCAGGGAACCTGTAATTCAACACCCTTGCCTGCCCAGCCTCTTTCAACACTGAAAACAAACATGTGCACGTTTAGCACTGATACTTTTTCCAACATATCATCATTACAGATTATACACAATGAGACTCAAACAAGAGTCCAGGAGGGATTTGCGCATGCACTCACACCTGGGCAGTGGACCAGTATATTTGGTGGGGGTGGGAAGTCTAGGCATGGATGGGATGTAGGTGCCAAAGTCAGCACAAAATGTGAAACCAAATAGAGTATCGTCAAAAGCACCCTCCAAAATCCCTTAGAGAGCCGACTGGAAGGCCCATCAGCCTGTCTTCTACAAAGGGTTCCAACCCATCTCTCTTTATCCAGGGAGCATTCAATACAATAGTTGGCTTACAACTTGGCCTTGGGTGGGAAAGAGACGTAGCTTGAATCTCAGAATCACATGCAGAGAGTCGCCATAGGAAGAGGATGCAGCATGTAGGAAAGCAGCAGATTTATACATGACCCCTCATCCTTTTTCTGGAGAATGTGTGCTTTAGAGCATTGTAGCCAGTGGAATTACATGTGCTGTTTAAAATTTTTTTTTTTAATTTTTAGTTATTTTATTTATGACAGACAGAGAGTGAGAGACAGAGTGCAAACAGGGGAAGGGCAGAGACAGAGGGAGACATAGGATACGAAGCAGGCTCCAGGCTCTGAGCTGTCGGCACGGAGCCTGATGTGGGGCTCAAACCCACGAACCGTGAGATCACGACTGGAGCTGACGTCGGCCGCTTAACTGACTGAGCAACCCAGGCGCCCCCATATGTGCTATTTAAATGCATGAATGTTTGTTCCCTTTCCCCCCACTCTCAGCGCAGTTGAATGGGATGAGTTAAAAGAGCGTACATCTCCACAGTCCTTCTACACTGGAGGAGAAAGTTCAGCAGTGAGCCTTGGGGCTAGAAATTATGTTAACTAGAAGAGCAGCAGGGAAGACACCCAGCCCGTGAGAAGAATCTCTCCTCCCCTACAGAACAACCACAACAATCACGTGTATTTCCCTGCTTGATTACCGCGCTGCAATAGCCAACATTAATTACTAGGGTGCCCTTAAGTAAACCTTTATGCTGCCTGGTATCCAGAAGGGCTCACATTTCTACAGAGGCACTGATAATAGGGGTTCTGCCCAGAGTTTTTTGCGGGGGAACGCAGGAGGGAGGTTAGAGCAGTTTCGTTCACAGCAAAATTGGGAAAAAGGTACAGAGATTTCCTGTATATCCCCTGTCCCCACACATGCATAGGCCCTCCCATTATCAACATCCTGTAGCAGAGTGGTGTGTTTGTTATAGCTGATGAATCTAATCTACGCTGATAACATCGTAATCACCCCAAAGTCCACAGTTTACCTTAGGGGTCACTCGTGGTGTTGCACAGTCGGTGGGTTGGGATGAATATACAATAACCTGTATCTACCATCAAGGTATCACGCAAAGTAATTTCATTGCCCTAAAAATTCTCTGCTCCACCACTCATCCCTTCACCACCTGCCAGACCCCGGTGACCCCTAATCTATACTATATATATATATATATATATATATATATATATATATATATATAATGTTTGTTTATTTATTTTGAGAGAAAGGCGGGTGGGGGACAGAAAAAGAGGGAGAGAGAGAGAGAGAGAGAGAGAGAGAGAGAGAGAGAGAGAGAGAGAATATCCCAAGTAGGCTCCACACACCGGTGCAAAGCCCGATGCAGGGCTCCAACTCACAGACCATAAGATCATGACCTGGGCCGAAATTAAGAGTCAACCACTTAATCGACGGAGCCACACAGGAGCCCCTCTACACTGGAATTTTAACTGTCTCCATAGTTTTGTCTTTTCCAGAATATCATACATATGGAACCATACCGTATGTAGCCTTATCAGATCAGGTCCAAGTTTTCAAATACTAAAGGACAAAGTCAACAATAGCAAGGCATACCCTCAACTCCTTTTCTAGCCATTCCTTTCACACAAATGCCTATGTCACTACCTTCCTTCTCTTTTATACCCCTCATAAGCCATCCTTAACAGTCAGTAGCAGAACAAAGGTGGTGCACAGTTCGGGGAGAAAGTGTAAGGCTCTGACCTATATGGGGGTGGTGAAGGAAGGTGAGTCCTGATGCATGAGTTAGTGGAAAGGCAAAACCAGAGGTGAGGGTGGTGGTGAAGGAGTTTCAAGTAGGATCAGCTGCAGGTTTAGGGCTTGCAGGGGAAACTGTGGACCTGACATGGGCCAAAGGAAGTAGGCAGGGAGAGATCCCAAAGAAAAGCCATTGCTGCATCCTGGAACGTATACTCGGACTGACAGAAAGCCACTATAAGGCAGTTAATATGACGGTAACACAATCACATTTCCATTTTAAACACCGTTCCAGATTTCTGTGCACAACACAGTGGGATCACAAGAAAGCGAACCCTGAGAGATGTCCGAAGACTTCTACAGTCATCTAAGCCAGAGATTATCAATCATAGAGTGGTGGTGAGAAGAAAAATGGATTTAAGAGAGACATTCAGGGGTATTAGGTGATGGTGAATGAAGACAGGGAGAAAGGAAGCCCAGGCTTGAACTTGACGCAAATGGACTAAGGGACCTGTGGTTCTGCAATTCCGTGGGACAGGAAGGACTGGAAGCGAGTGGGCTGGAGGTAAAGAGGCACGATGGGGGCAAATACCGAGCTGGGTTTTAAGG
Organism: Herpailurus yagouaroundi; assembly: GCF_014898765.1. NCBI lineage: Eukaryota > Metazoa > Chordata > Mammalia > Carnivora > Felidae > Herpailurus > Herpailurus yagouaroundi. Next base: position 7,108,543 of record NW_024412444.1, read on the forward strand.
TGTCAAGGTGTCTTGGGGAAGAAGTAGGCTCTCCAGGCCCTAAGATCACAGAGGAGATCTCAGCCAGAAGTATCAATTTGAGTGTGCTGCTGGAATAAATGGTAATTTAAGCCATTATAAGGTTGCCTGGGGAGATAGAGCACAGAGTGAGAGGAGAAGGGACCTCCATCTGGATCCTTAGAGGAATTCCAACAGTTAAACGAATTTAATGAATGACAATGATTCGACCCTTTTATCATACAGAGCCTTGATGTGGTTACAATGACGGCCTGTCACTCCCAGATCACAAAACTGCAAAGAATTCCCCTTCACTGTGCAAAGCAGAAGTGCCCACAAAAACTTGACAATCCTGGCTGACAGGCCAGATGCCAAGATGGTCCTGTGAGGTCACTGGTGGCTGCCTGCAGGGCACTGGGGGTTGCAGTCCTTCCTAAATGTGCTAAGCATGGCCTACCTCCACTTTTGAGGTCTAAGGAATGAGGAGATTCTGCTGCTACCATTTTTTAATTTGGTTTGAGTTATTTGCTAATTCAATCAGACAAAGTGGACTTCACGAAAACCATTCTATTCAGCAGGGCACACGCTTCAGGTACTTAGTAAAAAACCAGTCGTTAGTAAACTGTCGCGCAGAAGATACCCTTGCCCATTCAATCCCCTGCAAACACTTTCTGTAGATTGCCTACAGAAGACAGTCAACGAAATGAGCTCTGGGGAGACCAAGGAAAAGTCGGTGAGTTCTCTGCTCTCAGGAAGGCCTAGGAGGACAGACTGGGAGGCATCCTGCTGCTAAATGATCCAGATCTAAACATGTAAAGAATTCCCGCCACTATACAAAGATAAAGAAGGTTTCTGAAAGGGCTGCCTGAGGGAAATTTGCAGCCTTGATGTGACATCTATAATACTAAGTGAAAGGATAGATTTCCAAAATAGCACAAAGATATAGCCTAAATAGGTTAAAGAAACACGTATTCCAAGCAAATTTTGAAAAGACAGAATTGTTATGAAACCAAGAACACGAAAAGCCACAGTTGGAGGAACTATCCCTCGCCCAACAGGAACACTTCCTCAATTGTCAGAGAAGAGGCCCCCCATAGAAAACACTGGCCACCCTAGATTAGAAGTGATTGTCACTTCTAGGGCTACCTGGGTGGCTCAGTCGGTTGAGCATCCGACTTCGGCTCAGCTCACGATCTCACGGTTTGAGGGTTTGAGCCCCCATCAGGCTCCGTGCTGATCGCTTGCTCAGAGCCTGGACCCTGCTTCGGATTCTGTGTCTCCTTCTCTCTCTGCCCCTCCCCCGCTCATGCTTTGTCTCACTCTGTTTCCCAAAAATAAATGTAAAAAAAAAAACTGTCACTTCTATTTCTAGGAACTAGTTGAAGGAGCTCAAATGGGAGGGGAAGAAGACTCTCCCAATAGGAAAGATAAGATCATGATAGGCGAACAATGACCGAAGCATTCCTAAATTCTGTGTTATCACATCTGACAACGGTTACTGTCTTTAAGAACTATGGTACAATCCATGGCCTCTTGCACTACGGACGAAAAGGAGTTTTTATCCAGTTCCAAGTTCCCGCAGTGCAAGTCTTGCACATACAGTGAGCCGGAAGGGAAAGATGGCAAGGCTTGGAGACTCTTGGGTTCATCCCCACAGGAAGTACTTGTCCGCACCACGGGACAAAGGATTATTGCAAACCCACATGATTCATCCCAGGACGTTCCACTCTTCAACATGAAAATGTTTATGAATATAGCATGCCATGTAGCACCTGAGCTCTCTTTCTAGTTTTTGACTCCTTATATTAATAATTTAAACCTAAGGTTCTAAAAATACCCAATTTCACATTTCCTGTGGCAAGCACAAATACGGTGAAGTAATTACGAGGACTGAATCAGCCAGTTCAGGTACGAATCAAGATTTCCCAGGTGAACGAAGATTTTTTCATCCAATTACCAGATGTGCAAGAAAGGAAGTGCAACCTGTCTCTAACACAACCATACCCAAAGAACCCTGAGTCAATGATTTTTTTTAATATTAATAGAAAACATTAAAGGCATGATTGCTGCTCCTGAAGTTCTTCTGGAGGTTTCAATCCAACAAGAAATACCAACAATTACTCACCCTCTCAAACCTACCATTGACACATTTTCTTTCAGCATTTACTTCATCAAATACCTACTATAGGGGAAAAAAATAAGATACAACTTCTGCAAGACTGAAACTCCCCACAGCTCCAACAGCCAAGCATATGGAAAAAGACAAGTGGAGGCATAATTTTCCTAACAGAGGTATAAAGCAAAATCACATGGGCACAACAGGAAACAAGATGGCAGCCGCTGGGACTGGGGAGGGAGGTGAACTAAATGAATGTCAGGAAGGATGGAACAATTCAGTGCAAGCATGGGAAGTACCTGCAGGAGCTGGTTCAGAAAGAACTTTGTAATCCATGCGAAGTAATTTAAGACTTTATCTTACAGACCATGCAAAACCATTCAAGGGAACCCTTAGAGGCAGGGTCCTGACCACCTTTGCAAGGTTTAACCAGATGATATGAGATATTCAAGGCAGTGGTTAAAAACCAAAAGCTCAGAGGGGCGCCTGGGTGGCGCAGTCGGTTAAGCGTCCGACTTCAGCCAGGTCACGATCTCGCGGTCCGTGAGTTCGAGCCCCGCGTCGGGCTCTGGGCTGATGGCTCAGAGCCTGGAGCCTGCTTCCGATTCTGTGTCTCCCTCTCTCTCTGCCCCTCCCCCGTTCATGCTCTGTCTCTCTCTGTCCCAAAAATAAATAAAAAACGTTGAAAAAAATTAAAAAAAAAAAAAACAACCAAAAGCTCAGAAAAAGTGGCAATGTCCTCGGTTTCACTGCCTGAACTGCCTTTTACCAGCTGTGGAAACTTAGCTCTCTCTGTCACAAATTCCTCAAATGTAAAATTAGGACACTGCTGGTTCCCAGGAAGGGTAAGCTGTGCCAAAGGTTAAGATACCCGGGGCCCTTGTGAACTAAGCGTCACACAAAGCCTCACCTTAATTACTGTTTCTGCCCTAACGATGCCCAGATCCTGATTCTCCTCCACAGACCTGATTTCTGATGCTATTCTTTATTCAGACAGCCTATACCACATCCTTCCCATATTTGTACCCCTCCAACAATAAACAGCGCCAGAATCCTCATTCTGTCTCCATCAACAAGAAAAACTATATTCTTTTTAATTTTCCATTTGCTGACTTAAATCCCCCCCCCCTTTTTTATTTCTCAGTTACAGAAAGCCCTATCACACCTGTTTTAGTTGTCGTTTGTAAAGCCATCAGGCCATGCTCTACACAACAGAGACCTTTGGCGGGGGAGGGGGGGGATGTCAAGCCACTGGCGAGACCATTTGAGCATTGCCATTAAAATCTACCACATGGGGGTACCTGGGTGGCTCAGTCGGTTAAGCATCCGACTCTTGATTTGGGCTCATGTCATGATCTCACAGTTAATGAGATGGATCCCTGTATCAGGCTCTGAGCTGACAGCGTGAAGCCTGCTTGGGATTCTCTCTCTCAACCTCTCTCTCTCTGCCCCACCCCTGCTTGCATGCTCTCTCTCAAAATAAATAAATAACATTAAAAATAAAATCTACCATACGTTAGGGTCCCACGGCATTATTTTGCTTATATTTTTTGTTCAGAACCTTTGCTATTTCTTTGGAGTGCTAGCAAGTTGAGCTCCATTACTGAAAGTGAAGAAGAAATGCCTTTCTCTTTCCCTGACAGCTGTATTCCCACTGTGACAAAGATAATCATAGACATTAACAGGGTAACAAGCTATTAGATCATCAACTCAGTGCTTCTTCCAGGCCAGGCGAAGCATCTAAAATAACACAGTATCATGACTGCATCCTCAAAGGTAAATACATTAAGCTCTCACTCCCAATTAACAAAAAGACTCTTTGCACACATACGCTAAATCCCTCTGTGCCTTATAAAATGCTCCAGGTATCCACCCTCAGCTTCCACTTGAGAGGTATTCAAACCTTTCCACCTTTTTTCTCCCTTTCTCTAATACACGCAGTCTATAGTTCCCTCGATTACCTTTGCCACTCCAGATCCAATCAACTCCTCTGCCCTTTATTGTATCTATAGCAACTATCACTCCATATTTGGAGAACTTACTCCATTCTTGACCCTGGCAACAATAGCATGAAAATGTAATAAGCTCTACGAAGAAAGAGTTTGGGGGATGTTTTGTGTACTGTTGGAACTCCCAGCATCTCAAACAACCCCTGGCCATTAAGAAATGCCCAATAATTCTTTGTTGAAAAGATGAGTAAAGGAATGAATGACCAGACCACAGTTTCCTTCTTGATCCCTTGTAGAACAGGTGTTGTTCTTGCCTAGCCTGCATCAATTCTCTCTCTCTGATGACACACTCAGGTTTCCATTGGGGGAACTCTCTTCAATCCATACTCCATCTTTTTGCAAAAGGCAAGCAAGATGTCAGGACCTCCTCTGAAAAAGGAGGCAGGCAGAAATCCAGAACTAGTCATTAGAGATATTTCTCTCTCTGAATGCAGAGAGGGACTGGTTCAAGGATAAGACCTTTATAGGAAATGTTACGAAAAGGAGTTCTTGTTCCATTAGTATTGCTAACCATAAGGATGTTTTAAGCCTCTGAATGCTAGAGACCTTTACAAGGAAAACACCCACAAAGAAAGGAAGCCAATCCAGGCAGAGGCACACAGACCTAGTCAAGCTGAAACCCAGAACTAAGTCCGGACGTTCCAATGACTCTAGCCTATAAATTCCAATTTCTGCAGCAGTACTATTCATCCTGGGTTTTGTTATATCTTCCAGAACAAGTCCTAATGGATACATGTACCTCCTGACCTTCATCTGGGCAATCCCCAACTTGAAGATTTCCCAACCATCACTGACATTTTTCCCTTGAGTACCTCAGCTGTCTGCAGGTACGAGTCCCTTCCATTGTAAGGTAGCTTCATTACCTGTTGGGGATTTTTTTCAACAATCATTCTACATACTTTGAAGAGATGCTCGTGACACAGGCCATCCACAAAACTGACCTTTAGTCTGTGAAAGTTTATCTCCTTTACAGGCCCACAAATTAGCAAGGGATCAAAAGCCCAAATGCTGACATGATTAAGGTGGACTAATTATCACCAGGAATAAAAGCAATGTCACCCTAGTCAGTCCACTTTGGTGGTTTTTGAAAGAAACGTGAGCCTTTTCTACAAAGGGATAGAGCTCTGCTGAAAACTCTGAAAGTCTACCTGACTTAACCAGAGCACACATCCCCCCAAGAAGGGATTTGAGCACAACACTCTCGCCTGTATTAGGAGCTGTCATTTCTCATCATCCCGTGTCTAAATTTGTTCAAATGTTTTCACTAATTTTCAATCATCCGGTAAAAGTATTCTAGAAGAGGTAAGATACCGAAAGGAACTCTAACGTAAGCGCAAGCTCATGTCCTACCAATTTAACAGGCTTGAAAAGGTCTTTCCGAGTTGAAAATAAACAGATGACTTCAAATTTCAGCAACAGAAAAGAGCAGGGCCAAAATAGCACACTGATGCACTAAGCAGTACTCATGACTGAGCGCAGGTATTTTTGGCCTCTTCATTTACAAAATCAAGACAGTGCTAATTCCCTTCCATGGCAGTGGAATGTACCTGCACTTGCCTTACCTTTGGATAAGCATCCCATCTGGGGGAAACAGGCACGCTGCCATTCAAGTGGCAAGAGAGAACGCTTGTGAAGGTGTAGCAGACTCGCCATCAAATAGTCCCCCAGAAAAGTACGGGACGGTGCTCCCTTCATTCTTCTTAATTCGAACCTAAGTCTTCATGAAATCATTTCTAAATTACAATCCTTCTCTGTTCCCCATTCCAAACTTCTTAGGCAAGGCAGGCATTAACATTTTTTTAGGTTTACTTACTTATTTTGAGAGAGATAGAGACAGCACACGTCGGGGGGTGGGGGGTGCAGAGAGAGAGAGAGGAAGAGAGAGAATCACAAGCAGGCTCCATGCTGTCGGCACAGACTCCAATCCGGAGCTCCAACTCACGAAACCGTGAGATCAGGACCTGAGCTGAAACCAAGAGTCTGACACTTAACCAATGGAGCCACCCAGGTGCCACAGGCATTAACATTTTTATTTATCAACATTAAAATATGATAAACTTTATGTATCGTGTGAAAAAATGTATTTAGTTTCTCAGCTTCTGCCAGTTGTAGTATTACTCTCAGAGCACAGCCGTGACCACATATCTGAGAGACAGAAAAATCTGCAACTTCTTAGCCAGTGGGATTTTATTTCCTGCTTGTGAGGGTGGAGTGGACCTTGGGACCGGATGAGGAAGCCAGAAAACACTAATCCCCAGCTGCACCTTAAGAACCTTCCAGCAAAATAAGTTTTAAAATTTTGTGCTGTCTGAATATTCCATAACTGAATCACAAGCCCAGTATTCTAGGTAACAATTTAGAGTTTGATAACAAGGGGTGAGACAGTACTGAAAATACAACGAATGAAGGAATTCATTCCATCAAAACAGGTGGTTAGGCCGAGGAGAGCTCATTTCGACAATGACGTTTTAACCACACAGGATGGGCAAGCCACTTGACCTCTCTGTGCTTCAGGCCTCGCACCTATGAGAGAGGAATAGCAATCGTGGGTAGTGCTGGTCAGTCCTCCACGGTCACCGTCAGTTTTTGTTTTTTTGTTTTTTTCCCCCACTGTCAGTTTTAATTTGATATTCAGGGCTCTCAGGACCGTGCCTGGGTATACACTAAGTGCTCAATAGTAGCCCCTCTTAGCTTTATTAATTTAGCAACAAATCACATTTGTTTACATTTGCTGTAAACATAAATAAATGTATATTTACAGCACAAGGTCATAGTTTCCCTGAGAAATCTACAGCTCAATCTTAGGTGGTTCAGGTGAGTTCATGCAATCTCTCAGATGTCCCTCCACTTAAGGTTTTCCTTCTAGGACTTTGAGCATCAGCCGCAATAGACGTCTCACCAGATATGTGTCAAAGTATGGAAAAACATTCCTGGTACTTTGCTTACAATTTGTGGACTGAGACTGTATACTTTAGAACATGTACACGTATTCCATTTCACAGTGGGTCTCAAACTCAGCTGTGCCCTTTTGCCATCCACTGCAGACCCATTTTATGGAAGAGCCAAGTGAAGATAACAAGAGAAACACATCCACTCTATGGAAGCCCTCATGACATACACCATAGCTTAAATATACTTCTTTTCTTTCTTAGCAACCATTGCGCTCTGTGCGTTAGAGCTCAGGGAGCACGTTACAAAATGCCTTTAACACCAAAGGGAATTTCAGTTAGGGAGCAGGGGTGGGGCCATCTGGGCCCCCAAAGGTAGAGATAAACACTAGTCATGTAAGTAAAAAGAAAAAAAAAGTTTTTAACCAGAGCCAGGGTATTGTCAGTAACAGCACATTCCAGAGGAAAAGACTGCAGAGTCAAGCTTAAACATTTATTTTTCAAGATTATACTCTGGCAAGGCAGAGGTTGACAACTCTCCCAAAACCATCCCTTGATGAATTTAAAGGGCTTGAAATCAGGCAATTTGATTATTGTGGGGCATGAAGCTGGCCTTTTGCAAAAGGGAGGTTCATTCTGTCATAGAGTCACAAAGTTCTTCAAACGGGGAGGCACTTAAATTCACCTTAATCTGGTATCCAGACTTGCACTGCAGTCAAGACTGTTGTGAGCTGAGAACAGAGCCTGTGTAAATGATGATAGCTGATGATGACAAAGAGTCAGCTTGTTCCTATACGAAGCCACTCACACAACAGGAAAATTCACCCCTGCCTGCTCCCGATTACAGGAGGTCAGCAGTTGTAAGAAGCATCCCAATGACAGGGACACTAATACAGAAAAACTGTGTATCATAAATACAGTGGGTCTCGACCCAAGGTTGTGTGTTCCCCAGAGGTCATCGGAGAGATTTTTGATGGTCACAACTGGGAGGCACTACTCCTAGCATCTAGTGGGTAGAGGCCAAGGATGCTGTTAAACCTCCCAGAATGAACAGGACAGCACCCACAAAATGTTATTAGCACTGAGGTTGAGAAACCCTGATATTACGGATGAAATATGGCTATTTTGTTTGCTTCTGTTTCCCAGGCACACAGCAGTTGTATTAAGTTAGTGTAAGGGAACTAAGGGAAATATAAAAAGATAACCCCAGATTTGAGGCTGCCACTGAAACTCCTGCTTCTCGAGTTCTCCAGTGTCTACACTGGGACTGGTGATGATCTCTACCCCATCAGCTAAATATCAGCTATCCAACTGTGTCATAGTGGAAGTCTGCCCATTTCATTCATTCTTTGTTTAAAGGGACTCACACATTGGGGCATCCGGGTGGCTCCGTTGGATTAGAGGCCGACTCTTGATTTCAGCTCAGGTCATTATCTCATGGTCATTACTTTCAAGACCTGCGTCAGGATCTACGCTCACAGCATGGAGCCTGCTTCGTATCCTCTGTCTCTCTCTCTCTCTGACCCTCCCCTGCTCATGGTCGCTCTTGCTCTCAAAAAAAAAAAAAAAAAAAAAAAAAAAAAAACAGGGGCGCCTGGGTGGCGCAGTCGGTTGAGCGTCCGACTTCAGCCAGGTCACGATCTCACGGTCCGTGAGTTCGAGCCCCACGTCAGGCTCTGGGCTGATGGCTCAGAGCCTGGAGCCTGTTTCCGATTCTGTGTCTCCCTCTCTCTCTGCCCCTCCCCCGTTCATGCTCTGTCTCTT
>NW_024412444.1:7117416-7132106 GCF_014898765.1 Herpailurus yagouaroundi
CTGTCTCTCTCTGTCCCAAAAATAGATAAACGTTGAAAAAAAAAATTTAAAAAAAAAAAAAAACAACAAATAAACGTGAAAAAATTTAAAAAAAAAAAAAGGACACACACTAAGTGACTGGTATAAAAAGTCACCAAGTATCATCAAGGGAACAAAGTATTTTAGGGAAAGGGAGGGGGCAAAACATTAAGAGAGTCTTAAATATGGAGAACAAACAGCGGGTTACTGGAGGGACTGTGAGAGGGGGGATGCGCTAAATGGGTAAGGGGCATTAAGGAAGAGACTTGTGGGGATGAGCACTGGGTGTTATACATAGGGGATGAATCACTGGAATCTACTCCTGAAATCACTGTTGGACTATATGCTAACTAACTTGGATGTAAATTACAAAATTTAAAAAAAATTTAAAAAGTATTTTAGGGCAAGATGATGATGGTGGCAAATCAATGACATGATAAAAACTACCCTCTATTAAATATTTATTGGGGCATCTGGCTGGCTCAGTCGGTAGAGCATGCGACTCTTGATCTTGGGGTTGTAAGTTCAAGCCCCACACTGGGTGCAGATGTTACTTAAAAATAAAATCCCTAAAAAATAATAATAAATTAAAAAATAAAAACTTGTTAATTGCTTTTTGTTCATCAATATTGCACAGGCTATTAAACCTTAAAGGAGAAAAACATATATATATATATATATATATATATATATATATATATATATTAGCATTTATATATAAAAAGGAGACTTAGAACAATGAAATGAAACCAAGTCCCAGACTGGAATAGGGCTAAACCAAAAACCCTAAAACTCCATCCCCCAATTCAGTTCTCTTTGCACTATGAATAATCATTTTCGATGCATGTTTTTTACATGGGGATTTTTCATCCTCTGGTGCCTAAACATCAGGAAAAAACTTGAAACGAAAACACAATTGCTTATACACAGATCACGTGAACTCTGAAATGATCTGTCAGCGCAGCTAGAATATTTGATGCTACAAAGCAAAACCAACATTCTGCATCTGGCCAGCAGATATGCTACTGGTCACGTGACAAAATTCTGTGCACACCACCCTCCACATTCCCATCACTGCCCCTCTTACTACTGGCAAACACTATTCTGGAAGCCTGAAGTGTCTTCCTGAAGGACATTTCACTTCCTTTATACAGAATTCTTAATTGAGAAGAAAACTTGCTCCAAGTCTTTTAAAAAAGTCACTTTTTCTACACCCCGGGACAGTTTTAAAAAATATATATTTAACAGAAGGAGAAGTAATGTTTTTCTTGATTATCTTCAACGTAATGAAAACTGACTCTATCTTTGTTTCAAGATTTGGGGCAGATTTGGCGAAAGTGAAATAAAAGTAACCGAGAACTACCCAGGTCTGGGTGTAATGCCTAGCTCTTCTAAACAATAGCTGTGTTGGTGGAGGCTAATTTAAACACCTGAGTCTCAACTTCCTCATCTCTTAAAAAAACAGAAATAATAATAATCATCATCTCAAAAACTGGTTGGGAAAACTGAACTACATACATATGTGAATGTACCTAGCACACTACTTAGCATAAAGTGTGTTAAAATAACAAAATATTTGTTAGGCTGGATTTTCACCCACAAATAATGTCTATAAACTGAAAATGACCAAAGGGGCCATGTGGTAAACCTATTTAACTCAGCAGGGTCAAGGGAAATACTGGCTGATATCGGCCTAATTTTTGTTTTCCCTCATTTAATAGGTATGTGAAGGTAGCAGGTATTTTATTTCTTTCTTGTATTTGGAGAACAACGGCAAATGAATATCAACAAGCAGCGATTTACATCTGGCCTCTGAGTCAGAAGGCAATAGAGACAGATGGGGACCACAGCTAACAGAAGAAGACACATCCAGGTAAAGAGAACAGTACCAACTTGGCTCTGGCTAATTTGTGTCATGATGCAAAGTGTTCTGATTTTTTTCAGAAAAAAAAAAAAAAAAAAAAGATCTATGGTTTTTATGTGCTAGATAGCATATCAAACATTTCGTTAAAAGCAAAGTGTAAATCAACAAAGCATGAGCCACACTGTTGAACCATAAACAGCCAAGAAGGACAATTTGAAAATCACTGCAAAAGGCAAAAAGAAGAACAAGAACAGGAAGTGGGGAGAGGGTGCTGGCCAAATTTAAGTGGAGCACAAAGGCATATTTTATGGCACCTCCAAATCACTGGCATCTTGATTGATCATCTGGCTCCCTGAGAAAATCCCTGTAGAGAATCATAAAGATGAGAGTCACGTACGAATGAAACACTGTAGGAGATCACAGGACAATGGTGCCTACAGAGACATAATTGATTGTCATCTCTGATCCCTGCAAGTTTGTGAACTAGAGGACTTTTCTTTCCCATTTAGTATGTAAAGGATTTACAGGGCTGTCAATTAATTTGCCAAAGAAGTACAAATAGCTGCTGTTAGGACCAGACTGTCAATCTGTCCAACCTCAGGTACAGAATCGCTTCCATCAGTCCACATCTGTTTGACCACCATATCATAAGCATCTATGGAATCCACAGGGTTCAGTAAATAACAAAATAAAATCTGGTCTCTTCCCGAAAAAAAAAAAAAATGCAAAATCCTACTGATCTAACAAAACTGGAAATAATCACAAGGCACGGAAGAATATGCCAAATCAGATGCAGGAACAATTAGGACAGAAACGAGCAACTGCTAAGTGTAGAAAACAATGTCAAAACTGCTTTCAAAGTATTCTCAAAGAATTAAGGTTAGAGGTTCTGAAGTCCAGCATTACTCAAATTTCATTCATTCATGCATGACACTTAGGTTACCATAATAACCTATCACCTGTATGATATTATTTCCTCCGTATTTTCCTATAAAATGACTTGTTCAGAATTTAAAGGAGGTACAGAGGAATTAAGTAATAAAACCACATCCAAAACAAGCAGGTGATGAAGACAAGACTGGGACCCAAGCCAGACCTCTTTTCATGCAATCAAAAGGTGTCCAGCATTTTCTTTTGCTTTACCTCTTTACCTACCACCGGCAGACACATACCAGAGGCATGTTGGTCAGGAGGCAGGACCTGGAGCTGCACCTACAATTCTAGGTGCATAAACTCCACCTCGGCATGAAAAGGCAAGCCAGAGTTTCCTATTTAGCTTTCCAAAATCGGTAATTATTATTTCCTAAAGAATAAAAGTCCACCTTATTCACACCTTCGAGTCAAGTTAAACATACCTCTCCCAATGTTGCAAAGCGAAGTCAACATTCTGCATCTGGCCAGCAGATCTGCTCTCAGCCACAAGAAAACAAAGTGAAATCTACCTCTCAAACCATTTTATGTACTATTAATAAAAACTAGAAGTCCATGACTTCAGAAAGGAGTATGGATTACTTTGTGGTGCCTTACTTCTTTTCCAAGCCTACACTTCAAAAAAGAAAAAAAAAATCTTAGAAAATCTTAGGCAATTTTTCTGTATCTGCCTGGCACTTTGTTATGACGATAGCTTTAACAGTGTGATCATCACACTGTAATTTCATTAAGCACTGGCTTTTTCTTTAGGTTCAAGAAAACCTTATGGTTTTTTATGAGCTCTGCACATATTTACTCAGTTTTGCTATGTAAGCATCCCTTTTTAAACTTATTGGAGGTAAAGAGCTTGTTTGACATCTGCTCAGAGGCACCTGATGTCAAGTTATTCCACGAAGCTTTGTGATCCCAGTCTGAGCAAATATAGAGCTGCTTTGCATCAGAAAACAATGTTTTATTTTTGAAAGTTTCCTTAATTTGTGCAAAAATTACTCTCACATGCACTGCAAGTGTGATGACCAGTTTGGTCTAACCTACACAGCATCCAAACACCTGCCAAAATGGCAAGTGGGAACACGGCAGCTGTACCAGCTTCTGGTTTGCCAACAGCCTCAGCTCATTTCTACATATTATAATTGCAATGACACATTTACACTGAACTTCAGTGGGCCATTTCAAGTAATTATTATTGATGTCTGAATATACTTTCCATTCATAGAAATACAGTAGGAATTAAAAGCCACTCATAAAAGTTTTCATACCCAAAGCGATAATCTGGACACCAGTGACAGCTGGATAGTCAATGATGACAATGTTAGCCAATGCTAATAATTCTTCTCATTCCAGGAGAGCTCCCTCTTCCTTTCTTCTCGATGAGTAGATCACAATGATAAAAATTGTCACTTTCTATTGTGTATAAAGCATAGAGCAACGGCAAATATTTCAACTGACCACACCCTAAATGGAAAATTGGTAACAGCTTTCATTAGCAGGCTCTTCTGAGGGGGTATTAGAGACTATAAATTAACAGTACTTATAATGTAGAGTTACACATTTCATACTATATTCATCATAGAGTGCCGAAGGCTGTATCAGCTTCCCTTCTCCACTGGCATTTACAGATTCCCCCAGAACAACAAAAATAGAACCTGATCCATAATAAATTTCAATTTACATAAAACTCCAGAGAAATATAGGAGGCATACCGAAAGCCCTTTCCCAAATCATAAAGTGTCTGATTTTCAGGGTACGATGATGCAAATACTCTCTTAAAACCCATTTTCAAAGTTTATGGCCATACGAAAAAGTTTATACACCCATACCATATGGTTACCCAAGCAAGTCTGGAAAATGATTTAAAACTTAAAAAAAAAGAAAAAGAAAAAGAAAAAAAAAGGGAAAAGACAGGAAAAGAGGATGGAAAAGCTGTCCAGAAGGGGGGGGGGGGGGGGCAACACCACATTAAAGCTTTGTTAAAATGAATCATTCAGATTTGGTTAACTACAGAGAAAAGAAATTTAGATTAAAAGGAACCGTTATTTTAAAAACCTTTCCTGCGATAAGTCAGACAACTCTAAATGCAGTCTTAGAACAGTGGGAAACCTTAACTCCAGACAGAAGGAAAGGGTGGTACTGGAGTTTAAATTCCAATAAAAGTACTCGCGGCGAAAATTCTCGTCTGAGATAAATTCACAGAAGGGGAGGGGAACCCAAGATCAAATGCAGGATTGTTTTTCCTTTGCCTTTACAGCTTAAAAGCCTCTTGGCAGCACCGGTAATCTGTCAGAAAGGGTGAAAAATTGCGCTTAATAGATAATTTTAAGACTTTACTCAAAAGATGTTAATAAATATACTGAAGCTTGGAGTTGGAAGCACTACCAGCGGTTTCATGAGCACCATGTTCTCCTTTTGCCGTCACCTGTTATAAATCTAAAACTGTGATCACTCCGGCTGCATGTTTCTTGCCTCTAAAATAAGCAAGAAGCTGTGAAAATGTTTCCAAGTTTCCAGGCCTCAAAGAAGAGAACAGAGAACCCATAAAGGGAAATTTCTTCAGCTGCCTTTATCAAAGGCAAGTTGGTTTTGCATTTTTAAGCATTTGCTCTGAACGAAAGAGATTGGATCAGCTGGAAATCCTCAATGAGGAGAAGAGTATTTTCAAATGGCTTCTGAGACTTTGGAGCGGACACCCAATTTCTAAGGGTGGTCTGGCCCAGGATCTGAGTTTGGCTTATAGGACAGCAGCTCAGAATGTCCATGACGTGAGAACGTGGCAAGCCTTGTGTGCACGCCTTCCAGATTCAAAAGGACAGTGCGCAACAGTGCTGAGCCCAGGGTAAAAATGGAAGGGCCGGTGATTCTTCATCAAAAGGAACTGGCAGGAAGGCAATTCTGGTGGGCATATTCAACCCCATACTCGCTGACTCCCAAGAATGTCGTTCCTTTCCCAGATTAGGCGTCCTCCAAAACTCGGTGACTTTCAATGAAAGGCTTTTGCAAATGAAATATCCTCACTGCTTTTTTTTTTTTTTTTAATTCTACATCTTCTCTAAGCGACAGGAGGCAACAATGCACTGTCTTTAGAGAAGGTTCCTATTTTAGTTCAGAACATGCTGAGGAATGTCTAAAAAGGAAGCCTCAGGCTGTCTGGCTACTTGATTCGCCATATACCTGTGAGGCTAAAAGCAAGAATTTCTTAAGGGCACCTCACTCTCTGAACTTCTTCAAGGATCAAGTTTTGCTTCGAAACCAAACATACCTCCCTGTGGCTTTTTAAAGGGGATGTTTGCGTGGCGGTTGTTTTTGTATAAAGGAAAATCACACAAGGAATTCCCTCCCTAGTATCGCTTCTGGAAATTCTCTTCACAAGTCAGCTGTAAATAACACGTGATTTCCACACCCAGAACTTAAGGCTCTTGAGATCTAACCCAGAGCCCCTCACGGTGTTACAAAGAGCACGAAGGTGATCAGCCCCATCCTGCAGCAGACACCGAAAAGAAATGCAAAATAACATACAGCTGCGGTGGAAATCCGAACACCTCAACACACAGCTCTCCACGCTGGGCGGCCCGGTATCTCCCAACAGACTGGGCTCGATTCTGTTTTGACTGGGGTGTGTTTGTGTGCACGCTCATACGTGCGTGCTCATGTATGCACGTCGGGTGGGTGAAGGGAGTTTCCTGACTCTTTTCTGGCTTTCACTCATCATTTACTTAATGTACACCCAACTGTGAGGACAGCCACGGACTACCTTGGTACGAGCTGAGCTTCAAGGTCACAAGGGAATATAGTAGAGAGTCATGTTTGCTCAAGAGCATGGAGTCTGCAACCAGACCTCCTAGTACTGAATGTCGTCTCTGAAAAGGAAAAATGGGCAAGTTACGTGATCCCTTAGCGTCAGCTGTCTTGCGAATGGAAGAGGCACCTACTCCAAAGGGCTATTAAAATATTCTAAAAGAAGCACTTAGAACAACGCCCTGGTCTGACCAAGGGTTAGATGTGGGTGGCAAATATTAATACAATTTTCAGATATACATATTTAATATAAAGAGCACCTCCTTGGATTTCAGCTTGTAAGTATGTAGAGAATGTAACATTTTAAAAGGGGGGGGGGGGGCATCTGAGAATGAAGGTAGGGGGGAAAAAAGATGAAATTAGCAGCAAGCTGGAGGTCAAAACCCTCCAGTGGTGCTCCTGTGCCAACAGTGGTTCAAAATGTATCAATGAACCAGACCAATTAAGCCTAGACCTGCACTGCTTAGGCAGTGCTTCTTCCAGCTTGTAGAGAAGGATCGGGAAAGTTCAAACCTTCCACTTGCTGTGAAATGTAATTAATGCGTATTTTTGGAGGGGCAGCATGTGTGGGCGGGTATATATGCACACGCATGTCTTGGCCACTCCTGTGCCACACAGAAAGAAGCTGCAGGGAAAAGTTTGGGGAAGACAGGGTGTCCATCAAAAGCACATGAAGCAGAGTGCTTTCTGTCCATCTGTTACTTGCAAAACTGAGAAGCTGTGCTCCATTCTGTAGATCACACTTCTAAATGAGAAATGAGCAAAACTGGAATGTGCTTGGAGGTGAGAGACAAGTATGGGGGAAGGACCTCAGCTTATGAAAATGTGCAACACTAAAAAGAAATGTGGGTGCTGGGCCTGGTGGAGGTGGGGGGAGATAGGGAGAACTGCACTTGGCCGCTATCTTGAAACCAACTCAAGGCACATACATGGGATGGAGAAAGGGGCTGTTGTGTAAACCCTTAAGACAGAAAGAGAAACAACGAAAGGAAGGGGAAAGATTCAGGTGGAGCACTACACTCAGGTTGCAAAGATGAAACGGGCTCCATCTTACCCACGCATTCAAGTAACACATGTCATGTATCGGCGATGTGTCAGCCACTGATCTGACACCAGGGACGTGGCATTCAACAGGACAAACAGATTCCTCACAGCGAGAAGATTATAAACTATGTCTACTCAACTGAAAGAAACGAGTAACATGGGGCACCTGGGTGGCTCAGTCAGTTAAGTGTCCGGCTGTTGATCTCAGCTCAAGTCTTGATCTCAGGGTCATGAGTTCAAGCCTGCTGCTAGACTCCACACCCAGCGTGGTGCCTACTTGAAAGGAGGGAAGGGAGGGAAGAAAGAAAGAGAGGAAGGAAGGAAGGAAGGAAGGAAGGAAGGAAGGAAGGAAGGAAGGAAGGAAAGAAAAAGAGAGAGAGAGAAAGAAAGAAAGAAAGAAAGAAAGAAAGAAAGAAAGAAAAGAAACAAAGAAAGGAAAAAAGAAAGAGAAAGAAAGAAAGAAAGAAAGAAAGAAAGAAAGAAAGAAAGAAAGAAAGAAAGAGCCCCTAAGTTTTACCTGGGCAAATGGCCACTCAAGGTCAAGACTACGTTTCCCAGCTTCCCTTGCAGACAGGTGTGCACATGAAAATAAACTGTGACCAATAGGACAAAAGCAGGAACAGTATGGATAGCTTAAAGTGCTTGCTCTTAAAGGGAATGGGACATAGCTTCGAATGCGCTGACATACCTTCCTGGCCAGAAGACTGGTATGACGGCAGGAGGTGGGGCACCCACCTGAGGTCACCAGACAAGGTAACAAGAAAGAATCAGCCTGAGTCTCTAACAGTGTCGTATCGGTGCTAAATTGCTTTGAGTGCAAATGATCACATGAGAACCAAATTCACTATGTTGTTTAAGCCACTGTTACACAGGCCATTGTCATAGCAGCTGAGTGGCATAATACAATTCCCAGAAAATAACAAATACACACGCCTAAAAAAGATAGTTCGACTTTGTGACTGTCAGATTAATACAGGAATCCCCTGCTTTTCGAAAGTTTGTGTTCCAATACTTCCCATTTACAAAAGACCTACATTAGTACCTGTTTTTGCTAACCAAAAGAAGTTCAAAGAGGATTTTCGCTTTCACCGAAAAAAGGTGAGAAGTGAAAATAGTGTCCAATGTTTGTGTTGCAGCAAGCCACTCTAAGCAGCACGCACCCCGTGCAGCTAGAGGGGTCCCTCCAGACCCCCCGCCCTGCGAACAACAGAGCTTCACCCCAGCTCAAGCTGCCAAAGATTTGAACTGTGTCCGTGAGTGAATGTGCTTTATTCTTTGCATCTGTTAGCAAGATGTGTCCTAAGGTATCAGAAAAGCCCAAGAGAGGTTATTTTGGGGGTCTGGGAATGCTCAAAAACTTTTACCATATAAATTAATGGTAATTGCTTCTTCATTTTAGGCCATTTTTGGCTTACAACAGATTTCATAGGAACATTCTATTTCAGAAAGCGGGCAAAACGGTATTAGAAAATCCCAGTGGTAAGGCAAATGCAAGAATGTATATAATCCACGCTAGATCACTTAAGCATCCATCACCAGGGGGCATTCCGACCTACATCAGAATATGCAATGTCAGTGATTCTAATTCATATATAAAATACATAAATATATATACACACATCTACGTATGTGCAGATACAGAACTTAGACGGATGAGAGCTGTTTTTAAGACTGACACTTTACTTTTTACTCTAACGAAGACATGTAACTTGGATACATTCCCCACCACCAGTAAGAATCAAACACCCAATAGAACAAGCTAAATGTTCTCCCAAAGCGAGGTAATTATAACTGCATCCATAAAATATTTAGGCACGAAAACACAGGTGCAGGAATGAAAGATGGGGCCCCAGCCCAATCCACATGTGGCTCACTTGCAGAGAGGAAATTTGCTTTCCCTGGGCTTGATGGCACAGATATCTAATGGAGGGAATTTCTACAGTGGAGACTATTTTCAAACTAGCTGATCTACTGATTACATGTTTGATATAAATGCCAAAGCAAGAAAAGACTGGCATCATTGAGGAGACAAGGGGGGAAATCTGCCGGATTATCTCATCATGTCCTATTGCTACTAGCGAGATACAGAGTCTGAAAAGTTACAGAACTGTAGAGAAACAAAAGGACTAAAAGAGCAGCAGAAGATGGGTGATGGTCATCACTGTCAACGTGAATCATACTTTGATAATCTTAGGTGATCTCTTCCAAAAGTTTATTGCTACCAAGTTAAGCAAGGGGTGACATGGCAGGAATCAATCAATCAGTAAATGGAAACTATTACTAACAGCCAACATTTCAGCTATCACTTGCAATCATTAGACACTATAAGCAAAACACACTTTGTACAGAATCTCGTTTTATCTCCTGAACCAGAGCTGTGAACTGGCCAGTAGTTATTGTGGCCATTTTGCAGATTAGGAAACTGTGGCCCACAATTTATTCACAACATACTCAATGAGTACCTACAGGGCGCCCTGTACAATAATTACTGAAGGACATATGAGAGCAAAAAAAAAAAAAAAAAAAAAAAAAAAAGACAAGGTCTCTGACTTCAAAGACTGGCATTCTAACTACAGAGAACACAAACTCATACTCCAGCACCATTATGCTAGGCCATCAAGTTTTTAAATTTTTATTATGGTTACTCTTCCAACATGAAGAGAGAATGGCACCTGTCTGTGCAGACTGAGGCCCCATCATCTCCTGCTATCTTATACCTCCCCTGTTTTATGTATTTATGATCCCTGCCTGGCTTCCTGCAGATACTTGCTTTTGGGACCCCAATCATAGAATTATAGCAGAGGCTCTGCTCAAACAATTTTGCTTGTCGGGCCACAAATTCGTAGCCATATGGGTTTCATAATTGGCAATCCCCTCTCCAGACGGCCAGCATAACCATTCTGGACTTTTGCTCCTTTAGCTAAAAGTAAAATAGCAAGTGTGTGTGAGGGGGTGGTAATTATTTTCTACTAGTTCTAATCTTGGTCAAGATGAGGCTTCCTCCTGGCTCTCAGGGACAGCCTTCCTCTCAAGAGATGCTGAGACATGTTATACCTGAAAATCTGCAAAGGAAAGCCAATGAAGATCAAAGAAACAGTGAGACAAGGGAATTGCTTCTAACTACATGACCAAGATTTCTATGGGGACGGTGGTTATAAGTTTTGGGTTCAGGGGTGCCTGGGTGGCTCAGTACGTTGAGCGTCTGATTCTTGATTTCAGCTCAGGTCCGATCCCAGGGTTGTGGGATTGAGGCCTGCATCAGGCTCTGCACGAAGTATGGAACCTGCTTAAGATTCTCTCTCTCCCCACCTCTACCTGTTTCCCCTACTCATGCTCTCTCTCTCTCTCTCAAAAATGAAAAAATTAATAAAAGTAATAGATTAAAAAAACCCAAGTTTTGGGTTCAAAGGACATGGGTTCAAAATCCACCTTTTTCTTCCTGTGCAACTTTGCCAATTCTCATGACCTTTCTGGGCCTCCAAGTGCTCAGCTGTAGAATGAGAATATAACACACCACAATGTTGAAGACTCACTGTTTTAAGGCAAATGAAACCATGAAAACAGTGCCTTACGCTCTGTAAGAACTCAGCAAACGATGGTAGTCAGTGTTTTTGTATTTGACCCTTTTAAAGGCTAGTGCCAAAGGCACTTGGTCAGCTCATGCTGGGAAGCTCATAATACATTTAAGTATTCATATTTTCCCACATCTTCCTCCTAGCTAAGATGCCCGAGGCTGCCAGAAATAATCACACTATTTGTGATCCTATGTTTATGCAACAGAAACGAAATGGAATTTTATGGTCTGCTGTGTTCAACACCAATGTGCACATTGGGATAATTCCATGCGGTACTGTGTAACAAGAATTTATGCAATATCCAACCAAAAGATGCAGCTCCCAGGCCAGCACATCTTTACCAAACTATCAGCTGAATAAGGAAGCCAGCCAGCCCTATCTCCGTAGACTTCATATTTACATATATTAACGTTTTTTAAAATATGTATTTATTTCTGAGAGAGAGAGAGAGAAAAACAGAGCGAGAAGGGGAGGGGCAGATAGAGAGGGACACACAGAATTGGAAGCAGGCTCCAGGCTCTGAGCTGTCAGCACAGAGCCCGACACAGGGCTTGAACTCACGCTGTGAGATCATGACCTGAGCTGAAGTCAGACGCTCGGAAGCAGGCGCCAGGCTCTGAGCCATCAGCACAGAGCCCAACACGGGGCCTGAATTCACGAACCGCGAGATCGTGACCTGAGCCAAAGTCGGATGCCCAACCACTGGGCTGCCCAGGCGCCCCCATATTTACATATTTAGCAGGAGCTCTTTAACTGACCTTCAGAGTAAATCCAATCATATTCATTTTTAAAAAGCAAGCAGATTTTGAAGGTGGAAGTACTTTTCTCAAAGAAATATGTTTCCAATAACAAAACAAGAAGTGACAAAATGAAACTACGAATGAAGAATAATTGCTGTATGGGGGGTAAAATAATTTTGCCAGTTGATAAGAAAGGAAGACAACAAAGAAGAGCAGGGTTTCCTTAGAATCCGTGCGGCCCCAAGATCTCACTTTGGAGCTAAGAATGGGAACGCCATGCTGTGACTAGAGATATGAGTTTGTTATTATAGCCATCTGTGGATTAAACCGTGAAAAATGTTAGGATGACCATCATTCTTGGACAAGGTACTGGCATTGTTTTGTTTTGTCGTTATTTTTATTTTCTTTTGTTTCCTCTTCTCTTTTTTTCCCCTTTCCTTTTCTTTTCTTTCTTTCTTTCTTTTTTAGAGCTACCAAAAGTTAAGAGCCAACTCCGTTGCTAGTTTGGCAGTCCTCAAAAAACATAATCAAGGTAGATCATAAACTTACATATCTGCCTGGGCTGAGGGAAGTGAGTGTGCAGCTGGTGAGAGGTGGCCGGGAAGGCCAGAAGAGGGAGGGCTTGTCCTTTGAGCAGTAACCCTTTGGAACCAAGCACACATAGTACCTTTCCAGAAAATCCAGTGGGCTTAAGGACTTACCAAACTCAACACCCAAAAAACAAATAATCCAGTGAAGAAATGGGCAGAAGACATGAATAGACACTTTTCCAGAGAAGACATCCAGATGGCCAACAGGCACGTGAAAAGATGCTCAACGTCACTCCTCATCAGGGAAATACAAATCAAAACCACACTGAGATATCACCTCATGCCAGTCAGAGTGGCTAAAATGAATAAATCAGGAGACTATAGATGCTGGCGAGGATGTGGAGAAACGGGAACCCTCTTGCACTGTTGGTGGGAATGCAAACTGGTCCAGCCACTCTGGAAAAGAGTGTGGAGGTTCCTCAAAAAATTAAAATAGAACTACCCTACGACCCAGCAATTGCACTACGAGGAATCTATCTAAAGGATACAAAAATGCTTATTTGAAGGGGTAGATGCACCCCAATGTTTACAGCAGCACTATCAACAATAGCCAAATTATGGAAAAATCCCAAATATTCATCAATTGATGAGTAGATTACGAAGATATGGTATATACATACAATGGAGTACTACCTGGCGATGAAAAAGAATGAAATCTTGCCATTTGCAACAATGTGGACGATACTAGAGTGTATTATGCTAAGTGAAATTAGTCAGAGAAAGATATCACCATATGATTTCACTTATATGTGGAATTTGAGAAATTTAATGGATGAACATAGGGGAAGGGAAGGAAAAATAAGATAAAAAGAGAGAGGAAGGCAAACCATAAGAGACTCTTAAATAGAACAAATTGAGGGTTGATGGGGGTGGGAGGGTGTGGGGAGTGCTAAAAGGGTGACTGACATTAAGGAGGGCATTTGTTGGGATGGGCACTGGGTGTTTTATGTAAGTGACGAATCACTGGGTTCTACTCCTGAAGCCAAGACAACACTGTATGTTAAGTAACTTGAGAATTTAAAAAAATAAGAAGAAGAAGAAAATCCAGTGAGTTTAGCTTACCTTAGCTCCAGAGGTGGCAAGGAAGGCAATGTAGTCACAACTTAGTTAAGAAAGAAATTCCAATGACTGTGGACATGTCATCACCCGTAGTATAAAATGGAATGGAAAAGCAATATATCTATGCTGAACAATAATTTATTCATCAAATACTGTCAAGCAGAATTCCAGAAAAAATGGATGTCTACTCCTTTAAACATTAAAATTGTAATGATTTATATAACTGGGGTAAAAAAAAATAGTCATCCATTCAATAAACATTTACTAAATGCTCACTCCATGGGGTGGGTGGTGGCAGGCCATGGGGATAGCGGATAGAGCAATGACTGAGACAAGGTCTCTCCTCTAGGAATTTACCTTCATGAGGCAGCAGTGTAACAAATAATTTTAAAGCAATCAAAACAAGATAACCTGGAGTTAGCTACAACTACAAATGAACCTTCAAGCAGAGTCACTGGGAGTGACAATGAGCTCAACACAGCAAGAGCCAGGAGTAGAGCCTTCCAGGCACGGACAGGAGAGACCCAGGGCAGATGGGAACTCTGCCCGGTGAAGCAGCTGGAAGCACAGGTGAAGCACAACGAGGAAGAGACAGGGCAGTGGAAGACCGAGTCGCGGGGGTGGGGGGGACCAAGTCAGAGTGGCCAGTGGGAGCCAGATGGATCGCAGGGTCCCTGGAGCAAAGGAAAGTTATGTGCCCTTGCTAAGCAATGGATTACACTGGCACTCCCTTCTTTTATGGTCTCCTTTGTAGTGATTCAACAGCACAATTACCAGCATTATTTTTTTACTATGATTTTACTTTCGAGACACCCAGACATTTCGCCCAGTTCCAAAAAAAAAAGAAAAAAGAAAAAAAAGACCCATGGGCTACTATACATTCAGAGTGTTGAGGTCTTTTGTTTTTCAAATAACATTCAATATTCTCCCTCCTTTTCTGCTTATAATTTGTCCCTAACTGAGGAGGAAAGTGTTTCTTAATAGTGGGTAAAAAGAAAGAGGTATCATGAAAAACCCATTCCTGTACCCCAACGTGAACTGATGTGTGATCCTCCTCCTTGGGCTGGTAACTCCTCAG
>NW_024412444.1:7132206-7160007 GCF_014898765.1 Herpailurus yagouaroundi
CCCAGCGCAACAACTCTGATCTCCAGAAAACTGCCAACATTCCTCCAAATGAAATTTGTTGGGACTAATTCTCTGGGTCGAAATTTCTTTCAAAGTCACCCTTGAAAGTAAGAAGTGGCATAAACTACACGAACGAATTTATATAAATATAAATCTTTTATATTCAAATCCTCCTAAAAACACACGCATCTGCTACAGCCAAGATGGCTGTCACCATCACATTTTTTATGTACGGCTGTATTTATAGACACAGTGTAGGTAGCTCCATCTTTATCTTTCTCTATAAATACTTACACTGGCAATTGTCAACCTGATCATGGAGAATTAAAAGCAATTTGTGGGAACAACAAGAAAAAAATACCACATTCTCTGTTATTCATCACTAAGTATGTCAATATGCAAGTACCAAGCACAAGAAAGGGCATTACTGATTAATTAAAACCTGATATTTCATTACTGACAATTCATTGCCTTTTATTTAATAGAAATTGGTATACATGAATCTGTATTCATAGGATACACACAAAGAAACTAAAACTCGAGAAGCTGAAACTAAACACTTGAAAACTTTAATGGTGTTCAAGGTCAAACGGATGCCACTTTGCAAAGAACCCACTCATCCCTCTTTCTCCTCAAACACTGCAGGCTGAACAGACAGAGCATGCCCTAAATGTCTGTAATGAGTCTGAGGCGTGGCACTCCGTGTGTCTAATAAACAACCTGTTCCTCATTTTTCAAATGCATTTCTGTTCATCTCAGGTCACAACTAAAATGAATCTAACAATTTAATTCATCATCTTTTGGGCAGTGATCCACAATGCAAAACCCACATTGAAGGACAATTTGACCCAATTAATGGGCTTTTCTCAAAGGAAGCGCACAATGAAAAGCATATGGAACCAGAATGGGCTATTCATTTTACAATTAAAGGTTGAGTTCCAGTCTAGGAAAAGAACCTCAGGACTAAATACGGGATCATTCGAAAAACCACTCAGTTTAAAAAGGAAAAACACTAAAGAAAGAGCCCATCGTGCAAAGCAACGCAGTTTTTGAAAAGTAGAGAGAACAACCTCTGGGAGACCATTTGGCTCAGAAGACTCACACTTGTTATTTTGAAACACAATGCTTTTTGCATGGGATAAATGGCTGACACGTTTCTGACATGTTTTTGGCGAAGTCTTAAATATCACGTGAAATAACAAAGAGCTGAGGGGCGGAACATTTGGTCTGGGTTATGCTGTTCTAAGGCTTCTCAACAGCAGCACTACTGGTGTGTTTCATCATAGAATTCATTGATGTGGGATCCGTCCTATGCATTGTAGGATGGCTGGCAGCATCTCTGGCCTTTACCCACGAGATGCCAGCAGTGACATCCTCCCCTGTTGTGACAACGACAAATGTCCCCACACAGAGCCAAATGTCACCCCCCACTGGGGAGGGGGGTGGACTAAAAATCACCCTTACTTGAGAACCAGTGCTCTACTCCAATTGCTCTGGTTTGCACAGAATGACATTTTATTACCTCTAGAGACTGTCACAATCTAGTTGATATCTTTACATAAACATATCAAGTCTGAAGAGAGATAAGACATTTTCAACCCCTTTATCACCGACACCTTTGCAATTCCAAAAAGAAATCTAAAACTTTTTAAATAGAAGCAAAAACTAAAATGGGAACAAACAAACAATTAAACCACCAGTGTCACGGTCTTTTCAGGGTCACATTATCACAAGAGTAGAAAAGGTTTAGTTTTATGGAGACTCCCGGACAACATTCTCGAATTGAAAAGCTCATACACTTCAGCAACTTATTCTAAGAAATACTGGTCCCATCCATGAAAGATAGAAATCCCCTCTTCACGCAGTATGACAATTGCTATGATTTCTCTTTCAGCAAATTCATGTAATTTAATCTTCTCAACAGAAAGGAAGGGATACAAAATGGACACGGAGGCAAAAGAACACATTTGATTTCGAGAATGGGATTGGGTTACACTCTACATTCACTGGAGATGGAAAATTGTCACGTTCTGTGCGGCTAACCAACACATTCCCATTGCCTCAGTGTTTCCTGAGCTCTCACGGTCAGCCTGCCTCATTCAGGAGGTGAGGCTAGGAATCCCGGGCTATCATAGTTTCAAGGGGCCTAGGGCATGTTCCCAGGCCTAGACAAGGGGGAAAGAGCCACCGAGGGTAACTTAAGCAGTGAAGGTACGACCTATCAGAGCGAGATCTAAAGGCCAAGCAACCTGCTCTGTCCTGCTGACAAATGAAGGGACCATACGTCTACCACTTAACCTGTCGTTCCATGCTCCTTATAGCAGGAGAAGGATGGCATGGTGTCTAACCTATCACCTGACTCTTACCTTCCTACACACCGTCATGAAGACCTGAACCTTCAGGTTCAGACGCGTGGCCAACACAGAAAACATGCCCAAGTTACAGATGGCTTCCTGACAACCCTTTTCCCACCCACCCCATCATGGCGCTCCCTCTTTGAGTAAAGTTATCCTCCACCTGGAGATGGAGAAAATGGCCAACGTCACCAAAAGCAAACACTTACGAAATCTTTACAGTGGCATCTTATCTCCGGTTTCTATGAAATATTAAGCTGCCACCATTCCGACAGGAAGATAATCCGATTTATAAACCATAGAAGCGACACAACTTTAAAGGAGGCCTCAATTTTATAAAGCAAGAAAATCCTATAGTGAGCTTTTAAACCTTACAGACAAGCCACACCAAATACAGCCCCAGGGTTATTTTGTCCCGGTCATGCTTAAAAAGCGTCATTTTGCAGACTCGGATGGTTACCAGCGAGCCACAGTGAGCTCCCAAATGAAATCATGCGCTTCTCAGAACCCAGCCAGCATGGCCGCATAAATGGGATAGAGGGCTCCTGGCCGACACTCGTGGCCAAGTTCATCCTGTTTCAACAGGACAGGATATAACTGCTCTCAAAACAGCCAAGTGGGAGACCTGCCCAGCTGGCAAGAACGCTCTTCAATAGGCCTCTCCCTGTATTTAGTTCACGACAACGCAGCAGTTAATGAAATTCCAAGGGACAGTTGAGAGGTCGCCCTCAGAATGCACGGCAGGTCTCGCACAGAAGACTGTAGGCACAGACAGACCTGCTGGCTGGGACCCAAAGATGTACCATGAGACCAACCACATTTCCAGTTAGTCAGGCTTTTATTTCCTGGGGAAGCCCTCCGCCCTTGGAGCAGAATACAGCTGGAAGAAAAACACTCTTCATGCTTTGGAAGCTAATGTGCCTACCGATGGAAAAGATCAAATGAACAAGAACAAAAAAAGAAACAGATTCTGAAATGGAATTGGGTTGCCTAACTGCAGAGTTTCCTGTAGTCAAAAATAGAATCCGGACACTTGACAGTCATATGCACTCATGCAGTTGCCCATAATGAATGATGGGGGATTACATGCAACATAAAGACGAGGAAATGCCCCGTCACCTACAGGCACGATAATATGGGCAAGACAGAATGACGTTTAGACTGCTTTACTCCCCAGGACTTTGGGTTTTTGTTTTGCTTTGTTTCGTGTGCTTCAATCTCCTAACACCACGAACACAGCTAGGACATGCTGGGGGGAAACAGGGAATGAGATGGGTCCTCAAAATAACTGTGGTTCACTTTGAACACAGAATACCATGACGTGTACTAAGATTTTAAATGGGAAATGCCGTTACAAACAAGAATTACAATGGCATTCTATGAACACGAGTCAAGGCAGGGCTACCAACCATTCCAAACACTTTCTCCAAGTCTCAGTTTAACCATCCTTAAAATGGCCCTTTAGACTAGCACTTCTCCAATTTTAATGCTTCTGCTGATCACCTGAGGATCCTATTAAAATGCCGATTCGATTCTGAGTCAGTAGTGACGTGAGAGGTTCTGCAGTTCTAACATGCTTCCAGGTGCTGTGATGTCCCTGGTCAGAGGATCTACCTGAGAGTAGCCAGGGGCCCGGTTCTTGGGGAAACACTATGGGCTACCTCACTATCAGCCTTCCCCTTTCTTCTCTCTCAAAGAACCTTGATATCACTGGAACAGCAATGTACTCAACCTAGGGGATGTGTCATGCTCCAGCCAAGCCAGTGGTGGGAATCCGAGTCTCTCTCTGCTAGATCCTGATATAGGGCTGGGAAGATGATCCTACATTGGCCAACAATTTGGAAGGGGAGGTTAGCTAAACTTCTTGCTATGAAAGAGTTGCTCTCCTCACTCCCTGAACTCTTGCTTTGGTGTCTGCCATGGGAAGCTGGGCTACAGGAGGCTGAGGGAGCCATCTTAAAAGCACAGAGAAAGAAGCACGAGGCTGAAGGAGGGCGTGCACAACAACAAAAGGAAAGCGGAAGAAGAGCCCAAATCAGGGGTCAGGAAGCTACGACCCACAGGCCAAATCCAAACCGCTGTTTTTGTAAATAAAGTGATATTGGAGCACAACCACATCCATGAGTTCACTGACTGTTTATGCTTGCTTGTATGCTACAGCAGCAAACACAAGTATCCGCAGCAGAGAGCTGGCTCTTGAAGCCTAAAATATTTACTATCTGGCCCTTCTTGGAAGAACTTTGCTGACCCTTGGCCTAGATCATGAAAGCACCTATCCACATGCATTATTCATCCTCCATTTTACCTTGACAGCACTTCCAAAACTCGAAATTACTTCTTCAAGAGGTGTCTTCCCGGTTGGGACAGTAGGCTCCTTAGCCCTCTTGCTTATTACCAGATACGGCTCCTTAGCACACAGTCCGAGGCATACAGGAGACACTCAACAAGTTAAGCAAGTTGTAATTAAGCCCTTGGTTTTGAATCAAGATGTTTCGAAGCTTCGTTCCCTTCTCTAACTCTTTAATGCAAGGCATTCAGAATATTTAGAAGATGCTAAAAATCTCAGTTCCTCCTATAGCCTCCAATTAGTAACAATAACCTACTCTTTGTCCCTTACAAATTCCATTTCCTTCCTCTTAGACTGCTTACAGGCAGGACAGAATGGAGTTTCCAAATCAGGACTTGTCATATCCAGAAGCAGGAGACCCTGAGACCTGGAAATCCAGGTCAGAAACTGCATGACCCCTAGACCCTGGGCCAACGCACAGTAGACAGCCCGTTTTCAAGCCAACTTGAGTCCACAGCGGAGAGAACACACAGGAGCCGGCTGCCTTTTATAAACCCAATAGGAAACATAAATTTTGAATAAAGGAAGTAAAGGAAAAGGGAGCAAAAGATCTGAGAACAATCAAAGCTCCAACTTCCTGTAGCGTAAGAGCTACTACAGGATATCTTAAAAAGACCTCTAAACATTTCATAAAACTGTCTATAGCAAACTAGCATGGTAGAAATGGATGCTTACCAGTTATTTTTAAAGATGAAGCATTTCCTTGATAAAACTAGGAGTTGATACATCCCCTTCTATGCTATTTTATAGTAGGACAGCACAACGATGAAACAAAAAAACATGGACCACAGAATCAAAACGTGGTTAGAATTCCAGCTTGGGGACCTACATAAATCATTTTGCCTTTCTAAGCCTCAGCTTCTAATCCATAAAATAGGTGTAATACTAATAACCTCTCTTACACGTTTGCCAGGTGAATACCTACTGGATGATAAGGTATTCTTGTGGTTTCATTATAAAGCGAAAATACAGAAAATCATCCAAATACATTACCTAACAATTTTACTTTTTTAAATTTAATTCCCTTTCCCCAAACACTAGTTTTCTTCAGTAATCTCTACGCCCAGTGTGGGCTTGAACTCATGGCTCCGGGATCAGGAGTTGCATGCTCTACCGACCAAACCAGCCAGGCACCACTCCCCCCCCGCCCCCCCCCGCCCCCCCGCCACCTCCACACTATTTTGACACCAAATTTCTTGTTTGCTATATTAGAATCTTTCCCATCCTACACTATTTGCTTGTTCATGGAAAAGATATTATAGGTAGTATATAAGCTGATCATTACCCATCTATTACAGGCTGTGTCTGAATATTCTTCCTCCAGGAAACACAAATAAGATAGCTGGGGCCCCTGGCTGGCTCAGTTAGTAGAGCATGTGACTCTTGATCTCAGGGTCATGAGTCTGAGCCCCACGTTGGTCTTAGAGATTATGCAAGGAGATTTTTTTTTTTAATTATCAAGAAAAGAAAGAGAAACATTTGCAATAGGAGGTCTCCCCTTTTAGGAAGAGCCTGACAACTTCACGCAGCAAATAAAGAAATACGTGAGAACAGCAAATATCATGTATCTTTAAGTCTACTCTTAGTACTGCTGTAAAGCCATTATGTAGCTCAGTCTCCATCTATACACCTATAAAATGGAAGTTAGTTTTGTGATGACTGGGGGAAGAGGCAAATAGTTAAAGGGTTCCAATTTATGAAAAAGACTCCCCTGATATGTAAGCATTAACAAACTTAACAAATTTTAATCAGGTCTTACTAAGCTCTAGATGCTAGGAAAACAATAGGGTTCAAAGGGTTAAGTTTTTAAAAATTATTATTATTAATGTTTTTATTGATTTTTGAGAGAGAGACAGAGTGCGAGCAGGGGAGGGGCAGAGAAAGAGAGGGAGCCACAGAATCCAAAGCAGGGGCTCGAACTCACAAACAGCAAGATCATGACCTGAGCCAAAGTTGGATGCCTAACCAACTGAGCCGCCCAGGCGCCCCTCCAAGGGTTAAGTTCTAACGGAGGAATATGACAACAATGGCCAAGAGGATCATTCTTCTGGAGAAAATTAAAGGAAGCTGAGAGAAAGGAATAAACATGATAAAAGTACTGTTTTACAGAAGCTTATTTGTAGGTCTCCCTGGGAAAGTGAAATTTGAAGAAAAGACCAGAATGGAGTGAAAAAGCAAGTTAGATGCTTTAGGGCTGGGGGTTGAGGTAGAGAGTGGAGAGAGGAGCATGTTCTAGATGGTAAGTAGTAAGTGCAAGCCTCTGAGCCTGTTCCAAAGGAAGGTTATCCTTGGGTGCAGCGCACACACACACACACACACACACACACACACACACTCAGAAGAGGAGT
The DNA here is from genome assembly GCF_014898765.1 of Herpailurus yagouaroundi. Classification (NCBI taxonomy): domain Eukaryota; kingdom Metazoa; phylum Chordata; class Mammalia; order Carnivora; family Felidae; genus Herpailurus; species Herpailurus yagouaroundi. The sequence goes on from NW_024412444.1 coordinate 7,139,256, forward strand.
ATGTGATGAAGGATGTAGAACATCTCCAGACATGGCCTCCTACAGGCACGGTGTTGGAAATACTCTGGAAAGCACATTTGACAAGGGAGGAGAGGTCTGCTCTACAACTGAGATGTGCAGACATGTCCAGGCACGCATTATCTCCTTATGGAGGGAAACCTCTCCTCCTCAAGGGAACATCTCCCTCTCTCACAACACAGATGGTCACACCTCCTGACTACCCTATGGCTGGAACATAGCTGAGTTTCACACCAACAGCACCTCCTGTTATGGGCGAGAATCAAGAGAATTTCCTAACTGGTGCCTGTGATGCTGGTACAACCATTTTTTCTTCTCCTCATGGGAGAACTAAAGGGATGAACAGACTGCAACTACTCGCCGGTGACCACTCTTAAGGCAGGTCCCAGGAAGAGGACTTTGCCCCTGTGCTAAGGACAGGCTGCAGAGGGGAAGAAGGATGGGTGACGGGAAGCATGGGTAACAAATTTTTATCCCATTTCCGAAGTACTTTTGTTTGAAAGATGCTGCTTTCATATAATACGTAGATAGTGTTCAAATATCAACCAAGGCCTAAAGAGTTTATTGGAGCGAAAGTCCATTCCGATGGGGATACACCAAACCAGAAGTGGTTACGAACAGTCCATTAACAGCTGGAGAGACACTTTGGTATAGAAAAGGAGGAAGCAAAGTAAGGAAATCATTGACTGGCTACAGCTTAAAGCCTGGTTAGCTGTGACTCGTGGTCCTCAGGTTCCAATTTCATAACCTCGAGGCATTTACAGGCTTATGATGTAGGCCGCCAGGACAGGAGAGTCACCTCAGTCTAATGGCCTCCTTGTTTAATTAACTTAAGAGGTTAGTGGCTAACTAGGTCCATCGACAAATGAATCTGGATATTGTCTGGCTTTTTATTTGCTTTCCATTTGTTCCAACATAAACAGGAATGGTTTGACCCTTGTCTAGACGTCCTGCTACTACTGTCACTTTCTTCGTTTGGCGAGGCCCGAAACACTCCCTCATTCCACCATGCATGATCAACCACATTTGCATCACGCACCCTCCACACAGCACCTGGAACAGAGCAGGAGCCGAGCGACCATCTGATGCAAAATCAACACTCCGCTTGCAGCTGGAAAGCTGTGCTTACTGAGGACAGCACTGAGTCCAGATCAGGTGTGGGACTTCAAATGCGGGCGATCAGAGGAATTACAAGCACTAACGCCCAGACCTTTGGGAGCGTTTCTGCCACTGGGAACCAAGTTAAAAACCAACTCGCCTCCTACCGTGTGGGAGAGGACTACAGAGATTTCCGGGTCCCATTCCCACACACACTGAGTTCTCAAGAAGCCATTAACAGCATTTGCAGATGGATAAAAGGATATTTACAGAACCAGGCTTTCCCCAGGAAATGAGGTAGGCTTTTTGACTCACAGTGTAAAAGGAATCAATGAGGATCCGTTGGCTAGCTCTATAAAACGTATGTCAGACAAAAAGGAAGGAGAGGTAGAGAGAGATGGCTTAAATCACCACCATATTCAGTGCATGGCAAGGGCATTTCCCGCCCCTGCCCCTCAATCCATTCATGGTGTCTAATTCAAATACAGTCCTTTCAAAACCTTAAAGGGGCAGAGGAAGCTGTTCCAGGCTCCTTCCTGGTCCATGTACTTTCCGTGCTTACAGCACAAATAAACAGTCACCATTTATGGATTTACTAAATGCAAGGGGCATCTACTGACTATCTCCTATCCTCTCTGCTATTTGTACAGGGGGCGTTACTCAAATGTTCACATGAAGTTCGGAAAAATGAATCGATGTGTCTTTAGTTGCTATGTCACACAACAGAAAACGGCGCAGCTAAGTCTCAGATCCAGGTCTGGAACACAGAGGTACGTTCAGAGCACCCTGACGCATCTTAGGGCAATAAAAATAAATAAAAATACACATCTCCATTCCATAATTTATAAGCCTGATGAGTCCAAATGAATCTGTGTCCTCAGGGCATCAGTTAGGAACAAATGGTTGTTTCCTCCTGAGTTGGTCCCCCGAGAATGTCTCACTTTCCATCCACATCACGACTTCAGTTCACAAACCCTCCGCCGCATCTAGAAACCATCATTCCCCCTGGACTCAACGCAGGGACTTTCTGTTCAGCATCTTTCTTGGACAATCTCCACCAGGCTGCCCTGACACCCTCGCTCCCCCTCTTCTGGTGGATGACCTGCCACCTTATGAGAGGGGGAGGCGGGCGGAATCAAGGATTCCCTAACTTGTGTCCTCCTTCAAACTTCTATTTTACTGATGTCTAAGCTGCATGCTCTGCTCCTTACAGGATGCTCCCACCTCCTGCATCAATGCCTCCTTGGGTTCTTCGCTTGGATCTGAAAAGCAACCACATGTCAACTAAACGTCCCTTATTAGCAGGACACATAACCAAGGTTTTAGGAGGTGTTTGTTGAGCAGTAAGGAGTCTCCAAATACTGACATATCAAAAGAAAACTTGCACGAGACAGGTGTGTTCCCAAACTTCATACGAAGGCTCACACGAAGGCAGGGCGTCATTTCAGCAAGACGCTAAGGACCTGCAAGACGATGAGTTAGACACGGAGCAAGTGCCAGCAACATGGCATGTTCATCGCTTAAACACTCCATTTCATTCCAAGGTACCAAAACGATAATAGACTTTATTCTAATTGGATTGTCTGCAATGAGCCAATTTAAGTGCTAAATGCTGCGAATTATTCAGCCTGACATAGCAATGCGCTGATGTGAGCCGCTGTAGGGCAGGAGGTTTGCGGAAAGTGTGAGTTCCCGAGGCATAATGAGGAGCTGCGAGTCTAACTTGGCAGACCTCCACCGCACAGATTCATATTGTCTCAACAGCTGCGGGGGACACAAAAAGCATTGGCTGCCACCTTGACCCAAAATGCATCTGCCATCAGCCAGTACAGCTGATTCCGTAGCTTTCCAGCTCCGGCGTCACTGGGACAAAGATAGGTCGAAGGCTCAATAGGAGAACGGCTCAGAATACAAGAAAAAATTATCCACAAGAATGGGCATCCTTCACCATTGCTTTGGTTCCATTATTTTGACATTTGCAGAATGTAGTCATGTTTAAGCTTATCAAGGCGCTGGCTAGAGTTTTCTAAACAGTGATTAAAAAGCTTGGGATCTTGAAGGGAAATGGATCTACCACATACCAGTTAACTGACCCCAAGGCAGGTCATGTAATGTTCTCATACCTCACTTTCTTCATTTTAAAAATCGGCCTGGGGCGCCCGGGTGGCTGAGTCAGTGAAGCGTCTAACTCTTGATTTGGGCTCAGGTCTTGATCTCACATTGGGAAGATGGAGCCCCGCAATGGGCTCTGTACTGACACAGCAGAGCCTGCTTGGGTCTGTCTGTCTGTCTGTCTGTCTGTCTCTCTCTCTCTGCCCCTCCCCCACTAGCACTCGCTCTCTCTCAAAATAAACAAACATTTTTATTTTTTAAAAAAAATTTTTTTTCAACGTTTATTTATTTTTGGGACAGAGAGAGACAGAGCATGAACGGGGGAGGGGCAGAGAGAGAGGGAGACACAGAATCGGAAACAGGCTCCAGGCTCCGAGCCATCAGCCCAGAGCCCGACGCGGGGCTCGAACTCACGGACCGCGAGATCGTGACCTGGCTGAAGTCGGACGCTCAACCGACTGCGCCACCCAGGCGCCCCAAACAAACATTTTTAAAAAAGTAAAAATGAGCCTGATAACAGTACCTACATGTCACATGACTGGTATGATGATTAAATATACAAAGGAATTTTGAGCATGTATGGAGCCCAATACAAATTAAGTAATTAGAAATATGCAATGATTAAAATATGTAAACACACACACACACACACACACATACACAATAACAATAATGTATACTTATTAGTTTTCTTCCAGAACAGCTTTAAAGAGAGGTAAATAGGCATCTATGGAGGCCCATCTTTAGCCTAAATTATCACTATCTCATATTAGACGTAAAAAGGTCTCCGATTCGAAAGTGAGATTTATTCTGCCATGGTTCACTTCTAGAAATCACTTATAAAAAAACCCAGGGGGTCAGAGAGATGGTCTCTTGGGTGCCATCTAGCACTAAAATTAAGATTTTCAAAATTAATTTATGACTATGATAATCTTGTTACTAAAATAATTTTTAATACTGCCCTATTTCTGAGTCGAACTATATTTTCAATAAATATTATGGTTTTATATATACAGCCAAAAATAAGTCTAGAATGCTGTGAAAAACTCAATTTACAAATGCCAATGAAGAAAAATACAGAGCCCACTTTTAATGGCTCAAGAGGAGAATGTTCCTTCAGCTTCCTGACTAAAGGGCAAATTAAAATTTCTCCCATGTCCCATGTCAAATACAACTCACTCCATTTGGGCTGGGGGGTTAAAGTGTCATAATATGAATGTCTGACTTAACAGTGCCCTTGTATATTTTCTATTCATAAGAATTCACAACAGTTGAATAGTTTACATGGTGACTTTTCCCTCATATGTGCTAAATTTCACAGGCCCGGACACATTAATTCAACAACGGGCTGGAATTATTCACTCTGTTCAGCCAGGAGATATAAATGCAACCCAAGCGGTCTCAAATTTGGTGTCACTATTTGGCCTTTCTTTTATGATGCAGCTTCAGATATTTCATGCTAAATCAAGTGATAACATGGTGCTTCGTAAACTCTAATAATACCGCTGAGATAGAGCACTCTTGCTGAAAAATTAATTTCCATTTACATAGACTATCTGAAAACAAACCAGACATAAACACTTCCTGAACTTCTCAGGAGGAAAAAAAAAAAAGTTCTTATAAGGTCTCCCTCAGCAAAGGCTAAAGGATAAGTTCTAAAGAAGGATTCACAAACTTTCTGGTGCTTTCTAGCGAGAGGCCAAAGAATAAGAAGATGATGACAAGTCAGCTCTATTTTGTAGCTCTATTTACAGAACAACAGCGCCTTCCTCCAACTGGAAGCCAATTTTGCTCAAAACCAGTAAAGAAACACGAATAATTCCACATTAATCAGGATTTTAGCTCAAATCCCCTGCCACTGCCATATTCAAGCCAAGAGGAGAGAACCAAGAGATGTCCTGAAACATTCAGAAAACACCGAATAATTTTTAAAATTGGGTTCACTTAAACTGTTTGGTAAGTAACAGATTCTCATTGTAGAAGACCCAAACAATACAGTCACGTTTGGTGAAACACAATTCACCCCTTATGTCCTTCCTGACGCAGGCACTCCTCTTCAGAGGAGAGAGAGGTAACGATGTCTTAGGCTTATGCATACCCTTCCGGTTCTTGTCTTCTAATTTATACACCCAGGTAATCATGTCTGCTCTGTAGGATCAACCTTTTACTTCCTTGGTAATTAGTTAGGAAGCAGATTAAGCTAATGAAATGGGGCAGAGATTTCACTCTAAAAAGGAGAAACTAGTGTCCTTTCAGTACACGGTCTTTATCCATAAAGACAAAAGACCATTCTGGCTCACTTATGAGGAATACTTACAAATGCTTAAACTTGGATGGGGCAGATATCCCTCTCCCACACTGCCATCTTCATAGCACGAAAGAGACCCAGACAGGGATGACTACCGGATGGCAAGGAAATGCCAAATATGGCTAAGGGCCTCTGGCACATTTCTCTAAAAATGAGCAGAGAGCAGAAATCTAAAGTTCCCAAGACAGCATTGACTGAAACTGGATCTTAAGGAGAAAGGCTCATCTCCAAGAACATCAATGAGCTTTGTATCTTACACCAACATGGAATCACAAGGAAGAAATGGTATGTCAAGTGAAATGAATCTTTCCAACACATGAAAACCGGGTCAAAGAATTTAAAAAGCTGGAAGCCAGTGTAGTATTTATCATGACCATCATCTGATTTCTGATCGTGATGTCCGTTATGGGACCATGTGCCCCAAATCCAGTTCCACTCAAGACAGACACTGGTGGCGAGCTCCAAATGAGAAGCAAAGCAGCTCCTTGACCCAAGGTTTCCATTCAGATGGAAAATAAACCAGATCCTTTGTGAGTTCACTGTGAAACTCAATTAGAAAAGGGGGAAGTTCTTTTGTTATAGCACAGACACAAAAGAACACTCTTTAGCAAACTTCTACTAATCTCTGACAGCCAAGCTCTTCACTAAGACCATGCTTCTAGGTTTACAACGCTTTGAAAACCCAGACATTCCCATTGGTGAGAAGAAAGCATCAGAGAGAACTAAAAGCTAGGAAGTATTCCCTCCGGTTAGTAACATAATGGCATATGCCCATTTGAGCTTAAATGGACAGGAGAACACTGATCCAGCCAAGGGTGCTGACTTATTGAGGAATATGCTATAAATAGGAAGAAAAAGAAAAAAAAAAAAAAAGGCCCAGAACACTGGATATCCCTTCTTGAAGATAAGAAAAGCAAGATTATAAACGGACAAAGAAGGGGCATCTGGTGGCTCAGTCAGTTGAGCGTCCGACTTCAGCTCAGGTCGTGATCTTGCAGTCCATGAGTTCGAACCCCGTTTTGCACTCTGCACTGACAGCTCCAAGCCTGGAGACTGCTTCAGATTCTGTGCTTTCCTCTCTCTTTCTTCCCCTCCCCTGCTTGCACTCTCTCTCTCTCAAAAATAGATAAACATAAAAAAAAATAATAATTAAAAAAAAAAGACAAAAGAAAGAAACCCACGTAGAAATACAAAACTTAGAAAACTCTTAGCAACTACTAAGCTATTACTTAGAACTACTTTCATCATTGTGAAAAAAACGCAAATGTGCCAGCATAGATGACTGCCACCTCAGAGAGAGTATCTGTGATTTAGGAAAAGGTACCCCTAGCTCTGGAATGCAGCTACCATTGTGCCCTTGATCAGTGCTCCTGCACAGTCAACATCCAGCTCAGCTGTTCACTGTGGCACTTCCCATGAAAAAAAAAAAAAAAAAATGCATGCTATTTTCAGCATGAGAAAAACCAGTAGGGAGAAAAGAAATTCGAACAAAAGAAAATATTTTTATATACTGAAAAATATAACTTAAGGCCTAAACATCAAGCTGGGACTTGCCTTGAGACCATGCATTCCTTTTTTCCCCCCAAAACCAAACTACCCTTATCAAACCACTCTTAAAATAATTCTAGGCTCTGCATAATTTCAATGCTTTAGAAGAAACCTCTAACTGCATGGAGAATAAAGAAATGCCAACCTCCCAATCTGAGCTCCCAGTTGACAAGAATAAGGGGAATTAAATATCAAAACTATGCAGATTATTCAAGTATATCAAACAAAAAGGCAAAGGATCGGAAAAAAAAAAACCAGCCATGAAAGTTTTGGAAAAGACCGCCAGTCTTCTGTGCACGAGAATCAATCATAATGACAAATTCTGACGGATTTTTTTTCTTTGCATTTTTTTTTGACACATTAAAGGGTAATTGAGTCACGCTTAAGTGAAGTTGTGTAGTTGGAGTTCAATAAGCAAAGCCTAATTTTAAATGATGCTGGGACACCATGGAATATAAATCCATAAATAACTTTTAAATTTAAAAGGGAACCAAGAAATACACTCTCCATTACATGTATTCCTGTCTTTCCCATGTAATATTTCCCACTCAACTGAAGAGAAGTGTTACTGGTTTGGCTTCATTTCAGCAGTGCTCCGGGGCCAAAACATTTAAGTGGGAATTGCTTATAAAGAAGGGGTACTTCTAAAGCTGACTTTATTTTGTTGCATATTTTCTTAGAGTATCAAAGAATATTCTCAGACGCAAATCCTGTAAGGTTCAAAAAAAAAAAAAATACTCCCAAAAATAGTAAGCAGGGAGGTAAGATCCTGACGACCTGCCTCTTATACCACTCACAAAAAGAAAAGATGTGATTACATTAGGAGGACATCAAAGGATACACTCTGACAATTTAAGCAGAGGAAATTGAAGGCGTAAATCATTGGTGGTAAAAAATGCACAGATTTACTGGCAGGGAAAGAAACGCAAATTGAAACAACCTTAAAGTTACACTTTAGCACTATTAAAATACAATGAAATTATAAAACTCAATTTTGGTGGAGCTCTAGATAAACAGGTACATACTGCCTAGCAATGAAACTAACTTCAATCTTTCTCCACAATCTAGCAGCCTTTAATAAGAGCTGTTCAAAACCAGTAATTCCAAAGAAATAACTTGGGGAAAAAGAAATTAATTTATACCAAGAAATATTATTTCATTATAATGTAATAAAACTGAAAACAACCTAATGCTTCAAAATAAGGGAACAATTATACAAATCATGACACAGCAGCTCAGTATATAATGATATTTAAGCTAATAACTTGTACGTACAACCCTATTAAAAATAAACCTGTAGACAATGTTAGCAGAGAGAAATGTACTTAAATATGTCAATTTAACCAACAAGAAAAATGCGATTAAATACATTTATGCTTCTATATCTCAAGTGCTAAGCTAGATGCTTGGGATACAGTAGGAAAAAATAGATGCAGATACAGACCTCATGGAGTTCCCAAGGGAAATGCCTCTGCCCCACCCTTTTGCTTTTAAACAAAAAATTTATTAAATATTTCAGTAGAGAAAGTTTCAAAGAAGAGCAGAGGGGGCCACAGGGGCCATGAAGGGACCTAACCTAGCGTGAAGAAGATCAGGGAAGTTTCCCTGAAGATGCCATGGAAAGCTCCAGGTAGAGAAGGGCAGCCACGGGAGCAAAGAGAACAGGCTGGGCTGAGCCAGAGCTCAACCTTCCTGAGCCTGGAAAGGTGAGGAAGAAGTCTTCTGTGGCTGGAACACAGAGAGCACAAGGGAGGACCAGAGTCAAGGATTAAACCACAGGCGGGCCTTGGCCCAGCAGATTCAGCTTTGATCCTAAAAGCCAAGGGAAGCCAATGAAGGTCTGAAGCAAAGCTGTGACCGGACAGGGTTTGCTCCAGTTTGCTGGACGGTATTGCAGGGAGGCAGGGGCTCATGTGGAAACAGCCGGGGAGGAACAACTTCACGGGGCAAGCAAGTCTTGAGGTGGTTAAAAGGTGAAAGGAAACGCAAGCAGTAACCTCAGGTGGCATCGCCCAGTCACGGAGTCTGCTCCAAGTACAGCAGAATGACTTCATGCAAACCACAAGAAAAGAAAGGGAAATCCAGATGCCAGAAGGGGAAACGCTAACAGTTAAATATATAAAATGACGCTCAACCAACACAGCAATAACAGAAAGGCAAAACTGAAAGAATTAGTTAGCATTTTATACCCACTGGATTGGCAAAGATTAGAATATCAAGCGATGTGAATTATTGGGAAGACCATGCAAATCCCATACAGAAACACTGGTGATGTAAAACGGTACAGCCATTCCAGGAGCTGAAAGAACAGATTTTGGTGGAATTCACTAATTACCAAATTCACTATACTTGCAAAATTCAAAAAACACATTTTGGGTGGATGGATGGAGGGAGGGAGGGATACATACACAAATGCACAAACATCCACACACATATATAATCACCTATATACACATATACACACAGCTTGATAGATAAAGACCCACAAAGCAACAGGTGTGAAGATGTTCATGTTAATACTGTAGATAAAAGCAACAGGTTACGACAACCAAGGTGTCCTTCCCTGTGCAAATGGGTAAGTAGAATGGGATGGATGGATACATGAAATACTATATAGTAATCAAAAGTAATGAACAGGATGTACATTAAAACATGTAGATAGAGGGGCACCTGAGTGGCTCAGTCAGTGAAGCGTCCAACTTCAGCTCACGGCATGATCTCACAGCTTGTGAGTTTAAGCCCCACGTCAGGCTCTGTGCTGACAACTCAGAACCTGGAGCCTGCTTTGGATTCTATGTCTCCCTCTCTCTCTCTGCCCCTTCCCCACTCACATTCTGTCTCTCTCTGTCTTTCAAAAATAAGTAAACATTAAAAAAAATTTTTTTTTAACATACGGATAGATTTTCAAAGATGGTGTTGATTAAAACTACAATAATTCGGTAGCACAAAAAAATCCAGGTGAGTTAAAGACATTGATAGTAAGCATCTTTGAGGGAAAAAAAGAATGGAATCAGACTACAGGAGAAAAATAATGAAGTAACATTAAAAAAAAAAACAAATAAACCCATTAGGGGCCTCTTCACAAACCAAGGATGTGAATATACCATAAATACCTTCTGAATCTTATGCCCAATTTTTTAAATACTTTTTTAAATGTTTTTATTTTTGAGAGAGAAAGAGACAGAGAGAGTGCACGTGCACAAGCAGAGAAAGGGCAGAGAGAGAAGAAGACACAGGATCCAAAACAGGCTCTATGCTGACAGCAGTGAGCCCAACGTGGGGCTCAAACTCATGACTGTGAGATCATGACCCAAGGCAAAGTCGGATGCTCAACCGACGGAACCACCCAGGCACCCCTCTTATGCCCAATCTTTTAAAAATAAAATTTCTGGGGCGCCTGGGTGGCGCAGTCGGTTAAGCGTCCGACTTCAGCCAGGTCATGATCTCGCGGTCCGTGAGTTCCAGCCCCGCGTCAGGCTCTGGGCTGATGGCTCGGAGCCTGGAGCCTGTTTCCGATTCTGTGTCTCCCTCTCTCTCTGCCCCTCCCCCGTTTATGCTCTGACTCTCTCTGTCCCAAAAATAAATAAACGTAGAAAAAAAATTTAAAAATAAAATTTCTAAGTGATTTCCAAACATACTTTGATTTTTAGCAGTGATAAAAACCTCACTTGACATTTTATCATATACAAATATCATAATAGCAGTTTAGCAATTATATTTTTTCTAATAGGTCTTATCAATGCTAGTTGTGTGTATATAGTTTTTCTTTAAATGACTGTGCTACCTTTCCATTTAAACTGTACAGTCCTAAAGATCTAAAAACCTGAGTTGTCAGAGATTCATATTAGCAGGCTGGAAAGGGCACACTTAGCCTAAGAGAACAGCATCGTTACCTTCCAAGAAATACTTACGTAATTTCTACCATTTGTTTGACCTCTTATAGCAAGGAATCTGGAATTCTTGGTAACTGATCTTTGAATTTTCTACTGAAGAACTGCCACGGAGCATGTGGATTCCAAAGTGCTCAAAAAACTATCACGAAATTGGCCAAGAAATGAAGGCAAGAATAGCCTTGCTATTTAAAATGCCTGGTTATCAAAAGGGGTGGGAAAACCCATTTCATTTCTACTCTTAGAAAACACAAAAGCCTTTTTTTAGTCTTTCTGAGAAAAGATGGCATTATTTAGCGAAAGAGGAAGTCCATGAAAAGGAACACCAGGAAAACTGCACTTGGGACAGGCAGGCAACATTTCAAACCCTTACACCGCATCAGCTTCCCCGTAATGTCCCAACAAATTCAGACACCTGACACCCTTAGGTGTAGGCAGAAGCCCCTGAAATCATTTAAGTCTATAACCAGAGTAACATAATTAATGCTCTTTCTTTTAATGTCAGTATTATTCATTTTTATGTAGATTGGTGGTAACTTCTGCCACACCAACAGATTCTCATTATGTCTGCTTAAGCACATAAAATCAAATTAATTCATGTTTGCATTCTTCCTATCTGCCCTTAATTCCTGCAGAGAAGAAACAGAAGCAGAAGGTTCCTGGGTTTATTACTGTGCTGAGTCACTAAATTATACAGGATTCGACTGTTGATCCTAAATTACTCAAAACTCTAACCATGTCCTACAAAGTTTAGGTGCATCACTGGAGCCTAAGTCAGCCAGTGGCCTCCAAACATTGATCTCAAAATGTCGATTCAACACCATACCTGGGTCTCTGTTCAAAATGTGCAAAGGAAACAAATTCTTCAGCTTTACCACAACTGAGAAAGAAGTGCCAGTGACGGGCTGACTTCAGACAAAATCTGACTAACTCAGCATTTTCCTGGGCAGATAGCAACCATATGTATCCTCTCAATTACAGGAGCTTCGATGTAGGCTTTGCTTATGGTTCTACTATGGTGATACAGTTCCACTGTGCTGTTGGAGTAACCTTCCAAACCAGAAATATAAATTCCTAGAATACAGAATACCTCCCTTTGGCACTGGGGTTTGCCCATCAAAGGACCTTCAGTAAAGATACTCTCAAAGACAATCAAAAGATACTCTCAAAGAGTATTCAAAGAAAACAGATTTCATCTTAACACGACTGATGGAGGCAGCTTGCAGAGATGCACTAAAAAGACCCAGGAGGGTGCATATCTGGGCTCTACTAGGAAGACTGATCCATTGGCAATGTCTTCCATGAACATGGCAAGAGATGAGTGCCTGGAGATCCAGAATGCAGGCTTTCCAATCACTGAGTTTTGTTGTTGTTTGTTGTTGTTTGTTTTTTTTTTTAAATTTTTGAGAGAGGTAGACAAAGTCACAGACACAGAGTCTGAAGCAGGCTCTAGGCTCTGAGCTGTCAGTACAGAGCCTGATGCGGGGCTTGAACTTGTAAACTGCGAGATCATGACCTGAGCTGAAGTCAGACGCTTAACCAACTGAGTCACCCAGGCGCCGCTCCAATCACTGAGTCTTAGGTTTGAGTGTCACCCTTGAGCTTTTTGTATTAACAGTACAAACCAGACATACTCTATAATGGGTATATTTCTTCTGAAGTACCATTAATGTAAAAAAGAAGACAGGGAAACAAGGAAGGAGGCAGAACCTAGGAAGCGTACTCTGACAATGTTACCCACCCCACCAAAAAAAAAAAACCAACTGCTCCAGAAAATGCTTTATAATTTCAAACACTGTAGGTTTTAAGTTGGCCAAATCAAAAGTGCAATAATTTCATTTCTTGGTTCAAGTAATTCTGTTTTCTGTTGAGGAAGAAAAACAACACAGCTCTTTGCCAAATAAAGAGCTGAGTGCTTTCCTTACAGTTTTAGCCAGGAGCAACAGCAGTCAGAACTTTAAAACCTAATTCAAGTATGTTAGATTTCTACAACAGGAATACAAAACCATTGTTACTGAATCTCACTCCGGTCTTAACACGGTTTCCTCAAATAGGACTTCACTTTCTCCACGGTGGTAAAGAATTCCTCAAACTTTACTTTAATGAAGATGCATCAATTGTGGAAGTAAATGAAAACAAAGACAATAACTGTATTCACGGATCCCTAAAATTAAACACACTGATAAAAAAAAATTAATATTTACTTTTAAGACCCTTTTGAGTCCTGGGATTTGTGCTCAGTGTCTATCAAAGAAATGGATCAACTAGTAAACTATGCCAAGCAACTGTGAGAAGACCACCTACACCTGAGAAGATGAAAGTCCATTCCAAGAAACGAAGTCTGGAAGGCAAAGAATCCTGAGGATTGAAGAAATGGCGTCAAAAGATGCTAAGGAAAAGTGATCCTGAAGGACTTAACCAGCCTAAATACCGTGTTAGCAGATACTAATGCGACTCGTGGAAAGTGCATGGTGAGTCCATTAAAAGGCAGGGAAATGAATCTTGGGAGTCTGGGGTTCACCATGTCCCGGCTCCTATACCTCTCTCCACCTCAGTTTACCCCACTGAAGTCTAGGTGCCCTGCCTAGCTCTCATGAACTAACATATATGTGAGTGTAATATAAACTATATGGGTCACTGGGGTCAGATGATCAGAACAACCTTCTAATTGCGACATCTGGTTTCCAATTATCTACAGTGTGGCCATCTTGGGGCCTGTTCCTGAAAAAAAGCAGTTCCTTTGAGGTCTCCTATGTGCTGATAAAAGCCCTTCCTTCATCAAAGGGCTGGAAGAGGCAGACAGCAGGAGCCAAATGTACAATTTTCTATCCATTTACAACTTGAGCATCAAAAAGAAAGTCTTTCTGATTAAAATCAAAGATCACTTTATACTTTGGTAATATTTAACAATTTACTTTCCAGGATTGAAAACTCAGTGTAAAATTACTTGGTTGATTCGTGTCCGCTGAAAAAGAATATATCCGTGAAATGCCAATACACATATTTAAATGCCAGCCATATATATATATATGCGCCTCTTGAAGCTTTTACAGACTGGATTTACACCTTTTTTAAGCCACCTAGGGGATGGCTTTTTAAAAAGACTACATTCAAATCTGAGGAAGACTTTAAACGCAGTGAAAAACTCAGCCGTATGCTTGGGGATCGTGTCAGAGTCACAAAGCTGACCACAAAACTTGGTAGATAGGAGCCGGAGGCTTGTGGGAATCTGAGAGCAAAGTTTTCAGTCCTATAAAGGAGGCAGTCTGTAGCCATCCTGCAAAGCAGTAAAATACTCTATCACAGGAACTCTCAAAGGATCCTGGGAGGCTGGATCGGCGCTGCCCATATTTGCTTGGGCCTCGAGGGAGATGGTTAGTCAAACGACATAAAAAACCACGGCAGCGGAAACCACTGGCCCGGCTTTAGAGGCAGAAAACAGAGGGTGTTTGCACTTCTCTCTCTTGGCACAAAATTCTTCCTTTTCATGAGACATTCACAGTCTCTTGAGTCCTGAGGCGGGGGCGGGGGGGGGGGAAACCCAACTCCTTCTGGATGGAGACTTAGAATCACAGCAGGGCCCAGTTTCAAGTAGTGCGTAGTGGCAAGTCTGAAGCGGATGAAGGGCCCCACAGCTGCACGGGGTGTGGAAACGAGGAAGAACAGGATGAGGTTATGCCAGAGCGGAGGCACAGAGCGGCCCAGGCTGCATCGGTCCCGGGCATGGAAAAAAATACCCAAGGCTCATCAGATTCCCTCAGCCCCGGCAGGAGAAACTGAACACCCAGATGTGAAAAAGGCTATTTACAGAAGCCTCTCTTCCTGCCAATACCTGAATGACATCCATCTTTCCGGCTGACGAGTGTTAGACGGTCCAGCAATGTGAGAAGATAAAAGAGAGACATATAAAAAGGAGAGCGGTGGGGAGAGTCTTCCGATTTTAATGACATGCTTCCTGTTAATAAAATATAAAAATAACTGAGCAAGGGCAGGGTTGCCATAAGACCCAACTAGAGGGCCCCGGACTTAATGTGTTTGAAAGAGAAACACGCATTTGTGTAATTCAGTGTGATGTGCTGATATGCATTAATAAAAACAGGTATATTTGGCCTGCAATTATTGTTCACAGGGCTTCCTTACGGAGCCTACATCCCAATGGCTGCCGTATTGCATTCAGAGAGGAACACAAAGCAAATGCAAAGAAGCACTGGGGGAGAGGTCTAAGAAGATACATTATATTGGGTCGGAAGGGCTAGGAAAGGCATCAAGAAAGAGGTTAACTTCCACCACTGCTAGGGAAGCTGCACGCTCCTAGCCAAGGGCGGGAAACACCAGATGGAGAGAACGCAACTAGCACAGGCAGAAGCAGGAGGTGGGGCATGGAAGGGTTTGAGGGATCTGAGATAAGCTATCTGCTTAGCCAGAACACAAGGCCCACGGAAAATGCTGGAGGGTACTGGAACTGGAAGGAGTTTGGCAGATGTTGTATGTGAATATGCTACTGATACATCCAACCCAACGACAGGGCCAAGAAAAGCAGCTCTTGCTGGTGGGAAAGAGAGCTGAGCCGAGGGGCGTTGCTGCTGGTCATGATGATGGCAGGTCCCTTCTGATGGCCACAAGGTAGAGTACAAGCTTTACCAGCACTAGGGTTGATGTCCACTTGTTCAGTGATAGGTCCCACACACAAAAAACAAGCTCACATATGTCTTACGTCCCAGACAAGATTCACCAATTGATCAGGAAGAAAACAGTACTGGGAGACAGGAGTAAGAGGACCAAGTTAATGATTACTAGGTGCTCACTGTATGTTCGGACAACCACTCCAACACCACAGGTATTAACGACTATAGTTCTCACATGTTTATGATGAGAAGTGCTTCCGTATTTTACAACTCATATCTTCATCTCTCTGCAATGAGGATAGATCCTAAAACTGATGGTACCCTAAGCAATACGCCATAGTTAAATTGGGAATGAGAATTATTCTTTAGTGGTACACAAAAGAATAGTACATAAACATATGGTTTAGAATGTATATACTATATTAATATATGAATATACTTACTATACAGTAGTAGTATATAAACAGATTGTTTGTACACAATGGTGAAGTAAAAGTATCAACCAAAAATCTCAAGAACAGGTGATGGAGACCAGGGCTTGATGAAGCTAAGTCCGTCCCCTTGGGTCTAGATGCACCTGTCTCCAAGCACACTCCTGTGTCTGATGGCACTCAGCTCTGCAGTCCTACCATCACACCACACTCTCTGGACGCTCTCCTCCCTGATCCTTTCCTCCCAAGCAGGCAGAAAGACTCTCTGAGGCCATCCTGATAGCCATGCCATCCCTCTCCCATCTCAACCAACCCGGGAGACAGGGAAAAGAACGGATCTCTCTCCCCAGGCCTACAGAGCTGGCTAAGTGGTCAACATGTGGTATACCCCAGGGTGGGTGAGACAGGGCCATCCACACTGGGTGATAGCCCACCATCCTATATAGACTTTGCATTTTCAATCTCTCCAAACCAAGCTGGTAGGAAAATACAGTACCTTCTCATCCAATCAGTTCTTTACCGCCATGTTTCCTTACAAGAGAAAAATCTTCACTGAGGAAAGATGGAGGAGCATAAAAATAGGCACTCGTAACCACAAGGCAATAGTATTTTAATTTGTCATTTTTGTTAAATTGATTCCTTCTGCTTTCTAATAGTGCCAGTATCTGGCAATAATATCACTGTTTAAAAAAAAATGAAAGAAAAAGGTATTCTACAAAAACTGAATCCTCAATTTGTCTAAAGTGGGATGGTTCAGACCCCAGGAGCAGGTGGCCACCCTCGGAGAGCAGCTGGCCAATCGGCTTATCTCAGAGGCAGTATGAAAGGCTCTAAGATTCCTGGACAGAAGATTCTGGAATGCTATTAATACTCTAGTCTAGTCTCAATGGACAATGCAAAAGGAGATGATTCTTCTGTGGGTTGAGGGATCTCCAGTTGAAACTGGGGGTATATAAACTGTGTCATAAACATCATGCATATTTACCTTCTGAGTTATACCTTCAAGGGAGCTAAAGCACCACATTCAAAGTTTTTCTTATCTTATTTCCAGTTCTACCTAATCTCAATGTATATCACGCAGAGTGAGCAACTGACAACATTTTCCTGTCGTCAGCAGTCAGAACAGAACTCCACTGATTAAGACAACACTTTCCTGTATTCAGCAGTCAATACAGACATCCAATAACATTTTGTACACCAAAAATTAAAAATGGAGGCAGCACTCCATTCCAATCTTCCTTCTCATTGCCTTATAAAAACATACTGTGAATAGCCACATAGTATCATAACTGTGTGGGTTTACGTATACCAAGAAGTACAAATGTGCACCAGCATGGGTCACAGAATACAATTTAAGAGAAAATCCCACAAAGAGTAAACAACACATACAGATAAATTTATTGGTTTCGGGGCTTAACATGTTTAAATACAGACTACTCCAACCTCTGAGATCCACAACCATTCTCCTGATTTGCCTTCCATTGCTACATGGCATCAATGCCTTTATCAGCAGATAAGATGCTCAACTGTGTGGGGCAGGACCCAAACTAAGTTTATGCTGATTTCCACTGACCTTCACAGCACCTCTATGAGATTATTACTACTAGCATTCCCAGATTAAAGATAAGGTAACAGTGGCTTGGTGAGACCAGATCCCTTGGCTAAGGCCATGAGAGGTCCAGGACTTGTACCTGGCCAGTCCAGCTCCAGAACAATCACCCTATATTGCCACCTACATTTTTTTTATACTACAACACATAAATATGGTGACAAGTGCCTAAAATTACACGTTCTGAATTCCCATGGACTCTCCCCTCTAACCTGACTTTCATTCCCACCTTAAAAACACCACCACAGGTTTTTGAGGAGAGAAATGAGTTTATAATCCATAAATCCCAAACATACGTCAGGTACTTCTGCGTTGATGGGACTCCATTCGTCCTAGCCTTGGAGAAAGGTGGTTTGGGAACTGCACGGTGGCAGATCTGAAGGGGAACAGATTCAGGAATGCCTATGGGGATGCCTGAGTGACAGGAGAGTACACTTTTCATCAGGGGACCGGACTAACAGAATCTTCGCCAACTCTGAAGGTGTGCATCCATTTACAGACTTCTAACAGATCCACACATGTGTCTGTGACAGGAGGAGTTGGCCTCTAATTGAGAGACTGGGGGAGGGAGGATGAACAATCCAGGAGCCATGGTAAAAGTCATTTATTTTTCTAATTAAATTCTCAACTTGGTGGGAGTAGCCTATTAAAAACACAAAACAAACCAAATGGGCAAATGTAGATTTTGGAGGGTAGCGTCAGCATTATTTTTAAACAATGCTCTGGATAAAAAGAAGACATTACAACCTTGTGTTGTTTCCTTATTGCCTCCAACTTTGGGTTCCGGCCATCAAGATACCATGTCATCTGATACTTGTAATTTGAGCCGATGCACTCAACAAGACTATTTGTGTTTAATACCTTGTTGGAAAATTACATTTCTTTAAAAAGACATTTATAGAGCAATTTCTATTTGCAAAGTGCTTTCCAGTTGTTGTTGATTTTTTAAGGAATTGTTAACAACAACCATGTTAAGTGGGTCAGAGTTTTTAATCCCTATGTCTCCTCTTTTTTTTATTTTTTTAAAGTGAGCTCTATGTCCAACATGGGGCTCGAACTCATGACCCCAAGATCAAGAGTCTCATGCTTTACCGAGCCAGCCAGGCGCCCCATATGCCTACTTTTTCAAAAGGCTGAATCAAGGCACACACAAAAAGGTTAGGTGTTTTACCTGGGGTTGCACACAAAATTGGTAGCAGAACTTAAAAAGCTACTGTACCTGCTGCACCTGAAGCAGGGACTTCTTCCCAGTGGCTCTCCTTCCCCTTTCAGCTTGATTTCAGAATTCCCTAGGATCTTTGTCGCCAAGAATCCATCCCGATTCCTGGGCCCTCCTCCAAACCTACCTGTTCACATAACAGGTTTCCCCAGACGCGCCTGAAGGAAGGACTCGTTTAGGATCTGCTACTGGTGGGTCTTTTGGAAGGCACCCCCCCACCTCCCCACAGGTAGGACCAGGACTAAAACACACCAAAACCAAAACTGGCAGCTCTCCTGAAAGAAGTTGCCTTTAACAACCCATTAGATAATGGGGCGCCTGGTGGCTCAGTCAGTTAAGTATCCAACTTCGGCTCAGGTCATGATCTCACAGTCCATGGGTCGAGCCCCACGGGGGGCTGTTTGCGGACAGCTTGGAAGCCTGGAGTCTGCTTCAGATTCTGTCTCCCTCTCTCTGTGTCCCTCCCCTGCTCAAGCTCTGTCTCTCTCTCAAAAATAAATAAACATTAAAAAAAACCCATTAGATATTACTTTGAAGTCACAGGTTCTGACCATACTCACTCTCAAAAGCAACGGTTTGGGGGCATTTTGGCCTTTTTCGTGAAAAAAAAAATCCCTTTTTGTTTCTTTTACCTTATGATAGTAGCAATTCCATTTTAGCATTAATTCTACAACCACCTTCTACTTTTCATTCTTCTTTCCTGCTAGAATTATCTACTCAATTCCATGTCCAGCAATACTAGGACAGAGCTAGCCACCATTTATGGATGACATACAAGATACCTAGGGACCAGGCAATGGTTGACTGATATTATTTCATTTGATCCGCCTGAGAGAGATGTCCCCATTTCATAGATTTAAAAAAAAACTTATAAAAGGTTGAATATGTTGCCCAGGGACCTAC
Organism: Herpailurus yagouaroundi; assembly: GCF_014898765.1. Lineage (NCBI taxonomy): Eukaryota > Metazoa > Chordata > Mammalia > Carnivora > Felidae > Herpailurus > Herpailurus yagouaroundi. The sequence goes on from NW_024412444.1 coordinate 7,159,017, forward strand.
AATTACTAAGTTCCCAGAATTCAGGTTGAAGCTAGATTAATCTAACCCTAGAATCAACACAATCATTTTTTATATTTTTCTGTTTTTGTTTTTTTTTTTAAGAATTCCTCTTTTGGCTCTCTATTCCCCAGTATTTACTCACTTTGCAGCACATGAACCATCAAAAGAACCTCTTTCCATATAAAGTCCTTGCCCATATGCTTTGGCCAATCCGGAAGAGAGTATGTTGAAAAATCATATACTGAGGAATAACAATTATCTGAGAATAACAATGCAATGAGATATGGCACACCTATTTCTACTGCCAACCCAGAAAACTAGGCTTAAATATGAACTCAGATGATTCAAATGTATGAACCAACGGTACCTAATCCAACTTTTTTGACCCGGACTACATGAAGCATTATTTGTACACATTAACAAGAGAAGCAAAGATAAAGTCAGAACAAGGGGAAGACAGAGAAATAGAAGGGGCATGAGGGCAAACAATGAAGCAAGTGTAGCTCTGTGTAATGCTTCCAAAGAGGTAGGCTTCCTGACTTCTTCCTTTCATTCTACAAACCCAATGTCATGAAAATTAAATGTGAAATTGAATGATTTAAAAAAAAAACACGTAGGCATGCAATCTTCCACTATCAACAAGCTATGTAAGAAAAATCATACAATCGTATCAATTGCTATAGAAAAAGCATTTGACAAAATCCAATATCCATTCGTGCTAAAAATTCTCAGGAACTTAAAAATAGAGAAAAATTACTGCAGTGTGAAAATGGCATCTACAAAAAGCCTACATCATACTTATTGAAGAAGGACTGAATCCATTGCCCTAAGATGGAGGATAGGATGTCTGCTATCGTCACTCTTAACACAGAACTACAAGTTGTTGCCACTAAAATCAGGCATGAAAAGAAAGGCGTACAGAGAAGAAAGAAAGAGAGAAAGAGGGAAGGAAGGAAGGAAGGAAGGAAGGAAGGAAGGAAGGAAGGAAGGA
>NW_024412444.1:7160017-7229350 GCF_014898765.1 Herpailurus yagouaroundi
GGAAGGAAGGAAGGAAGGAAGGAAGGAAGGAAGGAAGGAAGGAAGGAAGGAAGGAAACTATTTCTCTTTGCAGATGTCATGATTGTCTACACAGAAATTCCCAAGGAATCTACCAAAGAAACCACCCTAGAACTAATAAGTGAGTTTAGCAAGATCATAGAATTAAATGATGGGCGCACAAAAAAACAATAAATCACATTTCTATATCCTAACAGTGAACAAACCTAAATGAAAATGATACCATTCGCAATTACACTAAAGACAATGAAATACTTAGGTACACACTGAACAAAGCGTGTACAGGATCTGTATGCTGAAAACCTCAATGATGTTGAAAGAAATCAAAGAAGACCTAAATAAACAGAGACGGTGTTCATAGATTGTATGACACAACACAGTAAAGATGTCAGTGCTTCACAAACTGATCTACAGTGTTAATGAAATTCCTATAAAAATCCCAGCAAATTTTTTGTAGACATAAAATACCTTATTACAAAATTTATATGGAAAGGCACAAGCCAAGAATAGCTACGACAATCTTGACAAAGAAGAATAAAGTGTGAAGAATCACTCTGCCTGATATTAAGACTTACTATGCTAGTCACAGTAATCAAGACAGTGTGGAGGGACAGACACATAAAGCAATGGAACGGAAGGAAGAATCCAGAAACAGACCTACACAAATATGCTCAACTCTTTCTAATGAAGATTTAAAATTGATAAAGGAGGGATACCCTTTTCAACAGATGGTGCTGGAATAACTAGACATCCAGAGGGCGGGGAAAAAAAAAAGAACACTGACCTACACTTCACACTTTACACAAAAAAATTAACTCAAAATGAATCACAGACTTAAATGTAAAATGTAACATACTAAAACTTTTAAGAAACAACACAGAGGGATGCCTGGGTGGCTCAGTAGGTTAAGCATCCAGCCCTTCATTTTGGCTCAGGTCAGGATCTCAAGTTCTATGAGATCAGCCCCCCATGTCAGGCTTTGTGCTGATAGCCTGACAGTGGGAGCGTGCTTGGGATTCTCTCTCTCCAATCTCTCTGCCCTTCCCCTGATTGCCTGTGCGCTCACTCTCTCTCTCTCTCTCTCTCTCTCTCTCTCTCTCTCTCATAATAAATAAATAAACATTTTAAACAATTAAAACACACACACACACACACACACACACACACACACACACACACGAGAAAAATCCTTGGGAATCCAGGGCTGAGCATAGAGTTCTTAGACTTGAAATGAACAACATAATCTGTAAAGGAAAAGCTGATAAATTGAAGCTAATCAAAATTTAAAACGTTTGCTCTGTGAAAGCCCACATGAAAAGGATAAAAAGACAAGTTACAGAGTGGGGGAAAAAAACATTTGCAAATCAAAACTCCAACAAAGGACTAGTATTTAGCATACATAAAGCACTCTCAAAATTCAGAAGTAAAAAGAAAAGAAGTTCAATTGGAAGAGAAAATGGTCAGAAGACATGAAAAGATGCCTCACTGAAGAGAGTATACAGATGGAAAATAAGCATATGAAAAGATATCGACATCATTAACCATCAAGAAAATGCAAATTAAAACCACAGCAAGATGATCTCTACACATCTACCAGCGTGGGCAAAATAAAAAAATAGTGACAATACAAAAACTAGCGAGAATGTAGAGAAACTAGATCACTTGTACAATGCTGTACCAATGGAAAATGCTACAGTCCTTCCAGAAAGCCATTTGCCACTTTCTTATACAACTGCAACCACCACAAAAGCCAGCGATTGCACTCTTGGACATTTATCCCAGAGAAATGAAAATTAGGTTCACACAAAAAACTGCACATGAATGTTCAAAGCAGCTTTACTTGCAATAGCCCCAACCCAACATCAGCCCAGATAGCCTTCAACTGGTAAAAGGTTAAACTTCACGTGCATACTTTGGACTATTACCCTACGGTAAAAAGAGAAAAAGTGTTGACACATACAATTTAGATGAATCCCCCCAAATTTACTCTGAGTGAAAAAAGCCAATCCTTAAAGATTACATACTCTAATATACATATATATATATATATAACATTCTTGAAATGACAACCTTTCTAGAAATGGAGGGCAGATTAGGAGTTTCCAGGTGTTGGGGATGGAGGTCAGAAAGAGGTGAGTGTGGCCATGGAAGGGAATCTTGAGGGATCTTTATGGTGTTGGAGCTGTTAAGTTATTTTGACTATGGTAGTAGACCCATGAACCTACATGGGTGATGAAATCATACAGACCATAATACACACACACACACACACACACACACACACACACACACACACAGCATACATTAAACTCTGGACATCGGTATAAAATCAGTGGATTGTATCAATGTCAATATTCTGTAATACACTGTACTTTTGTGAGATGTTACCATGGGACAAATTGGGCAAAGTATATAAGAGATCTCTCTGTGGCATCACTTTTAAAGTTAGCAAAGGCAAGCCCAAATTAGTCGGGAGGCGGGGCGGGGGGAGGGGGGTTAAGGGGAGAGTTGTTTTCCCTTTTTTGTTTTTCCAAAATAGTGTTTTGAAAAGCAAAAGGACACCTTTTTAATGTGAAGGATCACCTCTCAATACAATGCTTTCCCAACTGAGAGTTTGATAGAAACACTGAATACAGAATTCACCCAGAGAAACAACTCTTGCTCAGCTACAGCAATAAGAGATAAGTAGCACATTAAATCTAAATTACATCACTAAATCCCAAACTTCATTTTTATCAGTTGTTTCGGCCCCTATTCACAACAAAACTTTGCCTTGAATTGCTACCAAGAAGCCCAATAAACAGGTATTTGGGAACACAAAACTTGACTTCCTGAAATAAAATGGCTTCCTGGTGATATTTTCAAAGTCAAAAGGTGGCCTCCCCTTCTTAAGATATGCGGATAATTGCTCCTTGGTTTATAAGGTCAAAATCCTACACATTAATATGCACGGCATGTGATTTTACAAGCTAGAAAACCTGAAGCAAATCATTAGCTGAACTGTAAACTTAATCACTGGCAAGATAGGCCAGCAGATCAAAAGAAGATTAAAAGGACAGGGAGAAAAGCATTTAAATATCCACAAAGGTACTACACTCCCTTGCTAAGTAGGAAGCATGGCTGGCTTGCAGCAAAGGATGTGAGTGTCATCTCTTTGTGACCGCTTCCTCTAACAGAGTGGTCCATGAGTTAACCCATATCAATCACTTTGCAGATTCCTAGGCTCCTGTCCAGACTTACTAAGGCAGATATGCTTTAAAAAGAAACAGAAACAAAGAAAAGAAAAAGCCACTGAAAACAAAGTATCAACTGACTTTCTACACACCAACTCTCAGAACCCAGGATGCAATAATTCCTTGCTTAACAATTTATTACTCTCTTCATACAGTCTGGAGACATTTTGGTTGTTACAAATGGGGACTGCAGTGGGGGTCGCTGCACTACTGGCCTCTAGTGGGTAGAGACCATGGATGGCACTAAAATTCCTACAATACTGAGGACAGGCCCCCATAAGACGGAATTATTGGGCCCAATGCATCAGTCATGCTGATCAGTCTCCCTGACATAGAGAAGACTTGTGTTGGGTTTAACAAAAGGAATACTCATGTGGGAACAAACGTAGAGTTGCTAAGGTGGAGTGAGCCTCCAAGGGCAAAGGAAGCTCTTACTCCCTTCATACTCTTAAGTCTGATTCATCCCAAGAAAGAAGATTTTCTTTGTGATCACTATGCTTTAAGAGCATCAATTCAGGAGCCACAAAGGCCAAGTCAGAATCCCAGTTTTGCCACTTAATATCTGGGTGACATTCAACTAGATGATTACCTTTGGTGAGTCTCAGTTTACTATCTGTAAAGGGGGATTCATAACTGATCTTCTCTCTAAGAGCTGTTGGGAAAACAAAAATATTTAAGATACGGCTGTCTCGGGACTCGGCACAGATCCCAGGCAAGGAAGGTGCTTTGATACTGTTAATGGATTCTCTCCCATTCACCTCCATCAATTATTTCCCAGCTGTCAATGGAGTGAACCACTTCTTTTTTTGTTGTTTTTAAGTTTCTTTATTCATTTTGAGAGAGAGAGAGAGAGAGAAAGCATGAGCAGGGAAGGGGCAGAGAGAGAAGCTCTCAAGCAGGCTCCACACTGTCTGCACAAAGCCTGACCTGGGGCTTGAACTCACGACCCATGAGAGCATGACCTGAGTTGAAACCAAGCCCGTTGAGCCACCCGGGCGCCCCTGGAGTGAACCACTTCTGATTCTACATCTTTCTCAGGTTAAATTTGGTTACTCTTAACTGGCCTCCTCTCCTGTGGCAGGAGATATAATTAGTCTGGACACTAGGTGCCAGTCGCTTTCTCTGTGGAAAATCTGACCAGCACCTTCATCAGCCACTTCCCCTCACTCCACTAATACTCATATAAGGGAAACTTTAACTCTGAGGCAACCACCTTTCCCATTACCTAAGCAGTAGTTCATGAGGCTGACACCAAAGAAATGTTTGCCAGATATATACACACACGCCTTAAGAGGTCTTTGTGTAAACAAAATGTTTCTTTTGGCCCCTCGTCACACAAACCAGATACATCAGCTCAGGAATCTAAGTCTGGCCAAAAAAGTGGCACACCACGGAGAACCTGGCTATGTGAATACAAAGAATAATACGGTAAACTCACAAACTTGGCTCCTTCAAGGCTTAAAAGGAAATGTTTGCCCCTGAAGGCTCCAAAACACACTCAGGTAACTAATTGGATGAAGGAAAACCTTTCTGTTAAAAGGAATATTATCCAATCTGCAAACGGATCTTTGCAGGGGGCATCAAACCACAGAGGCGGCTGACCTGGAGCAGTCGAGAACATGAACACCAAACGGCTCTTCCATCGACAATCAATAGAACTGAAGCACTCTTAGTCTTAGCTGCTCAGAACGTTAATAAGAGATAAAACAGTGTCTACCTCGTGGGGTTCTCGTGAGGATTCACTTACTACGGACAATGCAACTGAACAGGACCTGGTGCTCGATTAATAGTGCTGTTGTTATCCTTAACAGCAAAGGAATCTGAATGTTACAACCTCGTGTCTTACAGTTCCGGATTCTTCAGCGGGTCCTACCACAAGATCTTTCAGCAGCGTGCGGACTCGCTTTCTCAAAACATGCTACCTCCTAAACACCTTGATAAGTTCTTCCATTTTTTGCACTCAGAGCACTCCGATTAGATCTCCCTCCCGGATGGCACAAGGCTCCCAACAGCAGCCGTCGGCACGTCATCAGTCATTGCTGATAATGACATGCCACCTATCAAGATAATGGACCAAATGCAATAACGTCTGTTACATCCCTGTTAGAAACTGAAATGGAGGCTTTGAGCACATCAAGTTGGGTTCATAGTCTGTATCAGACCCTCTCTTTAGTCATTAGCCAGCCTAGACCCTTAAAGCCATCTGGTTTAAAACTGAACAAAATACGCCTGGTTCATTATTTCAGTAGGTGATACATGTAGATACTGATAATCACCTAGAGAAGGCTGGGTCCTTACCTCAGTGTTGCACTCATACCATGGGAGTTGGAAATCTAGTTTCTACTACTTTTTTTTTTTTAATTTAGCCCATTAAAAAAAATTTTTTTTTAACATTTATTTATTTTTGAGGCAGAGAGAGAGCATGAACAGGGGAGGGTCAGAGAAAGAGGGAGACACAGAATCTGAAACAGGCTCCAGGCTCTGAGTTGTTAGCACAGAGCCCGACGCGGGGCTTGAACCCATGGACCACGCCAAAGTCGGACGCTTAACAGACTGAGCCACCCAGGCGCCCCAAGTTTCTACTACTTTCACTTCAGCTGGGTAGATTAAAGAGTGTCCCCTTAGGCTGAGATATGCTTTCTCACCTAAAAAATGGAGAGCAAAAATACTCATCACTTCCCAAAGCATCTGAGACTCCTGAATGAAAAACTTTCATAAAAATAGCACAATGCCTAGCACGTTATCAGCACTCAGTAAAAAACTTAAGTTATTCTTAATTTCATAGTGACAGCCATGAAATTTTAAAACTTCAGCTAAATCCGTTTATACTGAAAAAGAATTACCAGTTTGTGTTAACAATTCAGTGAAATCACACAACTGTTCTTTGAAAAGTGCTAAGTTCCAGAAGGATTGACACGTGCGTGGGTGAACATCTTACACCAACTACTGTTTCTGAAGTGAGGAAATGACCATAGTAAGTTAAAGGGTCGAAGAAGTTTTAGCAAGTACCTGATGTGTAATAAATCACACTGACCTGTCCTACAATCATCTCTTTAAGAACCTAGGCAATATGCCTGTTTCTACCGTAAAACCAACCTCTGGTTGGTTAATCTCTCTGTTAACCATGTGCTTTCCAAAAGGTAAACATCTACATAGAAACGTTTTATGACCTAGAATTTTATTTTCTGAACTGTGTATCTGTTCACCACTATTAGGTGAATGCCAGGTTGACTCAAAAAAGAAAAACAAATAGCTGACTGAAAGGTTTTTGTTTTTTTTTTTTTAAGTCTACAGAGCTATGTTTACACTGGAAGACAAAAATTAAATGCTTTGCACCTTGACAATCTCCATGTAGACTCATGTCATTTGAAAGGTTCAGAAAAAAGGTCTTTTAGGGAGTAGTTTTGAGCCAACTGGTATGAAACACAGGGTAGAACAGAGGACAAGAAAGGTAATGGAGGTATTAAATTTAAAATATTTTAAACAGATAAAACAGACACCTGAAAGGGCACCTGGGTGGCTCAGTCGGTTAAGCATTCGATTTTGGGTCAGGTCATGATCTCGCTGTTCGTGGATTCAAACCCCATGTTGGGCTCTGTGCTGACAGCTCAAAGCCTGGAACCTGGAGCCTGCTTTGGATTCTGTGTTTCCCTCTCTCTGCCACCCCCCCCCCCCCCCACCCCCCCCCTGCTCATGCTCTCTCTCTCTCAAAATAAATAAACATCAAAAAAGGAAAACAATTAAAAAAAAAAAAACTAGACACCTGAAACCAACATTTCCTACCCATAAAACCACTGAATTTTCAAGAACCAATGTAATGATTTTCAAGTGGTCAAAGTTTGTCTAAGTACATTACTAATTATAAGCCATCTTTGGACACCTGTGAAAAGTAACAGTGTAAACACTGCAAAACTCACCCCATTTTCTCTCACATGGACAGAAACAAATGTTTTGTGCCTAAAACTCCTGCTGCAATGGGGTTCACGTCGGATTTAGATTTAAAATGCCAATTTTTATACCAAACACCCTTTCTCAAACTTGCAAGTTGGAAAAGGGAGACTCGATTTCAACCCTCTGCTCATTTAGAACAAGAAGGGATGAAACGTAGTAACATAGCTATTTCAAGGAATGCCTATAATTTCATTGCTGCTAAGGCTTCCAGATGTCTTAGCTCAAATACTACAGAGTTATTGAGTTAGGACCTGAAAAGAGAATTGACAAAACCAAGCTATGACAAGGGAAAGAAAAAAAAGTAGAGAGAAGTAGTAGAAAAAGAAGGAAAAACTACAAAACCCACAAATATTAGCATAACCCATAGCCTTATGTGGGAATATGCAGGGCTTGGTTAATCCAAGATATTACATATTAACGGAGAAGGGAGATAAGGAGAATCGAAGAATAGAAATGATAACATCCTTTGCTAAACTGTTCCTGTAGTTAAATTTGGCAATCCAGTTAACCTTACATACCAAGCTGTGGATTATTTTCCATCCAATAAACACCTTAAGGATAATAATTGAGTCTGATTTTCAGTTTGATCTTCAGACTGCAAAATGAATCATATTCTGCTGCTAAAAAGAATGCAACAGCTGTCCCCATATACCCTGCAGAAAAGCTTAAGTGGGAAAAACTGAAAATATCTTTCTTCAATAAGTATGAGAATAGTTATGTGCAAAATCGAATGATTTGGCTGTCCCTTAGTAGAACACTTGCTGTTGATTCCATGTGCTTTAAAGAGAACCCTCCCAATCCTCAATGTCTCTAACATTGATTCTTGTTTGCAGGTATGGCACTATATTAGAAGGCTCTATTTTTAATTAAATCTAGATTATGAATATGGGACAGCTACAGAAGTGACAAGGGAAATAAGCTAAATATTAAAATAACAAGAAGGAAATACTAAATCACATCTACAGTTCATTGTGGAAATAGTTTAGCTGGGCATGACTGATTTCTGAGTAGAGGACGATGCCATCCCCCTAAGAATCATCCACTTATTGGAAGATTCCATTTTAAGATGATATTAATTAACTGTAAGTAGAATGTAATATCTACACCAGCTAACAATTCAAATATATAGACCAGAAATAAGAATAAGAGCCTCTCATGTGAGCAACATAAAAACACTGATAGAACAGAACAACATTATAACGGTTAAAGTTTCCACATCGCGGGGTATATCAATATTCTACTATTGTGTTAAAATTGAACCCTCCTAATCAAGTTAGACATAATAGGGACATGTTCAAATGACCCAGGAATCAGCTTGAAGGGATCCCACTAGCCAAGTCTGGGACAATCAATTTGAACACCAAAACAGGGGGTTTTAGCCACTGAATAAAAGCAAGAATATACGGGCACCTGGGTGGCTCAGTCTGTTGGGCATTGGACTTCGGCTAGTTCATGTCCTTGCGGTTCGTGAATTCAAGCCCCACGTTTGGTTCTGGGCTGATGGTGCAGGGCCTGCTTGGGTTCTCTTTCTCTCTCTCTCTCTCTCTCTCCTTCCTTCTCTGTCCCTTCCACGTTCTCGCTCTCTCTCTCTCAAAATAAATAAATAAACTTAAAAAAAAAAAAAGCAATAATATAGGAGTCGCAATGATAAACGTCAGTGACTGAATAAACGTAACCAGAGGAGAAAAGGAAGTGTTTCCTTCCAGGAGAGTGCCAGCTAATGTAGAGAAATAAATGTAAAGGAACCACAGAGTTAGAAAATCACTTTTTGGCAACTGTCACACTATCATCAACAATTATCAAGGGATGTTAAAGCTAGTGGGTAAACTTTTGATGAAAAAGCGCAAATTTACCCAGATGCGCAGTTAGCAACCAACAAATCACTTATTAATAACGTGAGAAAATAACAGGTTCAAAGTTAATAAATCTGGTGGACGCCAGATTTAACCTTCAGTTTTAAAAAATATCACTTGACGACCAACGCCTCCTAATTTGACGCACTGAGAAAAACACAATATCGCCTATGTTTGTTCCAGCCAAAAATGCATGACCTAAATTTAGCCATAAGGAAATATCAGAGAAACTATATGAGGAACAGTTTGCAAAAAAACTAGCCCCTTCTGCTTGAGATGCCAATTTCATAAAATGCAATGACAAACTGAGGAACGTTCCAAATTAAAGGACATTACAAGAACTTTACGACTGATACACTGCATGATTCTGGATCTTGAGCGAAAACGACCATAAAGGACATAATAGGGACAAAATGGTGGGATATGAAGATGGAATGTGGATTTAGATAACAGGATCACATCAACAGAGAATTTCCAGATTCAGACAATTTACTGTTGGTATGTTAAAAATGTCCTTTTTTCTGAGGATATAGATAGTGAAATATTTATGTTACGGGGCATAATGCTCGAAACTTTCTCAAATAAATACAGAGGGAAAAATGACTTAAATACTGATGAATCTGAGTTAAAGACACACAGATAGTTTTGCACTGTTTTTTCAACTCATTTTTGAAGTTTGAAATTATGTAAAAATACAAAGTTACCCCCTAAAATTCTTACGGGTGTAAACAAAGACATGAATAATCCACTCAGTCATAAAACCACGTATTTGAGTATCATCTATATTTCTGACTCTCTCTCTGTCTTTATAAATGTATCTCCCTTATTTGGTATCACCTTAATCCATTTTGCTATTCTCCAGAACCCTCTGATTGAATCTATTAACATTGTTCCTATGACAAATTAGATTGAGTAATGTTCCCTCTAATATCTCTGCATTTCCAGGAATGTTACCTCAGCACTATTTAGATAAGGGTTGTATTAATATTTGTTTAAGAGTAAAGATTATATGCAAAGATACTCCGAGGTCCCCTTTTTTGCTCTAAATAAATATGGATGATTTAACTGTCAGCTTTTTTTTTTCTCACTAGTTTTTAGCTTACTGAAAGCCATCATCCATAACTAAAGCTTGTAATACGTGGTGAATTTGCACAACAACAATAGTCCAACCATATACTGTGCCGCCACATAGCACACAGAAGGGTTAAAGAGCAACTTACATCCAAAGTTCCAAGACTTTCATTAATGTGGTAAATAAATTTCCCTCACGGTATGTGTGCGTTTATTTTTTCCTAGCCTGAAGAAATCTGAATACACTTTAAGACTGGGGACATGACTGTAAATAGTGAATTGGGAAATCTCTAAGTGAGAAAATCTTCAAAGTTTTGCTAGACTCTTTATTCTTACCGTGTTTTTCACTGTGTCTAGAGGTCTTGTTAAAATTGGTTTAATGGCTGTTGGTTAGGTAAAGAAATGACTGCCAGGGGTTTAGCAATCACAGCAGAGTCTCATCCGATAGATTTGTTTTCAACTTTCCTTTCTCTCCTCAGAAAGGGCTGAATTTGTTTTACCAGGCTGAAATGAGTATTTAATGATGGCACTTAAAAATAAGATGTTATGGTTATTTATACTTTAAAAATAGTATTTACAGATAATGTTTAAGTGGAAGACAATCAGAAAAGTGGAACTGGAGAGTTTTTCCTCTTATTAGCAGAGCACACAGGATGCTTCATTGCTTTGCTTGATCGTCCATGAACACTGAGCACTGTTTGACTTCATCTCTAATCAAAACTTCACTTTAAAAAAAAAAAAAAAGAGAGAGAGAGAGAAGTCCAGTTCTCTTGCTGATCAATTCTCCAACAGCAGAAAAATGCCACAACACTCAGAGTCTGTGAAGCAAACATGTAATCAATTGTTTACACTCAATTAAGCAGAAAATAAAACCCTTCTATTTGGAAGAAGATTATCTATAAAACACAAATCTGCAAAGAAACATAAAATGGAAGGGCTAGTTAAGGTAGCTCAAAATGATCGTGGGTCATGACTAACTAGGAAGTATTTCCCCAGCAACATGTCTTGTGTCAAATAACCTTTCCCATCAGCTTCCAGATTACCTGGTTCAAGTGTTCTACCTTTCCCTCTGGTAAGATCCTCTTGTATGGATCCTGACAGCTCTCGGTGGGCTCTAAGCAGGCACACAGGACAAGATGTAGAACAACCAACACCAGATGTCAATGTCCTTGAACACTATCCTACTTATACCAGGCCACACCCATCTTTGTAAAGGCTTCCTTGGGATCTCAAACCAAAATATTCAATAAAACAAACACACCACGCCCCATAAAAAGACATAAAACTACAGATAAATAAATGCGCTATTAGGTAGTCATTCAACATAACATTAAGATTTGAAAATTCAAAGAGGAAGTGCTTATTTTTATGTGTATGCTCAAGTGGCCTGGAAGGAAATGGTTTTATACTCCATTCCCTGTAAGAGGGGAGTAATAATTTCTCCATCTCAGTCCCCTAATCTGCTATTCTCCCAAGGAAGGAGATGGCTTTTCTGATTTGGAACTGGAAGGAGGACCCAGTGGGTACAGTGAAGTATCTTATAGGTTCTCTAGGGATAATTTGTCTATGATAAGTGCCCGCCCCCCCAACTGTAACTGGTATGCAACCTGCCCCTGTAGGCTAGTCCTCTATCTAACTGCTTTAATTTTTTTTAACACCTATTTATTTTTGAGAAAGAGAGAGAGAGACAGAGCATGAGCAGGGGAGGGGTACAGAGAGAGGGAGACACAGAATCCAAAGCAGGCTCCAGGCTCCTAGATGTCAGCACAGAGCCTGACGCGGGGCTCGAACCCACAGACTGTGAGATCATGACCTGATCGAAGTCGGACGCTTAACCGACTGAGCCACCCAGATGCCCCTCTAAATGCTTTAAAACCACCTTTTATGGCCCATCGCCCCATGGATACATCCCAAGATGTAGACTCAAGAAAAAAGTATGAAGATGGTTCACTGTAGATCTAAGAAGTGCTGTTCAGTTCAGCACTACCACTGATGAAACGGACAGTCTGATTTGACACCTAGTTTTTTTTCTCAATTAATGGACACTGAGGGGCAGGTAAGAGGTAAGAACAAGGCAGGATAATAAAACTGTACATATTAGAGTTCCTGCATAAATCAAGGTGAACACGCACATAGAGAAAAAGAATCCAGGAAAGAACAGACCAGTAACAGCTAGTTCTTGGCAGCAGGAGAATGGCTAATAATTTTTGCTTCTTTAGCCTTGAGTGTGGTTTTCAAATACTCCATGGTATTCAAAAGAAACCCACACAGGTGAGTTGGGCTTTGTCTTTTTGTTGTGGTTGTTGTTTTGTTTTGTTTTGTTTTTGAAAAAGCACAGCAAAATTGAGGTTTACAGGCAAACCTCAGAACATATTTTGCCCATTGTGTGACTCTGAGCAAAACTGTCAGTTTACCCTGTTAGATGATCTATGAAATTCACAAATTGGTTGAAAAGACAGCAAAAACCCCACCTCTACACCTCATCTACTTGTATTTTCATAAAAGAGCATGGTTTTCAAGTTGGCAGAGTAAAATAAATGACATTTTGCTCCAGCCAACAACGAAAGCCAACACTACATGTCAACATTATTTACTGACTACAAATGCAGGACAGATCTATATGCGGCTCTGGGCATAAGAGCAGGTATTCTGATTAAACCTGAAGCATCCCACTTTCCCAAGCTTTAACCATGGTTTCCTTTGGGGTTTTCTTTTGCTAGGGGCATTTAAAATCTGTCAGGAATCAAATCTGAAGATCACTCCCTTAGAGTTTAGTTGAACTGGCATATGGAAACCTTGCAGCATCATGTAGCCTTGTATAAATACCTGCTTCTTTAAATCAAAAAGAGATGAAGACCTTCAAAGATAAAAACTTTCATGGGGCGCCTGGGTGGCTCAGTCGGTTAAGCGTCTGACTTAGTCTCAGGTCATGATCTCAAAGTCCATGAATTCGAGCCCTGCATCCGGCTCTGTGCTGACAGTTCAGAGCCTGGAGCCTGCTTCAGATTCTGTGGCTCCCTCTCTCTCTCTCTGCCTCTCCCCTGTTCATGCTCCGTCTCTCAAGAATAAATAAATGTTTTAAAAAAAAAGTTCCTGCCTTTAAGGAGAATTTCAACTTTTTCCAAGAAAAACATTTTAATTATTATTCCAATTACACGAACACTCTTCACTTCTTCAAACATAATCAAGGTATCATTTGCCTTAAGGCCTTTGGGTAAACAGTTCTCTCTGCCAAAAACAACACCCTACCTCAACAGACAAGAAAATCTCAAGTTTTCACAGTTTTCCATGGCTCACCTTAAATGCAATCCTGAAAAGACCTTCTGCAACCTCTATTCAAGGCAGATCAACTGTCTCAAACTTCCTTTCCTCCAGAGGACTTAACACAATTTCTAACCATTTCATGCATCTGTTTCTTACCTTCTGCAGTCTACACCTCCAACTAGACTACGCTCTCAGCTTCTGAGCACAGCCCAGCATCTCAGATAACCTCAACACTCACCACAGCTCACTGGCACACCATGTGTAAGTGAATGGTACCACCTTCAACTCATTTACTAAATCCATGTTCTGTCTCCTACAGCATTTCATTGCAATAACATAAACATCAATGCAGCAACCCTACAGATAAGTGTCAGATGGGAAGTCAGGGGGAAAAAATGGGAAACTCCCAAAACAATTTATTAGGAAGTAAGAGGAGGGAAGGGGCTACAAATGTCCCAAAGATGTCATACATTTTTTATTGTCTTCCAACATTTTAATCACCAAAAACTTATAAGTGAAGACAAGAATACAAGTAAGGTGTAAGAACGTGGTCAAAAGGTGAAGATTTCCAGTTATAAAAGAAATAAACACTACGGCTGCCATGTACAACATGATGACTTTAGCTAACACTGCTGTAGGATATAAAGGGAAGTTGTTAAGAGACCAGATCCTAAGGGTTTTCATCATAAGGAAAAGAATATAACTATACATGCTTTTGGATCTATAGGAGATGATGGAATCAGCTAAACCTATTGTGGTAACCATTGTATTATACATTTAAGACAAATCATCATGCTATACAACCTGTTCTTAGAGCTCTTTGTCCTATCTCAATGAAACTGGGAAACTACATACATACATAAATTCATACCAAACACAGCAAAGAAAAAATAAAGAATACAACAAGAAAAGTACTATTTCAACGCATTAAAAAATATTTCCAATTTTATGATGTGCATTTTTTATATTAATCTCATTTCTGACCATGCTTTAGATCCTAACCCTCAAAGACACTGGTTTTTGTCCCCATGGAATTCTTACAGACTCTTCCATATCCCATAAACTACCTTTTCTGGAACAAGGTGAGCTCTGAATTGCTAAATGTGGAATATCATTTTAGAGGTATTTTGAAAGGACATTCTAGTAGGGAAGATTATGCTGCCTGGAGAAATCAGGGAAAGATTTCCAGATGACAGGACTTTTGTACTTCATAGGCTTTATGCAATGGGCCAGAGCACCCCGGATGGAGAACCACAGGGAAAGGCAGACAGGAACCTGGAACAGAAGGACCCTCACCAGTACATAAGTGGCAGAGCCTGATACGTTAAGCAGAACAAGAAGAAGCTGAGGGATCATTTGGTTAAAAGATAGGAATGTAGTTCAGCATGTCAATTTTATACCATTTTTCTTTTCTTCCCCAAGGCTTTATTACCTTTACAGTGATAATTTAAAAAAAAAAAAAAGTTAAATCCCCAAGAAGAAGAAGGCCCAGCCTCAAAAAACCTGCCCATATAATAAATTGCCAAGGCATTCTACTGCGGGTAACCACCTATGGACATTAGTGGCCTTGACAAAATCAGAACATTGAAGGTAACAAAATGAGTTCTGTCTTCTAAGAGGAAAAGTGGCAATAGGGTGATCATCAAGCATCTCCTAGAATCGCCCAGTCAAGATGGTAAAGCCTCGAGAGGGCAGCAAAGGAAATGCAAAATGGAGGGTGAATACTGGAAGAGATTTTAGAGGAATAACCAGAGGACACTGGGCCAGTCATAGCCATCAAACATCTCCTGTCTGTCTACTTTATTTAGGGTCATACTTGATACAGAAATAGACAAAAACGGGGCACCTGCATGGCTCAGCCGGTTAAGCATCCGACTTCAGCTCAGGTCATGGTCCCACGGCTTGTGAGTTTGAGCCCCGCGTCAGGCTCTGTGCTGACAGCTCAGAGACTGGAGCCTGCTTCACATTCTGTGTCTCCTCTTCTCTCTGCCCCTGCCATGCTCATGCTCTGTCTCTCAATAATAAATAAATGTTAAAAAAAATTTTTTTAATAAAAAAAAAGAAATAGACAAGAACAAGCACAAAAACTAGTGCTCAAATCTATACAATCTAGCAGGAAAGACAAAGAAGTGAACAGGTGATTGCAACACAGTGTAACTAGGAGTCTGACAGAGGTAAACCCAGAGCGGCCTGAATCCACAGAGGAACACTCTAAAAACTAAGATGTCAACTAGCATGAGGTAGATTTAGATACACAAATCCTTGACTTATGAATGTTGACATTCATGGGAGTGTGTGTGACCTCCAAAGTTCTCTGGAAAAATACAGGTAAGTGAAATGGCACATGGCTGGGAACCCTTAGTATCTCATACCAACTGTGTCACCAACGTGGCACCACACCAAACCCTCATGACGGAGATCAGCAACTCATCTGTCTAATGCAATGAGAAGTAACACCATAGTAAGTGCATTAACATAACTTCAAAGTACATCATATCAGAACAGCCCATTTTGCAGGACATTCTGATTACCTAAAGGGTATAAACCTATTTTAACAAACCCCGTCTTACAGAAGGTAAATCCATCTGAGCAAACCATTTGGTTCAACGGAGACAGCTTTCCAACTAGTCACTGGCATTGTGTAACCAGCCCATGCAGTTCACTGACCCACCATTTATGAGTTACTCAGACGCTCTCTAATTATGTTTCAAAATGCCAAATGATTTTTCCATTTGGAAAAGTGTTCCCAGCTTATATTCTCAGGAAATTAAAGATTTGGCAAGTACCCTTATTGAGAAGGAAGGAGGGACAGCGCCAGTCCTGATGCCATCTGAGAGTTAATCAAATGTGGAATGCCCATCCCACAAAGCTCTTACCCCTGGCATATGAGACTTTAAGGAGGAAAGCAACAGGTCTGTTATATGTGTGTCCTGTTATATGTGTGGTGATTGAGGGTGGGAGTCGGAGGTAGTAAGAAGAAAGTTCACAGCAGTGGGTACCATGAAAGGTGATTAATACTCTGAAATAAATATTTATTTCAAAGGAATTAGAAGAACGTTTAGAAACAGCCTGCACAAAACAACTTCAGAAACAAACACTCTAATCAACAGTCTAATCTGCCGTAATGTTGGGGCAACTGAATGGCTCAGTCAGTTAAAGCACCCGACTTCTGCTAAGGTCATGATCGTGTGGTTCACGAGTGGGAGCCCTGCGTCGGGGTCTGTGCTGAGAGCTCAGAGCCTGGAGCCCGCTTCAGTTTCTGTGTCTCCCTCTCTCTCTGCCCCTCCCCCACTCATGCATGCATGCTCTCGCTCTCTCAAAAATAAATAAACATTAATCTACTGTAATGTTTATAGTCTGTCTCCAAGCTCTATACTGCTACATCTTTTTGTCCACATTTACTTTCCTAAGTCCTGTGAGAAAGGTCTTAATAAAACCCATTTTACAAATAAATTATGGAGGAGTCAAATACACAGTTCTCTAAAGTTGATGCGTCATCATGAAAGCCCAGTAAATACTCTCAGATGTGTACATAAGACTAAAGAGATATAACCAAACTAAGGTAGAGCCAGTGATTCTCAACCAGGGCCAATTTTGACACCCCATCAGCTCCCTGGAGATTTGCAATGTCTAGACACATTTTTGATTGTTACAACTTGGGAAGGGAAGTGACACTGGCATCTAGTGGACAGAGGCCAGCAATGCCGCTAAACATCCCAGGACATACAGTCCAGCCCCATAGGTACTCCAGTGAATTACACAGCCCAAAATGTCAATGGTGCCAGTTCTGAGAAACACTATTGTAGACAAATGCAGATTTCCAACGATTATCAAAGCTAGTGATTTAACCACTGTGTCCCATGGTCCTTAAGTGGCCCATCAGGAACTATTTAAGGAATGTAAAGGAAACCAAGAGGATAGGGCTATAGATTCCGAGTCTCTCTTCAAGTCTATATATTGGGGGAAAGAGGGTGATGTGAAAGAGTATTTGAGTGAAGTGTTCTGTACCTAAAAATAACAAATCTAGCCAACTCTATATTACTAAGAAAAATACCTACAACTTTCCTTTAAAGAAAGTAGCTATCACTTTTGCTAGCACTGACTTCCTCCCTATTCTACTTATGGACATCTCAAATTGCTAGAAGAATCCCACTGTAAAATGATATGATAAGGACACAAATGATATAAGGATGCCAAGAAGATAACAAGTAAGTGAAACAAGCCAAATACAGAGTAGGGAGTTTTAGGGACGGTGGCAAAAACAAAACAAAACAAAACAAAACAAAACAAAACAAAACACCAGCATGCATGCTCTGTCTAAAGGGGGTAGTGACTACCCAGTCTAACATGTTCCAATGAAAGAAACATCGATCCAATGAAAAATCTCTTGGTATAAAGACATTTAAAATCTCTCTCGCTTCAACTTCCATCGGCTGAGTACCATCTGAATGCGAACCAACACGTCACTGTATCCAGAGGACAAATAATAGCAACCACTAACATGTAACTTCCTTCTTTCCTCATTCATATCCCAAAACTCTTGGCTAAACATCATACAGTCACTCCCTGACTCTTTTAGCTGTTCTGCATATTACATGGTTTTAGACCTTCTAACTATGCTGTATGTCAGTCTCTGAATGCATTTTAAAATAGGAATTCTAGGGGCGCCTGGGTGGCTCAGTCAGTTAAGCATCCGACTTCACCTCAGGTCATGGTAGCATGGTTTGTGGGTTCGAGCCCCACGTCGGGCTGTGTGCTGACAGCTCAGAGCCTAGAGCCTGCTTCAGATTCTGTGTCTCCCTCTCTTTGCCCTTCCCCCATTCACACTCTGCTTCTCTCTTTCTCTCTCTCTCTCTCTCTCTCTCTCTCAAAAACAAAGATTAAAAGAAATGTAAAAACAAAATAAAATAGGAATTCTAGGAAAGGTGGTAGAGAGGAGACAAATAGTCTAAACAAATTTTGTATTTATCAATCTGATTGCTAATTGGTCTGCCTCTAAGCAACTAGATTCTCAACTTCTTATGAACTGCTATTTCTCCAGAACACCAATTACAGCTGGTATTTGGTAAGCACTCGTTAAATATTTGAATAAGTGAATTAAATTATGCGTTTGCCTGATGTGACTATTCTTTTTATAGAGCCAGAGAGTACGAAGTTCTTTTTGACGCTATAATGAAGATGCCATAGAAAAGAATCTGTCCTTGGAACTACCACTGGGTCAGTTTTCATGTGACCACATAACAAGCAAATTCAGAACAAAGGGCAGTGAGCTGCAGTGGAAACCACCACTGGTTCACCCTTCCACATCTTCAGCTGTAAAATGGATTTCAGTTTGTTTCATTATAATATAAAGACCGACAAGGCATTACGTACGAGTATATATTCAGTCCAAGAAGAAGAAAACGCTCCCTAAAATACATTAAGGAGCCAAAAATGTCACCCCTCACCATGTCTACCCAACACTCTCCACTTGCAGATGACATGATGTTATAGAAAGAAACATCCCAACGAGAACCACCAAGACCAAACAGAGTTAATAAATGAATTGAGGAAACTGGCGGGACTACAGGACACAGATAGATATACAGAACTCAGTGGTTGTTCTATACATTAGCAACGAACAAACAGGAAATTAAGGAAACAATTCCCTTTAAAAGAAGATAAAAAAATATATAAGACCCTTAGAAACATCTTTTACAGGGGCACCCGGGTGGTTCAGTTGGTTAAGCGTCTTGACTCTTGGTTCCAGCTCAGGTCATGATCTCATGGTTCAGGAGTTTGAGCCCCGCATCGGGTTCCATGTTGACAATGTGGAGCCTGCTTGGGATTCTCTCTCCCCCTCTCTCTGCCTCTCCCCAACTTGTGCTCTCTCTAAATAAATAAACTTTAAAAATTTAAAGTTAAAAATAAAAGATAAAAATTAAATAGATAAATATATTTTACAAGACAAGTAAAAAATGCATATACTAAAAACTAGAAAGTATCATGGAAAGAAATGAAGGACCTACATAAACAAGATAGCTCATGTTCATATCAGAAGACTTAAAACTGTCCTAGTATTTATTGCTGAGTCAGGGCAATTATCTAGGCCTTATGCAGGTTTTCACTGCCTTCTTAATCATCACCCTAGTTGTTAAATTGCCATGTGAACCCTTATCATCCTAGAGCCCACATTTCCCATTCATTTTTATAAGGAATTTTTTAGACAAACCAGGTTTGTCTCTGACCAAAAAAGGAAATGAGGCAAATTACACAGGACTTATTCCTGGTTGAACCTATGCTGATTCTTAATGATGATAACTTTTCAATTTTTTATACTTTTGATTAGATATTCTACTACTATATGCAAGTAGGTTAAAAACACCAAGGAATTCTAGTGTACACAGGTGAGTGATCTTAGGGAATAACTTGCACTATTGGTTATTGTCACTTGATATATCTACAAACTATGAAAGCATATTAAAATATTCTGCACTCCAACCCCAAAGTCGTCAGAGGATTCCACTGTGTTTTACAAACCTGGGGAAATGTCAAGTCACAACCAAAAGAGACATGCAAACCAAAGAAAACGGATATTCACGTTTCCTATTTCTTGCCCTGACTCAGCAATAAACAAAGAAAATCCAAAACAAGAGATGAAAGAAATAAATTCTACTGGTGCCCATTTACTACCAAGTCGCTGAACCAGCAAGGTGCTGCAGGGCAAATGGGTTTGTCAGGTCTCCAGAAATTAATTTGTTTCCAAACAATTGGGCAAAATCACTGATATTCGTAAAAGATGCCATCAATAGAACTGAAAATGGTAAGCGTTTCGGTGAGTTTGGGTGAAAAAGGCCAGAATATGAGCAACAAGTCTGATACCCCGGCAATTCTGGGGAAAGTGATCTCATCTAGAAAAGTCCCAACTGTAACAACAGAGATCTCAGGAAGCACTTTTGTCACTTAATAAGCGTTGGCAGCATTTCAAATTAAATACTCCATTGTGCAAGGAGCTAATTATGTTAAGATTAAACCCAAAGAATGATAGGGACATTTACTGTATTTTCGGTAATTATGCCAGCCTACTGTATTCGAGAACATACCTCATTCTTCCTAATTTTGAAAGGTGTCACCGCTAACACAATAAATCCACAACACCCACAGCTTGTTTGGGGTTTAAATATTTTGGAACCAAAGAGCTATCTTCCTTCACCAACCAGGATCCCCTTTATCTTTTTCTCCCCGGTACTGCCATCATTTCCATTATTTCCGTCCCACTGTCTCAGAAACTCCTATGTGTAAACATATTAGCATCCCACCTACATGTTTCTCAAGTGCACCTAAACCATTACTGCTTTTTCTACCCAAGGCCTACACACAACTACCGAAATTCATTCTCTTTAGTATATTTTGACTAACCACTCAAATATGATAAACTTCTTTGAACTGTTTATTCAGCTGTTTCCCCCTCCTTTCGGGTCTCATGATAAACTACAGAACAACTAAATCTAGGCACCTGTGCCACTTCTCTGTGGGTTACTTATTAACCCCCTGCTGGGAGGCGATGCACTTACACCAGGGTTTAAAAACACAAAATTAACTTCTGAAGGCCAGGCCAGCTTGCTCACATACTTCTCTATGCTGTACAACATCCGCCTTCTCAGTACTTAGGAATAAATATCCAAACACAAAGTCACACTTCTGAGCTCCCTGCAGGGCCACACTGGTCTAAAAATTAAATACAAGCTGGAAATCACAGAATTTAAATATGACTTTTCTTCTTTGCAGATTAAACGCAAAACATTATTATATTTGGACCCAGACATTTGGTGTCTAGGAAGTTACATTACAGATACAAAATAATTAAAAAAACGAAAGCAGAGCTTGCACAAGGCAGACGCCATACTCTCTTTCTGGTAGAAAAATGTAGGCCTGAATTAAAGGCTACACGTTAAAAAAAAAAAAAAAAAAAAGAGCAATGTCAAGAGAGGAGATGTTAAACACTTGATGGATGAAATCTGGAAGACAGATGAAATTTTCATATAGGAGTAGCTAAATGAACACATTATGGCAGATGTAAAAGATATTTTATAGCAGGTAAGGGAGAAACACATGTCCTGAAGAAAGCCCTGAGTTCCTGTTAGGTTGAAGGGGGGGGAATAAGTTATGGAAGGGCTTTGGCAACATGACCACATTCTGCTTAATAGATATTCTGTGGTCTGGACTTGGTGACCTAGACACCCAAACTTTTCACCTAACTTTTCACAGTGGGAGGCATAACCTTGATAATGGCAGGGGAAGTAGAGATAGGAGTTAAGAAGAATACCCCTCTCTGCTTTATGTTACTGAAATGTTTACAGTAAGCCTAATTACTTTTATAATAGTTTTTTAAAGGCCAAGTACTAACCTGAAAAAGTTTAATGTATCATCTCAATTTAAAAACTAAATTTGCCATTTAGTATGTGCAACCAATACTTTCGTGGCTTTGTTATTCATAAAACACCCTTGTAAACTATTTCTGTGAAGTGCTATTTAAACTGCTAGCAGGATAAGGGAACAATGGGAACTGTTTAACTTGGTTTGGTTACACATAGTAATTACTGCTTTTGAAAAAACAAATTTGTATTGAAAAAATTGCAGAATTACAGAAAAGTTCCAAAAACGGCACAGAGTTTTCACATAGCCCTCACTCAGCTTCCCCCAATGCTGACATCTTGCATAACCATAATACAATGATCAAAACCAGGAAATTAACATTGGCATGATGCTATTAAGTAGAACGACAGACATTATTTGAACTGTACCAGGTTTTCGCTTAATGTCTTTTTACAGTTTCCAATCTCGTATCGCGCTTAGTTATTTCTCCATAGCCTCCTCCAGTCTGTGACAGTTCCTCAGTCTTCCTGATCTTAAAAAAAAAATGTGTCCTCAATCAGTTAACTGTAGAAGGTTTCTCACGTTGGGGTGTCTGATGTCATCCCAAGATTGGAATGAGATTATACGTTTTCGGCAGGAGAGCCAGATAAGTAATGTTGCATTCTTCCTAATTACTGATTTTCATTGTAAAAATCTCTTTCATTGACATAGGGCTCTGAAAAACTAAAAAAAAAAAAAAAAATTAGGGGGCGCCTGGGTGGCTCAGTCGGTTAAGTGTCCGACGACTTTGGTTCAGGTTATGATCCTGAAGCCCATGAACTCGAGCCCCGCATCGGGCTCTGTGCTGACAACTCGGGAGCCTGGGGAGCCTGCTTCGGATTCTGTGTCTCCGTCTCTCTCTGCCCCTCTCCCACTCATGCTCTGTTTCTCTATCTCTCTCTGTCTCTCAAAAAATAAATAAACATTAAAAAATTTGTTTTTTTATTTTACAGAGAAAATGAGCAGAGCAGAGAGGGAGGTGGGAGAGAAAGACAGCCTCTTAAGCAGGCTTCACATTCAGCACAGAACCCCAAGGGGAGCTCGATCCCATGACCCTGGGATCATGACCTGAGCCAAAATCAAGAGTCGGATGCTCAACTGACTCAGCCACCAGATGCCTCAACAACTAACAATTTTAAACATTATTTATAATGCTTTCTGTGAAGAAAAACTGCTTTTGGTCAATCATGAGTAAGACTTTTTAAAGCAGGGACTGGATTTCAATTCTAAGGTTTCCCCATTGCCATTTGTGTCCCTCACCTTGGGCTCTTATCAAAGTGAGTCAAGAATGAAAATCTGGCCTCTCCTTGATCTTGATTCTAGGCAGAGGATAGAAGTGAAAACAAATTCAACCATCTCTGCGAGGTTTGTTCTCTAGTTACATCCGTGCGAGAAATGATGGCTCTTTTAAAAGTAGGAATAGAAGGGGTGCCTGGGTGGCTTGGTCGGTTAAGCGTCCAACTTCGGCTCAGCTCATGATCTCACGGTCCGTGAGTTCGAGCCCCGCGTCGGGCTCTGTGCTGACAGCTCAGAGCCTGGAGCCTGTTTTGGATTCTGTGTCTCCCTCTCTCTCTGCTCCTCCCCTGTTCATGCTCTGTCTCTCTCTGTCTCAAAAAAATAAATAAACGTTAAAAAAAATTTTTTTAAATAAATAAATAAATAAATAAATAAATAAATAGATAAATAAATAAAATAAAAGTAGGAATAGAAGGACCTCAGCAAAGTGTGAAGCCAGTCTATAAAATCTATGCATCTGTGTGTGTGTGCGTGCACGTGCACATGTGAGCGTGTGTGTGTGTGTGTGTGCGCAGCTAAGGCACAGCTCCAAGCAGACAGCCCTCCATCTGATAGATGTCTGAAGCACTAGCTATCCAAGTCCCAAAATATAAACACAGAGCAAACAGCTCTTTCAAGCCACTAGGTAACCTTCGTTTTGAACATCGTGCGGTTCCCTTTATACATAAAGATGGGAGTTTACTGATTAATCAGGTAGCCTGTATAATTAACATTAAAGACATTATGATTCCTTTAAAAGAGGATACTCTCTCTCTCAAAGCCTTTAGCCTTGCAGATGGGATTCAAGTGCTTCTGATACCATCCCCATGCAGCTCAGGGCCCTTCTGAAACCGTTCCCTGAATGATATCAATAGGAAGTACTTCCTCAAGTGTCAGTTACTGAACCAGAATGCAGCAAAAAGAAAGCTCCAGCCTCTATTAACACTCAATATTCTAAGCAGGTCTGTGCTTTGACATATGATTTCTACACTCTGAAAAGAGAAGAAGAAAATGAGAAGAGGGATCAAAAGCCAAAGCAACAGATTTCTCAAGATCATTATCCACTCTGAATCTCCCTTCTCCAGATAAGGGCGCAAGGCAGAGGGAAAAAAGGGAGAAGAATTTCTAAACGTTAATAAGTTTCTATTCGGGCTTATCTTCTACACCTGTTAGGAGACCTAGGCCATGAGGGGCTTAACAGGTTTGTTCCTGCCCCAACCTGCTTTGTCTTTCCCTCTACATAAGAGTAAGTCTTTGATGCCAGATTTTTTCCACACTGAAACAACACTAAAGTCGTGAAGCCTTTCAACTTCCGTGAGGACCCTCAGTCTACAGCCCTCATTAGGCCAAGGGCAGAGTTTCATGACCTCAGCACAACTGAATTTGGGGATGGAGAACTCTTTGTAATGGGGCCCCTAAGGTGTTTAACAGCAGCATCCCTGGCTTCTATGCGCTAGATGAAAATAGCGCACTCCCTCACTTCAAGCGGTAACAATCAAAATTGTCTTCAGACATTGCCAAGTATCTGCTAGGGACATAGCAACATCTGATCAAGAACTCCCCCTGTCTCAGACCAAGTCCAAGAAATTTAAAGTGAGTGTGTGTATTGGGGGGCAACTGGGTGGTTCAGTCAGTTGAGCGTCTCTTTTTTTTCCAAAGTTTATCTATTTTGAGAGAGAGCCTGTGAGCAGGTAAGGAACACAGAGAGAGAATATCAAACAGCCTCCCTGCTGTCAGCACAGAGCACAACACAGGGCTAGATCCCACAAACCATGAGACCATGGCCCAGGCCCAAACCAAAAGTCAGACACTTAACCAACTGAGCCACTCAGGCGCCCCAAGTGTCCAAGCATGGGTTTCAGCTCAGGTCATGATCCCAGAGTCATGGAACTGAGCCCTGCATCTGGCTCCTCGCTGAGCACAGAGCCTCCTTAAGATTCATTTTCTCCCTCTGCTCCTCTCCCCTGCTTATGCACATTTTCTTTTTTTCTCTCTCTCTCTAAAAAAAAAAAAAAAAAGTGAGTGTGTTTGTGTGTGTTCCATCACCAACACTGAAAACGTATTTGCACAGGCTAGATCAAATTCTGGAAAGAAACACATTTGATGAACCGTGATCAAACTGGAGATCATGAGCTTGCCCGAGTTGGTGGATGGAGTCCGGCAAAGGCTGCCAGGCCAACCCCACATCCCAAGGCAGGGAACAGACAGAAAACGGGCAGCAGCTATTTAAGATAGTTCCCAGGGAGAGCTTGCGGTGCAAAGACAAGCTCAATATTGAGGAAACGGCCAGGCTCAGTGCTGAAGGTTCTGGATTCATGGAGCTGTGACAGAGACTGAGGCTCCAGCCCTGACACGGAATTCTAGAGTTCCTTGGCCACAGCAAACTAGAATAATAAAACCAGCTAACATTCATTCGGAGTCACACACTGTCTAGTGTTTGAATCAACAGAAACAACCCCATTTACTGCCTACTATGCCACTAGACGTTGTTTTGTAGGGAGGCAACAGGGCAGAAGGTCAATCTCTTCCTCATACACCACAGGAGCAGAGACATATACCCAGGGAGGCCGCCTCGGCACCCTGACCACTTAGCCACTCACGAATACGCTGCCTGCTAAACTGCCACTCACTTTTTCTCACATTAGAGGGCTGACGTGGGGAAAAAAATGCCTTCATGGTTAAGTAGACCATGGGGTTAAAAGAGGAACTACCCCCAATACAAAAAATACCCACGTTCACACAAACACTTCCCTTCTGCCACACATTGCCATTATTTCCCTCAAGGAAATGATGTTCTCTAGCATAAAGATAAATGCCAAAAGTAACCCATAACCATCCTATGACATTGGTTCTTTTCTTTTTTACCAGCTATCTAAAATTAACAAGTGTTTTGAATATGCAGAAACAATATGACTGACAGCCATTTAGCCACCACCATTATTTAACAAGATTGAATGCTTTGCTATACTTGCCTTAGATCTCTTTTAATAGTAAAGATATGAAATGCTACAGGTAAAGCTGGAAATGTGTCCACATTGATAAACTGTTCCTGTTTATTCATTTTAGCAGCTGCATGGTTCCCCAAGGGAGAAATACACCACATATATTTACCTACTGCCTGGTGAAAAACATTTTAGGTTTTAGCCAGTATTTCTCTATCACAAACTGTGCTGTTATGAAGATTCTTGTACGAATCACCCAAGCTACATGTACCAAGTTTTTTTTTTTAACTACCAATAGAATTACCTGATCATAAAGCATATACATCTTCCACTTTACTGAACAGCTTCCCCAAACAGCTGCATCCATTTTCTGCCATCCAATAAGTCTTCTGAGGAAAGGGAGGGGGTGAGAACCGCATTTTGTAATTCTATTTAATTTCATTTTTGAACTCTTCATCATTCCAGTGATGGATGAGTCGGATCCAAAACCAACCCCTCAGATTTTCTGAAGATGGGTCTCAAATGAGGAAGAGACTTTCAAGGGAAGGATCTGCCTTCCCAAACCTAGATGTTTTGACAGGTTGGGTCTTTTCGTTCTGCTATGACTTCTGGACTCTTCCGGGCACACACAGACTGGCCGTGCAGAAGTCTCCCACAGAAACTGGCCCAGAGACTGTTCACCTCTGGGGAAGAGCACAGTACTGTGGGCTCACTGAGGCAGACCACTTGAAAGGCTCCCCAGGAGAAATTTCTGGGACCCTTTATATATATATACAGGATGATACATTTCACAGATAGGCAAGGGGGTGGAAACTGTGATAATGCTGAGTGAGCCAGGCAAAGCAACCACTGCCTGCATTAGCAAGCCATCCCGAGAGCTAGATGTCATTCCCATTTTTACAGATGGGGGCTCAGATAAGTGATTTACAAACCTAGCTGGCTGCAGAGGCAAGCACTGGAAAAGCCACTGATTCTCCCTCTAGAACCAATATTCTTCTTCTTGCATTTCAAATACCAGCTATGATACCGAGACTGCCCTTTACTACAAGTGTATGTTATTTTCCACAGGCAACGTATTTATTTGGCCCAATCCTCTCCATAACAAGACATTTTAAAAGTGTTTCCCTCTACCAAGGTTTCAGCAGTAAGCAGAGTATATGAGAAAAGGTCTGTTATCCCAGAATCTGCTGCGCCTGCGTTGGCTGAATAGAGCAAGGGGGTATTTTCAGCTGTCGAGAGCTTTGAGCTTGGCTTCTGAAATGTTGGGCAAGAACACCCGGCTTTAAAACACAGATCCCTGGATCCTTAATGCCTCTGGCCTTTAAAGTTAAACAGCCTTGCTGAGAGACAGACGGAAAGAGAAAGAGAGAAAGAGAGAGAGAGAGAGCCATTTATCTCCTTCAAAAGAGAAGGCAAGCAGGCTGTGTTGCTTGGGAGCTGTGATTCCGAAAAGGCCTCAGTTGATTTCTAGAACCTGCTGCCCTGACTACCAAAGCTACTACCCCCCGAATCAATGGAAAGTGGGGCGCAAGATGAATTCTAAAATAGAAGGCTAGAGAGAAACCAGTCTTTCTCCTTTTCCCCAGTGCAAACTTGTCACTTTTAAGGTAACTAACCTGAAACCCAGTGGCTCTGCACAGAACAGTCAGATCCTGGCAGAGGGGATAAAATAAATTTTTTAACACATCAACAAATCTTTCTTCTTTTCAAGCAAGTTACTACAGATTCTGTCAAACAATCCATCCCATGATCCAATTGGGCCCAGAGGAGAAATTTTTTCTATTAGGATCAAATGCCCAGTGGAGAGTCAGCATTTTTATGCTTTTTAACAATAAAAAGGGAATGTGGGGAAAGTGGAGGGCTGGAAGGAACCCAAGATACTCTACTTACGGCTCCTTCATTCTAGAAACGAGGAAACTGAAGCACAGAGAGACTGACAATCTGAAAAACGGTCATCTCAGTTTTCCCCAAAACCCCTGATAGGAATCTTCCTTTGCAACCATATTCCACTGCTAATTTCTAACCAGTGGTTTTAAAAAAAACTTGACAGTCATAATCATTAGTGGAGCTTTCGGTAAATGATCTAATTTATTTCACAAATGGAAGCCTCACACAACCTAGTTATTACTGTTATGATTGCCTCTATTTTAACCAACATTTCAATAGAACTTTGTGGTTTATACGGCACTTTCGCAGACTTTCTACGATCATCTGATACTCAAAATGGAGACGTAAGAATCGTTTTTCCCACTCTGCAATGGGAAATTTAGCATCAGCAAAGCATATTGTGTAAAAAACTATTCCCATCAAAAGGGAAACAATGATATTTATACAATAGCATGAACACTTTCTTTTCTAAAATGATGGAAATGATACTGCAGGGCATTTTGTACTTCACATATATTCTTGCTTAGATGATTTTAAATCATTATATTATATTGCAGTTAACTAAGACAATATGCGTCATCACTGTTCACACCCTCCTTTAAAAAGATACTTGAGGGGCGCCTGCGTGGCTCAGTCGGTTAAGCATTCGACTTCAGCTTGGGTCATATCTCATGGTGTGTGGGTTCGAGCCCCGCATCGGGCTCTGTGCTGACAGCTTGGAGCCTGGATCCTGCTTTGGATCCTGTGTCTCCCCCTCTCTCTGACCCTCCCCCCAGTCACGCTCTGTCTCTCTCTCCTTCAAAAATAAACATTAAAAATTTTTTTTGAAATAATAAATATAAAAAGATAAAAAGATACTTGAGGGGCACCTAGGTGAAGCATCCGACTCTGGATTTCAGCTCAGGTCATGATCTTGCAGTCTGTGGAACTGACTGAGCCCCACATCGGGTCTGCGTGGACAGCATGGAGACTGCTTGGGATTCTGTCTATCCTTCCCTCCCTCTCTCTCTCTCTCTCTCTCTCTCTCTCTTTGCCCCTTCCCCACTCACACACTTGCGCTCTCTCTCTCTCTAAAAAAAATAAATAAACTTAGAAAAAAGATTCTCTCTCTCCCTCTCTCTCTCTCTCTCCATCTGCCCCATCTCCCCACTCTAAGAAAATAAAAATAAAAAAAAAATACATACTTGAAATAACTCAGAATTACATATTTAGGCGCTTTTATCCTTAAAGCCCTAATGTGGACATAATTGGAATAAAACTCTCACAATGGCACTTAAACACTCACAAATACAAACACTCCAATGTCCTCTAATAAATAACATTTATATATCGAAGAGAAATAAAAATGCACATGTCCACAAAAATAGTATTTACACTTAAATTCATAGCAGCTTTATTCACTATAGCCTCCAACCAGAAACAACCCAAATGCCCATCAACAGAAGAATAGATAACTAAATTGTAGTACAAACATACAACGAAATAGAACAGAGCAAAAAGAGAGAACACATTACTGGTACACGTAACTGCATAAACAAATCTCACAGATAGGCCGAGAGAAAAATCCAGGTACACGAAAGTACCTATCATATGATTCCATTTATAGGAAGATCGAGAACAGACCATTTACCAGTGGTCACAGAAATTAGAGCAGGGGTGGCCTCTGGGAGAGGGCAGCTTATAGATAAGGAAGATGTGCAAGGAAATCATTGTGAGGTGCTAGAAATATTCTCTGCATCCACCTGGGTAGTGGTTACATATTAGCATATGTCTCATCGAGCTGAACAGTGGTGAGTGCAGTGCACTTTACCCACACAGCTGCTACCCTTTCTTTAAAAAATAATAATAGTAACAATATTAATTTGCATAAGAATGCTGTAAGCGGCATATTATTTTTACATTACCTGATTGATCCCTGGGACAAGGGAGGGGGTAACAAGTCTGAGCTCAGTGAAGGAATAAACTCTGAAAAGCTAGAAAGATCTCTGTAAACAGTTGAAACATTTATTTGATCAACATATTCCTTGATGTACAAAGGATAATAAATAGGCACATCTGTGTTTTTATTCAATAACATTAATAAGTGAAATTCCATCCACTAATTAGCATTTCAATAATTATAAGTCAGATTAAAAGTTTTATTTAATAGTTATCTAAGACTTGTTTTAGTTTCTACATAATAGCGCTATTCATTCAAGTAATAGCGCCTTTCCTATACTGTATTATTTGATTATTAAGATAACCCTAAAAAATACTATTAACCACATTTTCTTAGGAGAAAAGGGGAAGGCTCAGATGAGCTATGAACAGTCCAAAAGGTCTTCTGCAAAGTGCACAGAGGTTCAACACAGAGTCTTAAGAATTGGGTAGCAAGGATTCAAATCTTAGCCCCAGCACTACTAGCTATATATTCTAGGATAAGTTACTTCATTCCCCCAAGTCAGAACCCAGCAAACTGCAATCTACAAGCCAAATCCAGCCCCCTCATTCATGTATGTGTTTTCTCGTGGCTACTTTGGTGCCACGGGAGCAGAGTTAAGTAGCTGGAACCGAAACCATGAGGGCACGAAGTCTAAAATAACAGTGGTCCTCACCCCTGAGGGCTATGTTCCAAGCCCCTAGTAAATGCCTGACACCATAGATCGTACCAAACCTATATATACTGTGCTTTTTCCTACCCATACATACCTATGATACAGCTGAATTTCTAAGTTAGGCACAGTGAGAAATTCACAACAAAAATAATAAAATAGAATGACTGTAACAGGACCCTATAGTAAAAGATATGTGAATGTGGTCTCTCTCTTTCTCAAAATACCTTATCGTACTGTATTTACTTTTCTTCTTATGATGATGTGAGATGCTAAAATCCCTGCGGGATAAGATGAAGTGAAACCACCGAGAAGGGGGACTACTGTATTTTCCATCTGGCCCTTTCCAGGGAAGGTTGACCAATCCCTGGTTAGTAATCAGCGATGAGGAGGAGGAGGGGCCGAAGAGCAGGAGGGGGCTATGGTGGCACCAGGGATAGAAAAGAAGAAGAGTGTCACGAGGAACGTTAAAGTGACAACATCAAGAATGGTACCCAGGGCATCGAGCACACCACAGATAGCTCTGGAACGTTCCCAGGTAAGCACATTAAAAACTCTACTGGCATACTCTGAAAAGCGTGCAGTCGCCTGACTGAAAAGCAAATATCCATTCTCGGTTTCGACATTTTTTTAATCACCCAGCCGAAAAACCGAAACATGATTTAATCTCTCACAAAGATCGGTCTACACACGGACCGCGTTTGTTTTGTTCTGTGCCGCCTGCAAAACAGGACCACACCCAGGGATCTGTGCAAGGACACCCCAAAGTCAAAACAGAAAACAAATTCTGAATTACATGGAGATGCTTCAAAGAAGCGGGAAGCCTGTATGTACAGACGTGTGGGTGATGTCCACCATCTGAACCCAGTCCCTCAGGAACAGCATCATCGCTTAACGTGGAACTGACAGGTAAGCTGTGATAACGGACCAACTACAGACAGATACCTCGGACCAAAACTGAAATTTGCTGCGGTAAAGGCCACAACCACTAGCAAGGGAAATCCCATCTTCCTCACGGTCTGCAAAGCAGGGAGGCCACACAAGAGACCAGACTTGCTCTGCCAAAAAAAGATCTTGGAGAAGCCTTGGTTACCAACCAGAGACCCTATGATTCTGCTGAAATCTTTAAAAAAAAAAAAATACCTAAGTGAGTCGTCAAATAAGACCTTGGTATAAATGTGCATGTTGAATTAAATATGAGTCTATTTCAGGTACGAAGACTGATGCCCAAAGGAATCTAAAATACTAAATACGAGAACTAGACAGCCTGGCCCTAGGAAGTTCTAAAGGCTGTAAGAAACAGTATTTGACATTGACCCTGGATTGTTTGCCTTATTTGTGCTTACTCATACAAAAAATCCATCCCTTCACAAACAATGTTCTGTTACAAATTAGCCTCAGGGTAATTCTGTAAGCCAAATGTGTTCGCTTTGCCCATCAAAACCTTCAAAATCAAACTCACACGAGAAACGTTTAACAGAAGGAAGACAGAGTTTGAAACGGGGCGATGAGCAAGGAAAAAGAGACGGAGGCAAGAAAGGGCGCGGAAAGCCAAGGCCCCAGGTGGAAGCGTACCGCAAATCCGGGATCAGCAGAGAGGCCAGGGTGCTGGGGCACAGCGGTAGGAAACGAAGTCAGATAACCACGGGCGAGATTATATAAGGCCTTTCTTCTGGAACTCGGGGATTCTGGAATCTATTCTGAGAGGCAAGGAACCACGAGAGGATTGGGAACAAAGAAAGACATAAAAGCTGTCTCAGCCTCTCTGATCCCAGGACTCTTTCACCACGAGACAAGATAGAACATGATCCAGCGCACAGAGTTTGTGCGAGGATGATGGGACACGACATTTTAAATGCCCAGTCCAGCGCTTGGCACAAACCCAGGTCTCGAGGCACGTCCCTTTTCTTCTCCTTTGTACTTCTTCATTTCGGGGAGGGAGACAGCAGGGGGCAGAGAGAGGAAGACGGAGAGAAACAGGAGACCTGGAGCACAAGGGTGTACCTAACCAGCCCTACATCTACAGGACAGCCACAGAGGAAGGGAACCACACCAGCATCTCGTGCTCTGGATTACCCGGAGAACGGTGCTTCAAGCCACCTCGGTTCCAGGCCCTCAGACTCCCTGCAGCACTCAAACTTTGTAACCCAACTGCAGGCAGCAGGCTCAGGTGGGAATTCACCAAAGGGGTCCAACACAGCTCTGGGCTGCCCTCACCTTACAAAGGGTCAGAAGCATTTGTTTGTCCCCAACAAATGTATCTTGAGTTTCTTAAGGAAAGACCTAAGGCCCCTATGTCTGGAACGCCCTTACCACCTGGCTCAGGACGGGTACTCAGGAATCTCCAAGGAGGGGAGGAAGAGAGAGCTACAGCGAAAGACGCGGAAGAGGGCCAGGGTAGAGTTCCAGAGAGCTGCCCCAAGGCCTCGTCACCTACCAAAATGCATGACCTTGAACACTTCCCTTAATATCCCTGGGCCTCAATTCCCCTGTTTTTAATATGAATTCAATTGTCACGAAAAGATCAAATGAAGACTGGGTGTGAAGAGCTTAGTTATAGCTCATAAAAAGCCAAGAGTTATTATTATGAAACACAATGAGGAGAAAGGAGAGATGGGGAGAGACTCACCTTTTGGAAAGGTTACCAACCTCAGCCCCATTGTCTCCACACAGCCCCTTAACTCACCAGCTACTCAGCAGGGACCCACTTCCCTTGGCTTTTTGTTTCCGTCAATTACCCATTTAACCAGTCTCTCTTCAGGCAACCACGCAGCTCAATGGGGGCCGCTGCTTTGCCTCCACATGTAGTCCCTCCTTGGCCACGGAGGAGGGCTGCAGACTGTGGGAGGCAGGAGGTATGAGGCCATGCCAGGCACCCGGTGGGGGCGCCATCAAGTCCTGCTGTTGCTGAATCACAGCGACAAGAAAACCCAGCTCAGCTCCAGAAGGAACTTCTGGGGCCAGGAGGCCATCTGGAGAGCTTCCTTCGCAATCCCGGGCAATCTGAGAAGAACGACGTCTGCCTCAAAGGCAGATGGCTCTTCACGGCCACCGGGAAGCCTTGAATCTCCTGTCAAACCTTCCTCTGAACTCAGGCCCTGGCACTCCCTGGGTATCTCGTCCATACAAACACAAGTCTCCTCCAGGATAAAAGAGCAACCCGTTCCAGAGGGGAAAACTCTGAATAAATGTCATTTGTACAGAAGGAACTATGCCCACCTCTCCCCCCCAACCCCCAGCCAGGTGTTCTAAAATGGGGACACGCTCCCCCTTTCTCCTTCTGGTCCTCAGCCACAGCCCCATTCGCACGCCAGCCTGGATAGGGGTTCAGAAGACTTCCAATTCCAAACCGACGTCACCTTCTGCTCCTCCGTGACGCCAGACCCATGGTGAAGTGGGATTAGAAGTGTGTGTTACCGTGGGCAAATGAACAGCATTTCTAGGTGTGCATCAAAACTGGAGAAAGGGAAGCACAGGTGTTCAATAGACAGTGCAGAATAATAAAATGATATCCAATGAAAGTAATGGGAGGCAATGTCCCTAAAAGGGATGGGGGACAGTCTGGGTGCAGTGGAGGTGGTATTTATATGAATCACCTGTACCACAGGTGTTTCCTCGTTCATTTATAACTGACCTCTGCGATGTCCTTATGTTGGCCGATCAAAAGAGTTAACGATGACACCTATCAACAAACCAGAGTGGCTCTGACTGGCAAAGGAAGCCCGTATCAGGGCTCACTTGACTCTGCAGCTTGTTATGGCAGTAGCCCACAGGATGATAATTAGATGTCAGTGCCTTCCGAACAACTGCCGAATCAAGGCATTTCCTAGAGGAGTACAGATAAAGCCAGCAGAAAATAACCCCGCTCCAACACCCCCACGCCTTCTGCAGTGCTCTGGCTACATGGCTGTCGGAGGAAATACATCTTATCGTGGGGCAGTGGGCTAGGAAATCTGGTCACAGTAGAGGGGCCGCACAGGCGGGAAGAAAGGAGAACGTAGTCAGTGACAAGGCAAGCGGCTCTGCCACGCTCACATGGTGGAAACAGCTTGCTGCCACCTGCCCTGTCAGCATGGGGGGTGCCCATGTCCAAAATACGATGATTTTATTATGCTCAGGTAGGAGGCCATCTGTATGAGGACATCACTCCTAACTCTGCCTATGCCACCGCTGAGAATAAAAGGGATGATGCTCAGTCAGTACAAACTCAAGTACCAGGTAGAGACGGGCTGGGTTTGAATCTTGGCTTCACCACTTACAAGACAGGTGCTTTGGACTGAGACCGCTAGTACTCAGTTTTCTCCACTAGAGAATGGGGGGTGGGGGGTGGGAAATAGTACTTTCCTCATGGGATTTCTGGAGAATTAAATGAGATGATCAAACCACAGAGCTCTTTAACTGGTAGCTGTTGTTATCATTACTGTTAACCATCACTACTGTTGTGTATGGATATGATTGACGTGGATAGAGTGGAGAACAGACACTGAACGCCAGCATTCTGATCTGCATCAAATCTGACCCCACAAATACCCTACTTATATACACATTCCCCAGGCTCCCTCTCCACAAAAGCACCATCATCCCCAGTGGTCAGCAAAAGTGACCCCTGTCTCTGGATGCCCAGATGCAGCTAATGCTTGAGCACACTGCATTGCATGGAGAAAACGGAAAATGGTCTCAGCGTGGGTGAACGGAACAAATGAATGTGTCTGTGTGACAGCGGCATGCTGACACGGAGGACTCTTCCAAGACACCAAAATCTCATGACAGAGCTTCTGCAGAACCATCAAATAGCCGTGGAATAATCTGGTAAAAATGAGAACACAGTCACTACACATTACAAAGAGCTGGATCCCGTGATCCTCCCTGCCTCCTTCTGAGTGATTTCCTAAACTGTGGTCTTCTCTCAATTTCCAAAGCACAGATGTTGAAGAGGAAACCTTACAATGCCTGGGTTATTAAACACTCTGGGTGACTGGTGAACCAGTTTAAAGACGTCAGTGGCACCCAGAGGATTATGGCAACAAGGTGAAAAATTAAGAGCTGAAACAAATTCCGTTCACCATGCAAAGATGAACTTGATAGTTGGTTAGAGAAAGATCAAGTGATAAGCAAATGACTCTGGTTTCCTAATACTCCTGGGATTTGCCTTAATTCTCCTAGAATCCTTGAGATGCTCAGCCTCGATCTTTTGCTTACAATTGGGCTGAGAACCTCCACACCCAGCAATCAAGGGTCGAGAGAAGCACTATCTACTTACCAATCAAAGATGGACATCTTTGTAGATCAGTGTCACAGGACAAAGTCCCCATGTGTCTGTGAGATAGAACACCTTGGTCTCCTGGGGTGTTGAATGAAATTCTAGGTTAATAAATAAAGGAGCGAAATGATCGAATAGGTGTTAATTAAGTGCCAGGAACAATTCTACCACTCCAGGTAACATTTATTGGTCATTATCAATGCAGGTACAAAAGAATATTATAGGAACTATTTATTTTGTTCCCGTAAAAATCCCATGTGGCAAGTAATTTTACTTACATTTTACAAATGAGAAGAACTGGGGATTCAGTTCTTAGGAGAGGGTGAGGTCATGGATTCCAACCCTGAGCTATCTGGCCCCACTGCTATCTTCCTTAACCAGCACGAACCCAACCTTGGGCAGCTTGTTCAGACTTGGCATTGATAAATGAATTCTGCTCAGTACACCAGGCAACTCTGAGGTTCATTCTGGGTAATTCCCTTAACCTGCTGAATTCTCTTTGAATGCAAGTGGGGGGAAAGGTGAATCGTGTGCTCACTACACACACAGAGCTGGCCTTTCCTTTTACTGATTTAAGTGATATGTTTAGAATCGAATGGTTACCTGAACAAACAAACAACAACAACAACAACAACAACAACAACAACAACAAAAACTCATACAAGGCTTGCAAAGAGCAGGAGGGAGGAGAGCCCTGTCTCAGGAGCCTAGGGTCATACTGCCAAAGGTGTGACGGAGAATCCAAGCCCCCATGCTGACAAACAGGGATAAACGGCCTCGCACAGCAAAGAAGTAGACATGGTAAAGATGGGGGCCTCCCTCCCTCACTACAAATTCCTGCCCCGTAGACATCTGTCACTCCACAGGAAAACCCTGGAGAAGAGCCTGAGAAGGCCAGGAATTGAGCGGAAGCTATAGGGACCTGCAGCGAAACACACACTTTGATTTGCTCCCGAAGTGTAAGCAATGACATTCCCCCTTGATCTTTTTCCTATGTGTTTTTATAAAAGTGTTCAAACATACAATAACGTTGGAAGAATTTGCTAGTGAACACTTCCATGCCCATCACCTAAATGCTTGCGTTGACATCACCGAGGCAGGTGAGACAGGTGAAAGCATCCTAAGGGAGACGGTGAAGGAAGGTGAGTCCACAGCACCAGTCCACTGGCAGCTCATCCCACAGCTGGTGTGAAGCACCTCGCCTGTGCCTGACCCTAAACACCAGAAACCAAAGGAGACTGGCCCCTTTCATCACACAGGCAGTTCCTGAGTCCAAACAAGAAATTCCAGGCTTCCACTGTCTCACGGCTCTAAGGTCAGATAAAGGCGGCCGGTCTTAGAAATTAGACTCACAGATTTTGTTGACCGCTAAAACTGGGAGGGGAGTTGGGGGTCATCAAGTGAAATCTCATCTTGTACTTTACAAGGGAGGGAATTAAGACCCAGAGAGGTTAAATATCAGGCTCAAAGAGCTTAGAACTTACTCATAAACCACCTCGAGTCTTTGCAGAAATACAAACTGAGCCGGGAGCAGGCAGAAGCTAAGGAAATAGGAAGGAAATCCCTTGAAATGGGTTTTTATGAGCAGGCCTAGAAAACGAAGCCCAGGTAAGTAAATGGTAACAGTATTCTGCCGTTCTTTTCAGTCTCGGCCACACCCGCGTTACCAATATTGCCAGTAATTAGCATTAGACTCTAATTAGACCCTAATACTAATTATGGCTCCTTGGCCAAAGTTCAAGGGAGACCATTATTCTAGGTGACCATACAAAAAAGTTTCAGTGCATTTATTACACGATGATACAACTTTAAAGAACATTTACCCCCTTCACCCTCTGCTTGTGTCCTATCTTAATTCTGCCCCTATAAAATTCTTTCCATCTAATTTCACAACTCATAATGCACGTCTCAAGCAGCAATGCACCGTACCGTCAGGATACATAGCAGAAGCAGAAAATTTAAGTAACACAATAAAAGCGCCAGGCACCCACGTGCAATAACTGCCTTCTAATGCCATGACAGCTGAGGAGTGCCCCAGCCTACTGAAGGAACTTCCAAACTGATCCAATATGCCAACACATGCTCTCCCTGACTAATTAACACCACACTAGCCCTTCCTATAAGGCCTGTGAAAACCACTGTGACTGATCTGGGCTCACCTGGAGCTGAAAATTACTTTGCCAATAGCAGAGAACAATACTTTCCCTCATAAACAAAAAACAAAGACAAGCCCCTTTGGTGGCCCTGCATCATTTTCTTTTATGTGGAGCATTTCTCCAAAGCTTTGAAGACAAAAGGACAGGACTTCACTAACAGCCAACTATGGCAAGCCAGTAAAAGGAAGACAGCATTTTCTGCCCTCAAGGACTTCCTCTTACAATGGTATCTTTGATCGATGTCTTTGTGGGATTTTGTTTTAGGCCCCCAGTTTGACAAAAGCTTCAAGGAGACATGTCTGTGCAGCTTTCTTTTTAAACTTAAAAAAAAAAAAAAAAAAGCTGCTCAGTGGACACTCTGGAGAACAATAATTATAGCAAAAAACCTGCCTTTGACACCTTATGTCACTGAAACTACTATAATGAAAGCTTGCTTCCTAATGGATCGTCTTAAAACAACAGTCCCTATTTTTTTAATTGGCAATGAAAACAAACCACTTATTGATGTATTCAATAATTTGGGTGATTCACTAGAAAACCAGACTGCGTGAAAAAAGCCAATTCCAAAAGAGTACTTATTCTATGATCCTATTCCTACACCATTTTGAAATGACAACATTTTAGAAAAGTGGTGGTTGCCGGGGACAGGGGTTAGTTAGGGATAAGGGTAGGAGTATAGGAGGTGGGTGGGTGTGGATAAAAAAGAGGGCAAAACAAGGGATCCATCTGGTGTGGGAACTGTTCACTACAGTGGTGGATACATGAACCTACACAGGTGATAAAATTGGACAGAACATAATATGCACACGTGTGCATGTGGACACACACAGGCACACAGCAACAAGTACAAGAACTCCAGGGAAACCTGGGTTAAGATAGGTGTGTTGTATCAATGTCACTATCCTGGTTGTGACATTACCCTACAGTTCTGCAAAAATGTTACCTACTGGAGAAAACCATTTCTCAGTTAACCAGGAAAAGAGTACGATGACATGTGAAGTATCAGTTATCTCAAATATGTTAATTTAAAAAAATCAGCTATACTTCTATGCCTTAGGGGGAAAAAACCAATGGTAGAGCAGAATCATGAGTCCATGACAGCTGAAAGGACAAGACCAAATATCAACAAGATGGGATATGATGATGGGGGGCAGGGAGGTGCATAATTAAAACGTAGGAAAGGATCCTCTTCTCAACCCAGCACTCTGCCCAACTGTTTCAATTTCACATCCTGCCTCAAGGCAGAATTTTTCACTCCAAGATAGACATACAGTATCTTCTCTTGTGTCTCGACATCTTTAGTAACATGACAAAGCACCCATGCACAATTTTATGAACTGATCTACAAACGGAAATGTTTCCCTGTTCTTCCGGAGTTTACTAAATTTTAAAAGGAATGTAAGTTACAAATGATGTGTTCTATTGATCAAAATTGAGGACACAAAACAAGATAAATTGTTGTGTTCAGGTCATTAGTTCTACAACTATTCAAGATGCTGGTCGTTCACCAGCCTGGCCATTCTTAAATTTCCTTGCTCGTTAAAAAAAAAAAAAAAAAAAAGAAAGAAAGAAAACAAACCAAAAAGTCTTAACCAGTTCAGTGGTTGACAAATCAAACCCCTCGGGGTCTACTGGCTATTAGTATAGACTGCCTACCATAGCCTCAAGCAAGAAGCTCTCCTTTTGTCTGTTGGGACTCCTGTAAGATTTTACTTGAACAAAGTTTCCATAGCTAAAGGAAGGAGAAAAATGGGGACAGAGGTATGGAAAGAAGTAAAATTTTATTCTTGCCATTTGCAAAACCATGGATGGACCTAGAGCATATTATGCTAAGTGAAAGAAGTCAGATGGAGAAGGACAAGTACCATATGATGTCACTTACACGTGAAATCTAAAAAACAAAAACAAGAACAAAGCAAACACAAAGCCAAAATAGATTCACAAAAACAGAGAACAAAATGCTGGTTGCTATAGGGGAGGTGGGTTGGGAGGATGAGTTAAATAGATGAGGAAGGTAAACAGGTACAAACTTCCAGTGACAAAATAACTAAGTCACAGAGATGAAAAGTAGAACCTAAGGAATATAGTCAATAATACTGCAATGACCTTATATAGTGAAAGGTGGTAACTATGCTCACCATGCTGGGCATTTCGTAATGCACACAATTGTCAAATCACTGCTATATACCTGAAACTAATATAAAACTGTATGCCAACGATACTTCAATAAATCATAAAAACAATTTCAAGATTGATCTGTACCTTTGTTGGTGTTGGCACTATCCATACATTCATTCTGAAGTTCCCCCCCAAAATTTTCACCTAATGCTATAAACATGTATTGACGACTATCGTTAGAGCCGTTATTTCCTTAGGGGTGAATAGACAGTGATGTTCTACTTTAAAAAGAAACAAAAAACAACATGATTTTATTTCATGATGGCTGTGTTTTTCCCTTGTCTGTGACATTCTATGATTTTAGATAAAGAGTAATTTAAAAATCAGACCTGAGTTTGAATCTCAGCTCTGTGGTTCAGTAACAATGTGATGTGAGCTCCTAGATAATCCTGCCTTGAACTCAACTTACTCATTCCTACAAAATTATTCTACGATTTACAGAAAGAAAATGTCCATATGGTCTTAAACAATGCCTGGCACATGGCAGGTACATAATAAATTATCAATAGGATTCCAATGATTAAAACATATAAGCATCTTTAAATATTTTAAAACAGTAATACTAAAATGTATTTAAAGTGTAATTATTTTGAAAAAGAAGATTATCACTCTTTTTGAAAGTCTCCACTAGATTAACCTTCATTCCACTTAAAGTTTTTAACAGTTTTTAAAAAAATTTTTTAGTGTTTTATTATTTATTTTTGAGAGAGAGAGAGAGAGACAGACAGACAGACAGACAGACAGAGTGTGAGCAGAGGAGGGGCAGAGAGAGAGGGAGACACAGAATCCAAAGCAGGCTCCAGGCTCTGAGCTGTCAGCCCTGAGTCCGACGCAGGGCTCGAACTTGTGAACCACAAGATCATGACCTGAGCCGAAGTCAGATGTGTAACTAACTGAGCCACCCAGGCGGCCCTCCACTTATAAAGTTTTTAAAAGCCAACCCCAAATCAAGTCATTGGACACCATCATAAAAATGTAAATATTCATTCAGAAAATTGTGTCTCTATATTCTATATTCATTCAGAAAATTGTTGTCTCATCACAGCCTGGATACGCAAAACATTGGAAGTCATGTTTATGGAAATAGGGAAAAGACAGTATTTATTTTTAAATTTATTGGTGGACAGTTTATTAAAAGGAGTTTATAATGAACTAGTCTATCTTGCTAGATACAAGCACCATGGTTATAATCTTTAAAATTCAGTTTATAGTCTTCTCCAACTGCACGTGAAGACATCATAATAAAACAGGATATTTTACTAGTAAAGTAGGCGTTGGGCTGCCATAATTTCCGCTCCCCACCCACCCGCTGCTGGCATCTCATGACCTGTTTTCAACAGAAGCCAGACATAAAAGTAAGCTTCTTCATTAAAGCATCAACAGAGAGTAAAAAGTCATTTACCTGCTGAAAAAATATACATGGAATGCTAATATCCTAGAAAAAATAAAAACTGTCTCTTTCTCTACTGCACTGAGAAAATAATTGACACATCGAAGTTAATTTGGTTTATTCCCATGATGATATGATCTTTCTATTATAAACACCAGAGTGATTATAGGTTTGTTTTTTACACTAAGTGGCAAATTTGTACTCATTTTTTAAGAATAAAATTGGCTGCGGAAGCACCGTGATAGTCGAATATCCTCTTAAAGGAAATAAGTTGAAAGAAGTTGGCCATGTTGTTAATAAAAATGGATCGAAACACATTGGCTCATGAACCAGTGTCCTCCATCCACTTTCTGAAGTAGCTTCTGGTAGTAGTGTGCCACCTATTGTCGCAAAATGAGCGTTTGTATTTGAGGTGTTCTGATTCAGTACTACAGTAAAGCAAAGCGTCCTACTGTCTTTCTAAGGATAACGAGTTTATTTTCCTTCAAGTTGTCCTGTCAGTTCTAACACCCAACATACAAATGGACCAGAGAAAATAACCTTTTTAAAAAACCATTACAACCCAATGAAAGCACGCAGGAGTTTAAGCTAGTAGATCTCACACAGGGGTGATTTTGCCCCTGAGATATTTGGCAATGTCTGCAGAAATTCACAGTTGTCAAGACTGAGGTGTGGGGGTACTGGTCTCTAGTGTGCAAAGGCCAGGGATGCTGCTGAGGATATTACAATACACAGGCCAAACCCTCACGATCAAGAATGATCCAGCCCCAACATCCACAGTGCTGAGGTTCAGGCAGCCAGGTTTAACTACAACCAGTGTCATTTCTTCCAAAGAAAGTCTTACCTGATTGCAGGAAAAAGTGAAGAAGCAAATTCCACAAACACAGCATTCAAGAGGAATATACTAATTAAAAGTGGAAAAAATGTTAGGAATTACATCAGTCTTCCCAAGAGGAGTAAAAAGACTCAAGTAACAGCACCAATTAGCAACTTATAATTCAACCACTTTTAAAAAATTAAAGTGGGGACACCTGGGTAGCTCAGTCAATTGAGCATCGACTCTTGATTTCGGCTCAGGTCATGATCCCAGGGTCATGGAATCAATCGAGCCCCACATCAGGCTCCACACTGAGTGTGGAGCCTGCTTAAGATTCATTCATTCATTCTCGGGGTGCCTGGGTGGCTCAGTCGGTTAAGCGTCCAACTTAGGCTCAGGTCATGATCTCGCAGTCCGTGGGTTCAAGCCCCGCATCATGCTCTGTGCGGACAGCTCAGAGCCCGGAGCCTGTTTCAGATTCTGTGTCTCCCTCTCTCTCTGAACCTCCCCCATTCAAGCTCTGTCTCTCTCTGTCTCAAAAATAAGTAAAAACGTTAAAAAAATTAAAAAAAAAAAGATTCATGCATTCATTCATTCTCTCTCTCTGTCTCTCTCTCAAATTAAAAAAAAATTTTAAGCAAATATAACTAGTCTCAAAGCCTTATCACACATAAGACCACAACATGAGTTTATGACTTCTCCCCAAACTAACTCTTGCAACCCTTTAAGTATCATAATTCTCTAGTCATACTCAAGAATCATCACCATGAGTACAGTACACTGGGGACAGGAAGTACATGACACATGTACCACCACTTAGTCATCCCGCCTCTTTCATTCATGGCAGATATTAACGAATCAGAGTTTCAGAATCTTTCTCACGTGGTGCTCCAGTCATTGGCACTGGCATGGGAGATGCTATCTGGCATTCCTGACAATATGATTTCAGGAGGGGGTGTTCAAGTCTTGCCTTGGCCACTGGAGGGCTGTATGAACTTAAGCAAGTCACTTGACCTCTTTGAGTCTACTTCCTTCAGGTATATGACACACATTAAGGAATCTTAAAGGGGGCTTTTAAATTCTAACTCTAAGCAAGATGTCACAGTGTGAGATTTTTGGAGTAATGAGGTATTTGTGGCAGTATCTGCAAACTGCAAAACATTAAATGTCTGTGGCTCTCTGGCGGGATATGAAGAAGAGGTATTAGATGCACACAGGAAGATGAGAATAGGGTGAGAAATGAGGAGAAAAGGAAATGGTCAACAAACAAAGGACATTTCATATCTTTAAAACCAAGGAGAAAGCATGTAATAGTGCGCACGCGCACACACACATATACACACACACACACACACTGGAATTAGATTCTTAAGACTTCAGGGCACCTGGGTGGCTCAGTCGGTTGAGTGTCCAACTTCAGCTGAGGTCATGATCTCGCTGTCCATGAGTTTGAGCCCCGCGTCGGGCTCTGTGCTGACAGCTCAGAGCCTGGAGCCTGTTTCAGATTCTGTGTCTCCCTCTCTCTC
This sequence comes from Herpailurus yagouaroundi, assembly GCF_014898765.1. Taxonomy (NCBI): domain Eukaryota; kingdom Metazoa; phylum Chordata; class Mammalia; order Carnivora; family Felidae; genus Herpailurus; species Herpailurus yagouaroundi. The sequence goes on from NW_024412444.1 coordinate 7,203,824, forward strand.
TGACCCTCCCCTACTCAACGCTCTGTCTCTCTCTCTCAATCTCTCTCTCTCTCTCTCTCTGTCAATAATAAATAAACACTAAAAAAAAATTTAAGAAAGAAGATTCTTAAGATTTCAAAGTAAGTAAGAGCATCACATCACAGAACAGTACTACACCTGACTTACGATAAAAGATCTCACCCCTCTCTGAGGTTCAGTGTCCTGATATACAAAAGAGGCTAATTCTACCTGCCTGGCCCTTCCTCATGGGACTTCCTTTAAATTAATTACTAAATCTTCAAAGAGCTCCCAAGAGCAGCATGACTGAGTAATTTATGGACTATCCACATGACAAAATATTACAGAGCTGCAGAGTAACTCAGTTAAAGCTGTTTGCACCGATCTGGAGAGAGATGCATCAAATATGTTCAAAAAAAGCCAGTTGAGGGGAATGTGCTCAGTATCACCCTATATCCATAAGCAATAAGATAATGCATCAACGATATGTGAATTCAAGTGTGCATGCAATGAGAAAAAGTGGGGAAGGAAACACCCTAAGATATTTAGCACTAAAGCTGGGGTGGTAAAGAAGAAGCATATAATTGTGGGTTCGACTGTGGGCTTCGCTTTAGTATAACTCATCCTTTTGGCTTGTTCGTGGCCTATCTATAGCTTGAAAAGAGAAATCTCACATTTTTAAAAATACCTGTAAAAATCCTTGGTCTTAGAAAGTAGATTAGAGGTTGCCAGAAGCTGGGGGAGCGGGCAATTGAGAATGACTGCTTAATGGGCACGGAGGGTCCATTTGGGGTAATGAAAAAGTTCTGGAACTAGGTAATGGTGCTGGTTGCATCATACTGTGAATGTACTTAATGCCACTGAACTGTACAATTTATAACGGTTAAAATGGCAATTTTTATGTGATGTGTATTTTTACGATTAACATCATTCTTGGTCTTAATGTTCTGCATGAGTAGAAGAGATTGAGACCATCATGCTTGACCACAGTCACCGGTAACACCACCGGTAGACTTGAAGCAACAAAGGCCACAGTGGTGGGAAGAAAGGAAAGGGACCCTAAAAGCCCTTCCAGGGATAAGAAGAGATATGCCCAGGGGCACCTGGGAGGCTCAGTCGGTTTAGCGTCCGACTTCGGCTCAGGTCATGATCTCACGGTTTGTGAGTTGGAGTCCCTCTGTGCTGACAGCTCAGAGCCTGAAGCCTGTTTCAGATTCTGTGTCTCCCTCTCTCTCTGCCCCTCCCACACTCGTGTTCGGTCTCTCTCTCAAAAATAAATAAACATTAAAAAATTTAAAAAAACAAAAGAAGAAGAAGAAGAGGTATGCCCAGGTGTGCCCAGAGGATTATACAGACATTTGCTTCTCCCTAACTCAAGGGAAACCCAATGCCATGTTCTACAACACCCTGATCTCCAACAGGTATCTCTCCCTAAGCTTTCTTGGTTTAATGTCTGTCACCTCCCCACAGGGTCTTCCAGAACCCCCAGCAAGACTGTGTTCATATGACCTGAGGCTTTCAACCTCAGCAAGCTTCCTATTATGAGGCCTGAAGCACTACTGAAACCAAATACATGAGAAATAAAAGTAAGAAATTATGATAATTATGTATGTGCTTTACTTCAAAAAAGACTACCCTACCACTAAGTAAAATATTACAGAATTATAAAGTCTACTTGAACATAAACTTTTTAAAGCTATTTCAAGTCTTTCTTCAAACTGAGTTTTGAAGTTTTACATGGAAGGCCAAAATATAGAAAGTAAAATTCTGTTAAGACTCCAAGAAGCCAGATAATTCCAGAACACACTTGGAAAAACCATCAGGCTTGGACAAAAAAAACCTGTTCTTTGAGAAGGGGTATGACAGCATCTCTATCTACACCATGAAAGCCTAGAGGGGATTAATTACAAAAGACTTAACCTTGTAAATTGCAATGAGATGATCACAAAACCTGTGGTTTTCAGAGAACCACTTGGGAAACAATTCCCTACGGGAAATAAAAGGGAAGAGATAAACTATGAGAAGAGTCCAGTTGCCCAGCTATGAAAGCTTTAAATGCTACTACTTCTATAGTCCTCTAAGTGACCATGCCTTAAGATCAGAAGGTGTAGGGCTAGTTTAGCAATCTTTTTTAGGGCCCTAAACACGAGTCTGGGCACATAACAGGTAAGGGCATGCACGGCTTCAAACGAGAAAATTGTACAGTAACTATGCGCCCCTTCCAATGCACTGAAAATAAGAAAAATCTAAATCACAGCCATTTTATACCTCTATAAACCAACAGCTCTCTAGTTTTACTACAAAAAGAAATGCAAATATTTGATTTGGTCACTGAAGGGGGGAAAAAATCTAAAACAGATGGAGTTTTGAATTTCAGACTTACAGGTGTACCATGCAGATATGCCTGCAATCTTTTCTGGTAAACCAGAAGTACAAAGTATCCCTTCGAACAGCGCAGCAAACATCCTCCTTCTCCACACACCCCACATCACGGATTGATAGGGTATATGGTGGTCTCACCTGTCACCTGATTTAAACCTCAGGTCAGTACTGCCCATTCAGATGGCTCATATTACAGAAAAACACCTGTTTGTGTCTTATCATTGTCCCTCCGCTAGCATGGCTCTGGATACACCTGCAAATTGCTAATGCTATACATATATTATAGTGTGCTAATACAGTCTTCCTAATAGGGCAAGGTAAAAAAAAAAAAAAAGTGGGTATGTGTATACACATATTTATGCATTATACATAGATACACAGGTTTACATATTGTTTTCTTTTTCAACAATTTTTTTTACGTTTATTAATTTTTTGAGAGACAGAGGGAGACAGAGAGTGAGTGGGGGAGGGGCAGAGAGAGGAGACATAGAATCTGATGCAAGCTCCAGGCTCTGAACTGACAGCCCAGAGCCTGACATGGGGCTCGAGCTCATGGACCATGAGATCATGACCTGTGCCGAAGTCGGATACTTAACTGACTGAGCCACCCAGGCGCCCCAATATTATTTTCTTTTTCAAGAGGTGCAGATCTTAATAGGAAAAATATCTCCATGTTTTGAAATGGAGTATAGGGCTACAGGAGGAGAAACGGAGGAAAGAGAATGGACAGAGGAAGGTCGTTGCCTACCTTCCCACACCAACTTCTCAGGACAGACAGACAGAAGTAGGTACAATCAGACCCATTTGGGGAAGGAAGGAAGAAACCAACTCTAGCTGGAATCCTACTTTTGGACAAAATTTCCCTTTAACAATACACAGGACTTAGTATTTATACTCTGGATTTTTCCACGAGTTTATCTACTGGCATTATTTTTTTTTAACGTTTATTTATTTTTGAGACAAGAGAGACAGAGCATGAACAGGGGAGGGTCAGAGAGAGGGAGACACAGAATCTGAAACAGCCTCCAGGCTCTGAGGTGTCAGCACAGAGCCCGACGCAGGGCTCGAACCCACGAACCGCGAGATCATGACCTAAGCCAAAGTCGGACGCTCAACCGACCGAGCCACCCAGGTGCCCCTCTGCTGGCATTATTAACTCAGGAAGACAGATGCCACGTGTGAGACAACTTCCCCACGTCTCCCATAGTGCTGCAGCACAGTGCTCGGCCTGGGATAGTTCAGGTGCTCAATAAATACCGGTTATGTAAACTGGGTGGTTCGGAAACTTAAAGCCGAGTCCTGATCTTGGGTCAGCATCCTGTGGACGTATCTGAGTGATAGAACCTTCCCCCTTCGCACTGCCAGGATTTGATCCTACTGCCTTCGGGTGCCAAAGAAATGCTCATATTTATTTTTTTAAAAAGTGAGACCCATTTTATAGATGAGGAAACCAAAATGAAACAAATCTTCTTCAAAGTGTCTTAAAGAAAACAAAACTAAGGGGCACGGAGTTCATTGGCTCACACCCCTGAAATGTCTAGGGGTACACCTTGTGTATATGTGTACAGTCCTACTAAATACAGAATCCAAGTGTCTCATCACAGAGCCCCTCTCCCGCTTCCCTGCAACTCGGTTTTGCTTCCCAGGGCTGGCTTTGCTATCGAGCGGGTCTTCCCCACCAGGTGCGTCTAGCTTATGTTCCTATCAGCACAGGAGCCTCAGCATAGAAAGGCCTTTTTGTCATGGTGGTTTGGAAGAAAAGTATAGAACCAAGTCTTCTTGGATGGGCTTGGGCCACACATCTATCTCTGAACCAGTCAAAGCAGTCATAAGACCCTAAATGCCCATTCCTGGGTCACACAGGCATTCTTCGAGCCCAGGAAGGGGAAACAGCATGGCCTAGAACCCATCAACTTGGAAAGAAAAGAGAAAAAGGCACAGATATTTCCCCAAAGCTTTTTTATGTAAGGGCTTTCCTGGCACCCTATATCGGTTGTCAATTGCTCTATAGCAAAATCCCCCAAAACTCAGTAGCTTAAAACATCAATAAACATTCGTGGTCTGCCACAGTCTCTCCAGATCGGTATTTAGAGAGGGCTTAGCTAGTTGGCTCTGGCTGGGGGTTTCTTAATGAGATTGCAGATAAGATGTCAGCTGGGCCTGTAGTCACTCGAAGCTTAACTTGAACTGGACGTCCAATTTCTCAAATGGTTCAGTCACACAACTGGCAAAACAGTGCTGGTTGTTGGCGGGAGACTCACCTCTCCCTCAGTGCCTCATGATAGGGCGGTCAGCTTGCTCTACAGGAGGCTAAGGCAGAAGCCACAATGCCTTCATGGCCTGCTTTTAGAAGGGACAGAACAGTGAACAAAACTTTAAAAATCCCCGACCTTTTATGGCTGACATCCTGCTGTAGGAAGTGGACGGTGAGTAAGATAAATGAGTAAGATAATTTAAATAGTGTCGGGGCGCCTGGGTGGCTCAGTCGGTTGGGCGTCCGACTTCGGCTCAGGTCACGATCTCACGGTCCGCGGGTTCGCGCCCCGCGTGGGGCTCTGGGCTGATGGCTCAGAGCCTGGAGCCTGCTTCCGATTCTGTCTCCCTCTCTCTCAGCCCCTCCCCCATTCATGCTCTGTCTCTGTCTGTCTCAAAAATAAAACGTTAAAAAAAAAATTAAAAATAAATAGTGTTAAAAATAAATTAAAATAAAAATTAAAAATAAATAGGGTATCCAGGTGGCTCAGTCAGTTAGGCATTCAACTCTTGATTTTAACTCAGATCATGATCTCCTGGTTTGTGACATTGAGCCCCGAGACGGGTTCTGCACTGACAACATGAAGCCTCCTTGGGATTCTCTTTCTCCCTCTCTCTCCACTCCTCCTCTACTCATGTGCATGTTCGCTCTCTCTCTCTCTCTCTGTCTCTTTATCTCAAAATGAACTTCAGATAGAGATAGACAGATAGATAGATACAACTTCTAAGGAGAAAAAGTTATAGCAGAAGTATGAGAAAGTTGAAATTGTGGGTAACATGCGTCAGCCTTAAAAGGGCCCCCAGTGATCCTCACCTCCTGGTTTTCACGCCCTTAGCTAGTATTTTCGCACAGTGAAGCGGAACTAGGTTGTGTGATCAGTAGTCAATGGCACACGTGACAGTGTGTGACATTTAACAGAACGGAAGTCTCTTCCACTCACCTCTCTGGGACCCATCGGTGCTCATAAGGAACAACCTATTTGTACCTAAGTACTCATCGGAATACTTATAACATCACCAAAGCTAGAAGCGGACAGTATACGAGCTTATTTTTAAATTGTTCAGGTAAGGAGGTAAGAATTGTGGAACTAGATACAGCTAAGCCTAGACCTGCATCGTAATGTCAGATTCAGTTTTTAAGTCGTTACCCAAGTAGCAGGCCCATCTTCTAATCATTGTACAACATGCTGGAAATATAACCCGCCATGACAGCTTCTCAAGAAAGGTCAACATAATCCTCATTACAACTTTAAAACTGGCCATAAAAACAGAAAGTCAGGCCTCTTGTTAAAGCACAAGGAACAACAAGCAAAATGCCTTCTTTTCAACGATTACATTCGGAGAAGGGTAGAGGCAGAGAGAGAAAACTACTATCTAGTACTGCATTTAAACATCTTAGAAAGAAGGCAAAATACCGAAGGTTTTGTTAAATTCTCTAAAATCCAGGCCCCAGATCATCAGAAATCTTTTTCCATCAATCAAAAATACAGGCTCAATCGATACTGATACTGTATATCATCAGTTATTGCATCACAAAGAAACTTAAAGCCACTAACATTTATTACATCTCAGTTTCTGAGGGTCAGGCGTCTGGATCACCATGATCTGAAACATTGGAAAATTATGTGACTCCAATTTAAAGCCACACCTTTTAATTTTTTACTTTAAAAATTATGCTACTGAAGGCAAAAGAGAAAGAACTGATTGTGCTAACCTTTTGAGATCCCCAATCAGAATACTCTTCTATCTTTATAAATAAGTAACCACAAACCCATCAAAAATAGTCTAATAATTCCCAGCCTCCTGATGCCAATTCTCAACCATTTTAAAGTTCAAATGTCTATTATTATTATTATTTATTTATTTTTGAGAGAGAAAGAGCATGAGTGAGTGAGGGGCCAAAGAGAGAGGAGGAGAGAGAGAATCCTATGAGGGGCAGACAGAGAGGGAGAGAGAGTGTGGAGTCTGAAACGGGCTCGTGATCACTAACCTTGTAATCACAACCTGAGCCGAAGTCGGATGCCTAACCAGCTGAGCCACCCAGGCGCCCCTAAATTTCAAATGTGTACACATATACTTCACCTTAGTCTAACTCTTGAAAAATGGATACTTTCATTCAAACAACCAGTTCCCTCACCGAGGTGAAAGCCAAACTGTGAAAATGGTGGGTACTGATAAAATAAGTTAGGAAATATATCAGTATATTTCTTCAGTGGCAGCAGATACTATGTGTCTTCCAACAGCCCAGCTCTGTGTTCTGCCTTCTGCTAAAAGCAGCCGGATTTCTTCGGGCACGACTATGTTTTCACAACTAGATCTTTTCTTGACGGACCACTTAAGCAAGGTATTCACCTTACCCTACACTAGCCCCGTGATACCACCAAGAGACTTTCAGACACAACAGTGAAAGTAAGTTTGGAGAAGATGCATCCCTGAATCGAATCCTTTCTGAGCTGGGTTTTTCAGCTATCCCAGAGGGTTCCCCAGCTCCCCTATCTTTCTACAATAAAGTCCATCTTTCCTAAAGCTCAGCCAGACTAGCCTTTTGGTTTCTGCGACAAGAACACATTGTAAGTTAATTTTTGTATTATTTGTGAACTCAGGGTTATTTGGTGAAAAACAGCCAGGGATCTCTGCTGCCAGTGAGCAGACAGCAAGAGGGCCAGCTATCGTTAGGATTCTGAGAAGCCCATCTCACGTGGCCCCAAGCTCCTTGGTGCGTTAAGCTCTAAGAAACCTTGTGCTCTCCCTTATCTGCAGTTTCAGCTACCCATGGTCAAGTGTAATCCAGTAACAGATGATCCGCCTTCTGACACAGCATCAGAAGGTCAACAGTAACCACATCGCCATGCCTACAGCATTCAGCTCACTTCACGTAGGCATTTTATCATCTTATCACATTGTAAGAAGGGGGAGCACAGTACGCTAAGGTATTTTGAGAGATGAGTAGTCCACATTCATTTAACTTTTAGGACAGTATATTGTTCTAATTGTTCTATTTTATTATGGCTGGTGCTATGAATCTCTTACTGTGCCTAATTTATAAGTTAAATTTTATCATAGTATGTATGTATGTAGGTAGGTATAGGAAAAAAGATGGGGCGCCTGGGCGGCTCACTCAGTTAAGCGTCCAACTTCAGCTCAGGTCATGATCTCACAGTTCATGGGTTCGAGTTCTGCATCAGGCTCTGTGCTGACAGCTCAGAGCCTGGAGTCTGCTCCAGATTCTGTCTCCCTCTCTCTCTCTGCCCCTCCCCAGCTCGCACTCTGTCTCTCTCCCTCTCTCTCAAAAATAAATAAACGTTAAAAAAAATTTATAGGAAGAAAGATAGTATATATAGGGTTTAGTACCTTGGAACATATCCCTACAGATAACACATTAAATGGGGAAGCAAAACTGAGTTCTACCTTTATATATATCCTATTTCACACAATGGCAGGTTTTACTTTGCAAAAATGTCTCTAAAATTTGCTTCAAGATGGCGCTCTCATTTTTATACAATTAAAATTTTTTGGACTATTGAAATTTTTAATGTGTCTACCATAAACAATACCGCAAGTGTACAAGGAGGCATGGAGACAAAAGTTCAGTCAAGTACAATTCTTAATAAAATATAAACAAGCTAAACATCTAGTAATGGAAACACAAGCAAATACAAACTAATGTGGATGACCTATGCTAGGCACACCCAGGGCAGTAGATTTTTAAAAGTATAATATTTATTACACACACACACACACACACACACACAAACTTAAAAATAAAAATAAAAAACAAGGATATGGAGTATTTCCCAAGGGGATATGAAGATACACATTATGCATATTAAATGCATCCTAGGAGTTAGTATAGTCACAAAACCAGTCCTATCTTTTATTTGAGAGTAAGCAAGACAAGGGTCTGGTATTAGGGAGTGAGTGAGAGGATGAGGTTTGTACAAAACATTTCATTTTTCCCCCCAGGAGAATATAACCATGCATTGCTTCTAATAATTTAAAATTAACCATAAAAAGAGAATAGCCCCCCCCCAAAAAAAAAAAAAAACTCAATTCAGCTTACGTCAATTCAGCTACTGGAACTTTGTAGAAACAGACCCAAAATACACAAGGCGTTACCGCTACAGAGGCACGACTCCAGCACAAGGACTGGGGTTAAGTAGTGAAGCACCCCAATCCTTCCGGATCTGCCGTGGGTATGCCTGGGATTTGTTCTAGAAATACTTCTGGCTACCATTCTGTAACAGAGAAAAATTCGACGTCTAAGTGGAGTTACTTTTTGATTACCGTGTGGCCTTCTCTCACCTATCATCCCCTATATCACTAAGTGTCCACATTCACTCCAGTCACAATTAGCTGCACCCAGGCTTCAGGTGGCCACAGGAAATCACGTTCTCCTCACTAAAGGTGCCGTATCCTATTTTATGTCAAAGCCATTTCCCAAGGAAAGCTTCCAAATACCTTAAATCACATGGTGCTTTTTCCTCAACGACACCTAGCTTTTTGCTGCATTTCCAGTTTATAAAATAAAGTCCTATAAAATTATTCATGAATTTCCCAGGCAGCAGGTTCCAATAATTTATGCAGGTAAGAAATGCATAAATGAAACCATCCACCATTACACTCCTTTGAAAGCACTAATTGTGGCAGTGGTTTTATAAAGAATGTTATCTATTTCCATCCTGTACAAATTTAGGAGAAACTGTGGTTTCCTGTTCCAGGGTGTTGTCCAAAAACGAGTCCACAGAAGTCTGCAAAAATAATCCTCGGCGTTTTTGTTTCGAGAGGAATACTTGGAGTGGTTCCCGCTGAGAAAGGAAATGGGCTTGTCCTGACTGCAAAAGGCCCCATGTGCTCCCAAGACTGCAAGAACAAACACAATTTTGGTTTTAACAATGTTTAACGAGATCATTCTTCCGCAAGCTCTCTAGGAGGCGGCCTGGGCTGTGATGTCAGATAAGCTTCCCACTGTTCTCCAGCCAGTCGGATCTGTTTAGGAGCCTTCCCTCAACCTCAGTTTCCTCATCTTTGTTACAAAGTGAGGAATACACCTCCCTCTTTATAGGATTTAGTATAAGGGTTAAAATGAATGCATTGTGCCTACCAGAATGCCTGGCCCACAGTAGGGCACAATAATGGTTTCATTGATGACATAGATCTATGTATCTTTATAAATAGAGTATTAGGATTGGGTATAAAACAACTCAAGAAACGCTATACTGAGCTACTTAAAATAGAGCAGTTCTTGATGTTCTATGTTCATTATTGCAAGGACTTCGGCGTAACAAAACCCTAAATGAACAAAAATAGTCTGAAATAACAATTCTAATATGAAAAGATAAAGTAACTTTTCAAGATATTAGCTGCTATAAAAGGTGTATTAAAGATATTCTAAAGGATAACCCACTCCTAAAAGAACACCCTTAAACAGGTTAAAAAAAAATGCAAATATTCCTCCAGCATTTCCCCTTCAATTCTGACTCACTGAAGGCCAGGTTTGCCAACAGAGGCGCTTCAGGGCGGGGAGCTGCTGCTCTGAGGTCAGGTGAACAGACTGTTTTCACTTGACCGAGGACCCAAAGAGGCTGACTAGCATCCAAGGTACAGCCTCTTGAAAAGTGGACAAAGCGCGCCGAAAGGATGGTGACTTCGCCCCCTTGGAGGTCACAGCCACCTCTGGCAAACCTCAAGCCCTATCCCGGAGGACAGGCAGCGTGGTGTTCATGTCTAGTCCGGAGCTGGGAGGCTCTCCCCTGCCAGCCGGGTGACTTGAGCCACTCGCAGGACAGGTTCTCTGGCCAAAGCAAAGGGTGCACGAGAGTTTCGTAGTACGTCCCGGGCCATGGCCAAGAACCGGGCGGGAAGGGCTCTGTGGCCTTCGCACGCGGAGAAGCAGCGATAAACCCAGAGAGAGCTGCAAACCCGCGGCTGCCGGCCTGTGGTGGGGGGCGAGCAGTCATCCCAACACTTTCAGACAGTCTGAACAAGACAGCAAGGGGGAAAGGCAGGGCTGGATACAAAGGGAAGCTCTATATATAGAGCACGATTATGTAAGAGTGTAACGGTGGAAGCAGAAGCAGAGTCGTCCTGCACATTAGACAAGGGCGTCTTGGCTTCTTTCTACATCTCTGCCAGAACAGAAGTCCTCCTAAATATCTGGCTGTCTGACCAGCCCAGTTTTGAGGGAGAGCTTCCCCCCCCCCCCCTTATAAATCCTTTATGCGTCTTGCCCTGGATATCAGGACAAAGAACATAGTTCATAAAACTCATCCAACCTTTTGTAAGCTTTTTAAAGTTTAAACTTTAGGGGCTGTGGGCAGCCTGGAATCTTCCAAGGAGCACTGTCCACGTGAACTTTCTGCAATGAGAGCCACGTTCTCCATCTTCACCATCCAATACAGGAGCCACACGCCCACTGGGGCTATTTCATGCTTTGGAACGTGGTTAGGGAGACTCCCTGAAGTCCTCTGCGAGGACTGTGTAACAAACTATCACAAACCAGACCGCTGAAGACACTGAAATCTACTTAGTGTCGAGGTTCTGGAAGCTACAGGTCCAGAGATCAAGGTGTGGGTAGGGCTGGTTTCTTGTGCGGGCTCTCTCCCAGGGTCTGGTGGTTTGCTGGCCATCTTCAGCATTCCATGGCTTTTAGAAGCATCACCCTGGTCTCTGCCTTCGCATCCACATGGCCTCCCTCCCCCCCCAACCCCCCGTTGTATATATCTGTCCAAATTTCCCCTTTTATAAAGACACTAGTCATACTGGATTAGGGGTTCATCCTGCACCAGTACGTTCTCATCTTAGGTAATTACACCTACGATGACCCTATTTCCAATTAATATTATAATCTCAGGTAGTGGGGGTGAGGACTTCAACATATAAATCCTGAAGAAATACAACTCAAACCAAAGAACTGAGGAACTCATTTTTAATTTTATTTCATTCTAATGAATTTGAATTTAAATAACCACATATGGCAACTACTGTACTGGACAGCATAGCCCCAAAATATCTTCTCTAAATTCAGAGAGGCTAAGTACTTGTACTTTTTTCAAGGTCAAAGAGCCTCTAAGTCAGGATGAATCAGGATGTGGAATATTTCAACTCCAAAGCCTGTGCCTTGAGCTCGTCCAACAGCTGTTTCCATTACAAATTAACTTCTGTAACTCTCCTGGGACACGCTACAGTCACATGGATGACTACACTCCTAGCTGCCTCTTTTGGGAAGACAATTCATCACTCAGATATTAATTGCTATTATAGGGATTAATTACTTGCTATTGTAGCTTTAGGTCTTAACAATGTAACAATAATTCTCTCTTAAATAGTACATGTGTAAATAATAAAATATAGCAATTCAAATTTTTCCAACATTTATCAGACATTATACACTGAAATGAGTGCAGACATTCTCCAATCCTCACATTAATTAGTAGTATTATTCCTATTTAAAAGATGAGCAAACTGAGGCTTTCAAAGGTCAAGTGACTGGCTTCAGTTTGCAGAGCCAATGAATGGTCCCCAACTCACATCTTTTCTAGATTCCAAAATTCTCTCCCCAAACCACACTGTCATAGGATTTCATACAACTTATTAATACGCTTATGTGCCAATAATATAATGGAAAACACCGCACTATATGACAGGAAGTTTTTCACAGCCTCCAAAGGGGCTCACCTTACAAAGAGCCCAGCCACATGCCACAGAGAACCAAAACACTTTCTTTTCTAATCTTCCACAATACACATCCTTTGCACCGAGAGTGTTCCTTGAAGATATTTCTGGTGAGGGAGGTTTAGCTCAAGTACTGGCTTTGCGTGAGAGTTTAAGGATGAAGTATGTGATTTTAAAAAAAAACGACATCATGGCTTTTCAAGGGGAACATTTGAAACGTTATTTCAAGTCCCCAGATAATAAGATCAATAGACAACTTCCCAGTGGAGGCATTTGCCTTTGACTAACTAAAGCAACAGTCTCTGCAGTTTGCCTCAAGAGGCCACCCCACAGTTTAATCGTCCTCACTGTTAGGTTTTTTGTCCTCATCTATAGCTTAAATTCTTTCTGTTAAATTCCAACATGGTAACCACAAGCTGCTCTCCCAAATAGTCGACCTCTCTCAGCGTTTTGCACCCATTAAAAACCCTTGATCGGTAACTGTTCATTCACGGAGCTCCTACCAGTTACCTACAAGGTGCCTTTCAAATCACTGTTACTTTGAAAACGACAAAAGAAGATATGAAACAACCTCTACCCACAAGATGCTTAAAATGGGCTGCCAGAGAGGGTGTGACAACCCTAAAAGAAACAGAATGCCAAAATGAATGGATCAATTTCCGCTTTAGTCATGAACAATCATGTAAGAAATGGATATTGAGCACTTACTATGTGACAAACACCGTAACAAGATTCGGAAGAGAGAGCAAAGAAGTCAGATACAGCCTTACCCTAGTTTACACAGACTTAAAGACCTTTCAACATCACAATATTTATTGTGGCTTTATCTCCAAACTACCAGGCCACTTAATATCCTTTTTAAGTTACACAGCGATATAGTTCCAGAAACTAGGGTCGTCAGAGTTAGCAAATAAAATGCAGATGACCAGTTAAAATCTGAACTTCAGATAAAAGACAAATATCTTTTTTTAGCACTAAGTATGTCCGATATTTTATCTGGCAAACCAAACATACTGTTTGGCCAATAATGTTAAGTTGCAAAATAAATATGAAATATAGATTTCTGCTCCAGAGCTCTTATAGTTAATAACTTCAGGCAAATCACCAGGTAGCAATTCTCATGTTTGAGTGTGGAAATGTGAACAGGACAGTTGTTGTGAATGGCAACCCCCCCAGGTGAACACAAAATGAGAGACACATCACTAAAATTTTGTTTATGAAGTTGCAGTTTCTGGTTTTATTTGATAAGTGTAGTTACAGGAAACAATGCAGTGTTGAAGATGGGGAGAGATAAATAAGTCTGTCTTTGAGTATGCTATCATACCCTGTACCACATCTAATCCAAAAAAGTCAAGGTTAGAAATCTGTCCCTCCAAACACCTGTCAATTCTACGTGCATCCACCACTCGGTAGCAGGACAATTTCTTATTGTGTCTAGAGGGAACGCCACACGCTTGAAAGGCAACGGATTAACTCTGACATCTATGTGCATACGTAGGCAATAACACACTCTTAACATTCTCTCACCAGCCGGGTGAGCAGCATTCTTTGGCTCACATCTTCAGTCTTGACCCTAGTCGGTACCAGAAATATCAACAAGAGAGGATGGTCCAAATCTACCTTCACTACATGTGTCTCTTGTATTCCATGGACAGACAGGCAATATTCAGAGGGTCCACATTCAAGCAACCCAATGTAGATTTGGTATGTGTACAGGCATTCACTTACAGGCTGCAGCATAGACTTCTGCTACAATGAAACTTGTTTCCTTTTCTTCCTGATGACCCAAATATGGGACATTTCCCAAACTCCCTCACTGCAGTGCAGGAGCAGACAAAAGAAATCCTGTAGCTCAATGGAACGTGGCAGAAGTCAAATGCACCACTTCTGGGCTGACCCATAATATCCTGCCAAGCTAGATGGGGACACAGAGCTACAAGACAGAAGGAGTCTGGGTCCGCGAATGAAAAGCCGGACCTGCATTACTAACTCTACATGAGCTGAAAGCAAATTGTCATCTTCTGATGAACTCCTGAAATTTGAGAACCTGTTATAGCCACCAGCATTATTAAGACATTCCCAAGTCCTTGCAATGCAAATCGAAATCCAAATTACATTTAATGAAATGAAATTTAATGAAACCTCTGTATCATTCTCTCACCCGGCCTGAATTAGAACACTTCTCTACGTTAGACGGGAAAAAAAATCTCTTTTATCTCAGTTTCATAGGGACTCACTCTGCAGTGAAAATCCTGTTCTGCTACACATGTCGATTCAAATTTTCACCGGCCAGCTTACCACCACTGTTTGGAAGTTAAGTCTACAGTTCATCTGGAACAAGAATCACCAGGAAGAATTTGAAAGAAAGAAAATAAACATCATGGGTCGGCATTACAACAAAATGCAAATACTCTCAACATGAGATACTGTCAAAACATTAGATAAAGATTAGATAAAGGCCTAACAACGGACTGAAGTCCAAATGGAAACTATGAAAGATACAAATGAATATAGGATAGTACCTACCGTCGGGGAGTATTTTGAGACAACTCACAAGGATAATTAACTAAAATGTTTTGGTGAAGAAGCTAAAATGCTGATTAGACTGGTATGTAAGGTGATTTCAATAATTTTGGCAGTTCCCAAATTTGTCAGTCCTTGCCTAATCCAGGAGGTATATCCCTGGGGCAGTTTCCCTCTCTTTATTACCATACCAAAAATATTTACTTTATTGGTGGGATTCCATCCACTAGAAAAGATTTTTTTTTTCCCCTCAAGAAGTCTGAAATCTTAGCTCAAATCCTTCCCTAGCAGAACTAAAGTGAAATACATTATCAGTTGATGACAACAGCTGATACCCAAGGTACTCCAGCAGAAAATCTCTTAAAAAGTGGAATGTTGGGGCGCCCGGGTGGCTTGGTCGGTTAAGCGTCCGACCTCGGCTCAGGTCATGATCTCACAGTCTGTGAGTTCAAGCCCCGCGTCGGGCTCTGAGCGCACAGCTCAGAGCCTGGTGCCTGTTTCAGATTCTGTGTCTCCCTCTCTCTCTGCTCCTCCCCTGTTCATGCTCTGTCTCTCTCAGTCTCAAAAATAAATAAATGTTAAAAAAATAAAATAAAATAAATAAAAAGTGGAATGTTTCCGTAAAAAAAAAATAATAAAGTTCCCCAACCTATCAATTCCATTCACTTAGAATGCTGCAAAACTCAGGCAACATAAAATAACCTTGTGGTTTATGTCCATGTTATGGATCACTTAAGAAATTCCTATTCATGGCTATTATGGAATACCATTCTAAATCTTCTTTTCAGGCGTAACTTCAAAGAGGAAGGTGGGAAGTCTAACTACCTCTCACTTTTATTTTAAGCCAATTTATTTAATATACAATTTACATAAGATAAAATCCACTCATTGCTAAGGGTACAATTTGATTATTTAACGAAATCACACAATTGTATAACCAGCACCACAATCAAGTTACAGAACATTTCCATAACCCCAGCACGTACCCTCGTGCCCCTTGTGGTTAATTTTCTCCCTGGTAGCTGTAGACAACACATCTGATTTTCATCATTAGAGTTTTATCCTTCCTAGAATTTTGTAGAACCGAATCACACAGGACATCAACTTTTACGCCTGGCTTCATTCCTTCAGCTATGCTGCTGCACGTATCTGTGGTACATTTCTTCCTACTGCTGAGCTGAATTTCCTGTATGGATGCACCACACGCTGTTGATGTACTCGCTAGTTGTCGGGCACTGAGCTGTCTCCAGTTTCTGACAATTATGAACACTCACATACAACTTTCTGGTGGGCCTCACTGTTTTGATTACTATTGCTTTACAGTAAGTCTTGAAATTGGCTAGTTGCAGTCCTCCAACTCCTCTTCTTCAGAATATGTTGGACTATTCTATGTCATCTCCTGTGTATTTCCAATAATTAGAATCAGGTTGCCAACTGCTAAATTTTTTTGAATGTTTCTTTATTTTTGAGAGAGGGGGAGAGAGAGAGAGAGAGAGAGCGCGCGCACAGGGAAGGGGCAGAGAGAGGGAGACACAGAACCTGAAGCAGGCTCCCAGCTCTGAGCTGTCAGCACAGAGCCTAACACAGGGCTCGAACTCATGAACTGCGAGACCATGACCTGAGCTGAAGTTGGACACTTACCAACTGAGCCACCCAGGCACCCTGCCAATTTCTATAAAAAGGCATAATGGGTGGCATTTTGATTGTCTGCCTAGAATCTATACATCAGTGTCTAGCTGTAATTATAAGAGATTCCAATGTCTGAGTTCCCAATCTAGCCTTTTACCTCACAGCTTTGTCTACCCTGACACTCTACATTTTATTTTTTTTTTATTTTTTATTTTTTATTTTTTTAACGTTTATTATTTTTGGGACAGGAGAGACAGAGCATGAACGGGGGAGGGGCAGAGAGAGAGGGAGACACAGAATCGGAAACAGGCTCCAGGCTCTGAGCCATCAGCCCAGAGCCTGACGCGGGGCTCGAACTCACGGAGTGTGAGATAGTGACCTGGCTGAAGTCGGACGCCTAACCGACTGCGCCACCCAGGCGCCCCTACACTCTACATTTTAGACAGAGCTCCTAAACCCCCAGGCCGGCATGGAGTAAGGGTAGTTTGGGGCATCCCAGAGGGCTGGGCCCTTCTCTTTCAGCTCTCCAAGACTTCCATAAGGCGGGTCCAAGCCTTCCACAGGACTCTGCACCTTCCCAGCTACAGAGCCTTTGCCTTTAACGTGGTGGCAGCTCACACTTCCTTCTTGGGTCCACCAGAAATACTCGATGCACCCCAAACTGCATCTCAGGGCTCCCGTAGGCTCTGGGTCCTCCGTCTTCAGCACCTGGGAATATCTTCTCAGGGAGATCACATCACCTACCTCGATCTCACACTGAGGCAGTGAGGAGGGAGGAGGACTATACAGTCCTAGCACAGTGAGCCCCCTTCACCAATCCATACTGTTCTCTTTATCCTTTTCCTTTCTTTCATTTCAATTAGTAAAACGCCAATGGAGAGAACCACCCAATTCTTCTTTTTTGGTGCCATTTCCTAAGCATGAAAACATTTCTCGGAGGCAACAGGGTTGGGGAAGGAGGGCTAACTTTAATCACATGTTTGACTTGACAGTCAAGGATTCAATAAAAAGGTTTAAAAAGAGTCTACCTTGTACCTCCAGTTAGTTCAATGCCCCATTAGTCCGAGTAATGACTTTATACCTACAGGACAAAGATTTTTTTTTTCCTCCTTTTAAAAAGAAAAAAAAAAACAAAAAACAAAAACAAAACTCCCAAAACTAAAATCACTTTAAAGAAAGCAACAGGCTCTTAATTTCTGCATCTGGAGCGTGCACTGGAAGTCCTCACTTTAATTCGTGTCTTTTCTTTCTTTTTTTTTTTTTTTTTTTTAATGTTTATTTTTTAGAGAGAGAGAGACAGACATAGTGTGACTGGGGGAGGGGCAGAGAGAGAGGGAGACACAGAATCTGAAGCAGGCTCCAGGCTCTGAGCTGTCAGCACAGAACCCGACATGAGGCTCGAACCCACGAACCATGAGATCATGACCTGAGCTGAAGTCAGACGCTTAACCGACTGAGCCACCCAGGTGCCCCAATTCATGTCTTTTCAACAACCATCTGAGTTGGAAAGTCTAATAACCCTCACTACGACTATCTGACTACATACAAAACACTTCCTTAACACTTTTGGGTTTAACTTCTATAACAGTCGCAATGTTTGAGCTGATGCCTTTTTATTTTTTCCATTTGTGTTGTATGCGGTAAAACAATCAATGGATGGATAAAAGATATTATGGGAAAAACAAAAGAGATACTATCTGAAATTAACTATAACCTGTATATTTGTTTACTCACATATTGTCTGTCTCAACACTAATCCTCCCTCCTCCAAGGCAAACTCTGAAAAATAAAACACCTTCTCTGTCCCATTCATCTACACCCAAAAAGTGCCTGGCCAGGATTAGGCACTCAACGTTCTTTGATGAATAAAAATATGTATCCCATGCTCAAATCAACATGACCAAAGCAAGAAATGGTTACACAATTCACACTCTGACATCATTTCTAATAAACCCCAAATCATCCTCATTACACACTCATTAAATGCTTATTAAATCACTTAAGTTTAACAGATGAACGCCTATCTTTTGTTGCCTTAGAACAGTAAGATACATATGCCCAAATCATAATTCGATATGTAAGGCACTCACTTTTTAGATAATATGAGCTTACAACCCTCAATATTCAAACTTCAAAGTCTCAGTAACTCAATGAATACAGATCAAAATGGTTTCTGGATATTTAGAGACTTCACAAAGAACGTTCTTAAGAAAATTAATTATGTGTAGTCAAAAAATTTTAAAAGCGATCTAAATGACCACAGCAAAATCTTCTCAATTAAGACACAGTCACACAAATTCATGCGGTTTAGCCAATAAAGCACCTTAATACAACTAGGAAATGCTATGACCTCATGAGGGAAATGCAGATGCATATCTAAATATACATATGCATATAAATTGTTAGGTGTATATATAAATATATGTGTGCCATATTCCCTAAATTCTAAGACTCCATGAATTCTGAAATATACAGTCATTTTAATAGCATCTTTTTTGGAAGAAAAAGAAATAGCAGCACATAAAATACACACGGTTTTGGAATGCATTCAGATTACAAAATAAGGCAAATGTGTGAGGACAGTGAGTTTTACAATGAAGGAAACGCTATGTGGAGGTCAGGATATGGGGGTGAGAGCTGAGGGAGGACCCAGCCAGAGAACAGCACCGGAATAAAATCCACAAAAAATCAGAAGCCATTCTGTTTCCTTAATGTAATTAATTGTTATTTTTATCTCTGTAAGTTTTTCTTTATTTTCCAACTTCTCTATAGTGAGCACACATTGCCTCTATAATCTTAAAAATAAGCTTCATCCAAAGATATTTTTACAGCATTTTTTCAAACCAGAAAGTCATGTTGCTAGGTAAAGTTGTGTTAGGCGAATTCCTATCTTTTCCTTTCAAGCCACAACTCTGTCAAGCTAGGTTTAAAACCTCTCTGGCCGAGGCTCTTGGGAGCTGGTCCATCCTCAACATTCCCCTCTTCTGGAAGCTGGAGAATATTTACTGTTTCACTATAGTTTGTTTCTGAATTTATTTTCCTTGCTGACCTGGGGCGTCCAGGAGCAGCCGGACATATTTTTAAAGACACAGAACAAGATCACAGAACATTCTCTTCTGTCCACTGCTGTCTGTGCACCTGAAATAACAGTCTTGCTTCTATTTATTCTACAGAGGCCAATCTCCCTCCAGATCCAAGTAACAGTAAATACATTTTAGGTGTAATCAACTCAAGAGTTATTTAACAGAGCGAATACATCAAGTAAGTTTTTCCTAGCACCAATAAAAATGATAATTTCCTGTGAAACAAACATCCTTACTTCTTTCACCAGTGATGTTTCTTACTACAATTCAGCTTTTTTAAACCCATCAATGAAAGTTATTTATTACCTTACACACAAGATTTACTTGTGGGTTTTAGATTTGCTTACAACATTAAAAATGCCCTGACAGTATAACGTACATATCAGAAACCTGCATACTTCTCTCAATCTTTATGGAATTCGTAAACCACTAGGTTCCCAGACATTTTAATTAGTATGTGCTAACTTCACACTATTGTTCACTTAAAGACTAGCCCATTAAGCATGAAAAGCTTGGATTTTATATAGTTCCTTTTTAAATGCAATCTCTGAATTCTGGAAACAAAGACACTAATAACATGCTATCAATTTTATTTACAGAAACACAAGACAGGAACTAATTCCAAATGACAGTTTTAGCAGGAGAAAGCAAATGAAAAAAAAAAAAAAAATCCTCAGGGAGAATGGTAAGATACACTCCATTTCTCACTTTTGACCAGCCATTTGATAAAAGAGTATCACGGTGCTACTGAAATAAAACGGAGTCAACGATTTTTAAAAAGCTTTTCCAACTTGGTATCTGGTTCAAAAAGTTCGGTCCACACCAGCAAATGTTAATTAAGTACATCACTTACTTAAGGGATCTGATCTTTACTTAAGGGATGCATAGTCCTTAACTGCTATGTCGTTTTGTTGTTGTTGTTGTTTTTGTTGTTTTATCTTAGAGAGGGGAGGGGGGAAAGAGGGGGAAGAGAGAGAGACAGAAAGAGAGATAGAAATTTTCTCCACACTCCACACGGGAGCCTGACGTAGGGCTCGATCCCACAGCCCTGTGATCATGACCTGAGCCAAAATCAAGAGTCAGGCACTCAACCCACTGAGCCACCCAGCTCTATGTAGAGTTTTAAAGAAAAAAAGGTTTCAGTCGCCATGCAGGCCAGCATAGCACATCCAAAGTTCTCTGTTGTGTCATGTTAGGCCAGGCCTGCAAAGCAGTTAGTGGCAAACTCAAGGGCATGTTAAAACGTACTAGGAAGTTAAATCTGGCAATGTTATTCTGTAAGTAAATCTAAAAGGGATCTTACAAAGAAAAAGTAAGAAGTATATATACTTAGGTGGCCGTAGTTTACATTAATTAATGTAACCAACCTCTAGAATTAATTGTTTTACACAAAGAACAAGTCTCCCATTGAACTGAGGCCACACTCAATAGCACCACCTTTCCAAGTTCACTGCTCCTCACATACTAAGTGGAAGACAATGGTTGTGGTACCTTTACCATTCGTTGTAGATTCCTGGGTCTTGGTCCGGTTCCCTCCCAGTTACTGAATCTGGAATTTCAGGCCAGTCATTTAACCTTGCCTGGTTATGGACTGCATCGTGTCCCCTCCAAAATGTGTCTGTTGAAGGCCTAACCCCTGATGTGATGGTACTTGAAGACGGGGATCTAAAGAGCTAATTAAGAACAACCGAGGTCATATGGGTGGAGGCCGAATCCAGCAGGACTGATGTCTCTATAAGAGAACAGACTGAGGCAAGAACACAGGAGGACACAGCACTTTGAAGGCAAAGTCAGCAAGTCAAGAAGAGAAATGCAGGGAGAGAAACTGAAGCTGACCACACCTGGATCCTGGACTTCCAGCCCCCTTTAACTATGAGCAAAAAAAAAAAAAAAAAATCTATAGATTAAGCCCACCAGTGTTTGGTACTTTGGTATGGCAACCCTAGCACGCTAAGGTACCCAGCCGCAGTTCCTTCACCTACCTTTTGAAGATCCCTCAGAAATCAAACACTGAAAGCATCGTGTCATTGAAAACTAAAAAGGCATTAAGCAAGGTGCGTGGAAGATATTAACAGCATAGTAAATAGCAGCTTCTGTACTTAGAAACACTATCCCTAAATGAAGCTGGCAGGCAGAAGAGATGAAATTTGAGTGGCCTGTTCTAGAATCCAGC
This sequence comes from Herpailurus yagouaroundi, assembly GCF_014898765.1. Lineage (NCBI taxonomy): Eukaryota > Metazoa > Chordata > Mammalia > Carnivora > Felidae > Herpailurus > Herpailurus yagouaroundi. Next base: position 7,225,535 of record NW_024412444.1, read on the forward strand.
CTACCACCCTTGCGCACCAACACCAGATCCCAGAATGTTACAATGCTAGACCCACATTCACTTCCACCATCTATTTCCAAGTGCTCACTATGTGCTACATAACAGTAACACATAAGGTGAGGGGTGCCCATACCAGAGAGGAGGAAACAGACAAAAGGTACATACTCAAACAAAGGCAAACACACAAAGAACAAGGCTCTGGAAAGAAAGGAAGACTGGGAAGGTCTCACTCATGAATGGATCCCAGCCATAGCTCTCAGAATAATGCCTGAAAACATCCAAAGAGCCATGAACTTGCAGCAGGGCCTGGTTATCTGCATTTTGCTCGACAGTAATCCTCACGGAAAGCCAGGTTTGAGAAGCGCTGACGTAGATTTCAGGAGCTCAACAAGGTCAGACCATCAAGGACTTGAATGGCAGCAATGACCTGATCCAGTTAAGGAACTTCACGGTAGAACAGCGGACGCAGGAAGGACTGACCAGAAGCTGATATAGTAACTTAACATTTTCTTCAAAGAGAACCCTGAGGTAGAGTCACAGTAATACAACCACCGTAAGCAAAACAGCTGCCTATCTCTGCCCATGCAAGAGAGGCCTGGAAAGTACCAACCCAGCTAGCATAATTCTGAACAACACAACTGTAAATGATCTTTCCAGGGACCTGACCTTTATGATGCTGGACCTTAGGTATATTTCTGTCTTTAACTGTACTAAAGATGGAAAGTACAGTCAAAAGGAATGTCAATATAAAACAAAGCCCCAAATACGAAAAAATAATAAGCCTATAAATTAAGCCTTCATTGGCTTGGGATGACAATCTGGCTGAAATAAAATCCAAGCGTCTGAGCGCTGAGCCCTGGATTCCTGAAACGTCCATTTGGAATAACTTTCAGGATGAGAAGCCAAAAGTCAGCATCACACATCAGAGCCGGATTTTTTCAACGTTTATTTATTTTTGCGACAGAGAGAGACAGAGCATGAACGGGGGAGGGGCAGAGAGGGAGGGAGACACAGAATCGGAAACAGGCTCCAGGCTCTGAGCCATCAGCCCAGAGCCTGACGCGGGGCTCGAACTCACAGACCGCGAGATGGTGACCTGGCTGAAGTCGGACGCTTAACTGACTGCGCCACCCAGGCGCCCCCAGAGCCGGATTTTTAAATAATTCAAGCTCAATAGTAAAGAAAGTTCTCAGCTGTAAACTGGCCTCCTTATCGGGGAGAATGTTTGTGAGAAAGAAATCATCTTAAGGCCAAAAGAGAAATTTTTATGAACAAACTTGAAAATAAAAATATTCCAAATGACTCTAAGACCGATTTTTAACAAAGCTCTGTCCAACTATTGTAACCACAGGAGATATTTTTTGTGAAGAAATGACTTGAGGGAGGAAACACGTCAAAAGCAGAGGCTACCACAAATAATTTCCTTTCAAGGCAAATGTCTTTTTTGACAAGCTAAAAGAAAGAATATAAGAATAAACTCTCTGTAATGTTTATTTGCCAAAAAAAACCAAAAAACAAAAAAAAAACTTTCCTAAGTCCTAAAGCTGACCTTCGCGTCATTAATCATATTAAGACACCACGTAGCATCTAATTGAAGCAGTAATGTAGATGAGAAGGAAAAAAAACCTATAACCTTGGGGATAATAATACCTAACATTTAGACACAGCTCTCCTTCTATAGATGTGCTTCTATGGGAAACACTTCAACACTGAAGGAATGAGGAATCGAGGAAAAGAGGCAGAAATAAAGGACACACCTGGGTACATGCGTTCGGTACAACCTCGCACAGCCTCTCTTTCGATGAGGTGTAGTATACCCGCAAATACGATCTCAAACATAAAATCTAAATGTCTGAAATAAACTAGATTACACCAGTAAATGCTGCTAAAAAGCTCTTATGATTTCTTCTGCTAGTTTTTAAGTAGATTGGCTATATCCAAAGACTCGTGCTTAATTTCGATAGATGCCGCAAACTGCCCGGCATAAATGTGGGTATGAAAGTGGACGCCTTCTAGAATATTTAGGGTCTTGTGTGGAATTCATTTAAAACTTTCAGTCAAGAGACTCCACCTATATCTCAGGCCAACTCCATTCCATCTGTCTCATCGAAAGAAGCAGGAAAACAAAGGTAAGAATACCAATGCTCTTGTCCCGGGGAACTACACTGAGCTTCAGTTTTGTAAGCTGTGCAATGAAAACAGCAATATCCCCCTGCAGTAGCACCGGGGATAACAGGCACCGTGATGTGAAAGAAGGGCCGGCTACCCTGAAGGCAGCGTGCCAGGTGGTTAACAGTGCCAGAAAGCCTGGGTTCGAGTCCAGATCAGTCTCTCACCAGCTGTGTGAGCCTGCACCAAATGGGCCACCTCTCTATGCCTCAAGATTCCCACCCAAAACGAGACTGTTAACAATACCAACCCCAGAGGATCGTTAAGAGAACTGAATGAGTTAGTACAGGCAAAGGATCTTGAGCAGTGCCTGGCACATGTAACATTTGGGGGAAAAAAAAAAAAATGATCGTCACTACGTTAGGCAGCAAATTCAATATTCCAAGCCCTATTTCCAAATCCAATAATTTTGCAAGTGGAGCTTCTATTACCCTGTGAAAACTAAAAGCACAGCTGTGGAGAGAAAATGCCCCACTCCAGCTACATGGAAATGCGAATTCATTTGCATGGAGTTGTGCATGCAGAGCACCTCCTTCTTGTTAGGCTCAACAACATGATTACATTTCTTCTGCCAGATATAATTTCGTGATTGACTCTTTCTGGTATATTTTATAAGATACAAATGTATAAATCAATGCACAGGTGAAATTCTTCATCTGGAAATACTTTGTAAATTATTAAATTGTTTTTTAAAACAAACACTCCACCAACAATAGCTATAAACAATTAGGATGTGGGTTTAGCCTCTTTTCTCCTTGAATAAGTAATTCTTTTAGTCTGCTCATCCGAAGCATTTAGAAAATTTTACCACCAAAAATATCCACCATAAAGATGTGTGTGCGTGTATATACAGGTAGACACATATGTATATATACATGCTATTCGAACCAACAATTCCTATTAAAAATCCTTTTCTCAATAGGGGAGAAAGCCTCAAAAATATCATTTCCCAGCAAAGAGATAAGTCAAAAAATACCCCAAATTTGGAAGTACTTTGTCCTGGTTTCAATGACCACTGGCATTATGCCAACTCATCCATTCCTGAAATTCCCAAGTTCTTAATGGGGGAAACACTTTTACATGGAAAAAACCAGATTAACATAATAAAAGATAACAGATGGATGGAATCCATGGGACATTGGTAGCTTGGGTCCAATTCCACTTTCACCTGTGGTGGGCATCAAGCAAGGGGAGTGATATGGACAGAAAACAGGTGTCACCTAAAATGAAACTTAAAAGGGTCCATTCTGTTCATGATATATTTATATTAGGTAAAAAGTATCCCAATGGTTCTACGTAAGCTACAGGAATTAAAATTGCTCATTTCATTGCTTTACTTTTTAATGCCTTTTCTTCAGCATAAGTGGGTTATTTGTTCTCTCATGAAGTTTTATGAGACAGATGTTTATACGCATTATTAATACGTTTCCATGTAAAAGTCTGCAACGTTAGCTAGGAATATTCTGAGCTATGCATCAATTGATCCCTCCATAAAAATCTAATAGAGGGGTGCCTGGGTGGCTCAGTTGGTTAAATATCTGACTCAATTTCAGCTCAGGTCATGATCTCACAATCCTGGGATTGAGCCCCACAGTGGGCTCTGCACTGAGCGTGGAGCCTGCTTGAGATTCTCTTTTTCTCTACGCC
>NW_024412444.1:7229450-7371684 GCF_014898765.1 Herpailurus yagouaroundi
TTAAAAAAAAAAAAAAAAAAAAAAAAGAGGAACGCCTGGGCAGCTCAGTCACTTAAGCTTCAGACTCTTAATTTTGCCTCAGGTCCTAATCTCATGATTTGTGAGATCAAGACCCTCATCAGCCTCTGGCCTGCTTGGGATTCTCTGCCTCTCTCTCTCTGCACCTGCCCTGCTCATGCTCTCTCTCTGTCTCTCTCAAAATAAATTTAAAAAGAAAAAAGAAACAACATTTATGTGTGTGTGTGTCTATACATATATACACTATATATATATATATATATACACACACACATACATTATGTATGTATGTATGCATTGCCTCAGCTTTCAGTACCTAACCACAAAAAAACAAAACAAAACAAAAAACTTTGCAGCTTAATGTCCATCATGCTCCTGATCTGCCTCAATAACTTGAGAATACCAGACAGACTATGTGAATTAAGGTTTCACATGTTCAACCAGAATGCTTGCTACTCAAACATTCTCATTAGGTCTTAAAACTGAAGGAAAACCACTATGTAAAATTAAGCACAAATTTCACTTTGGCTTCACAAATCATGATGTGCTGTTAGCTCCTGATAAGGAGAACCACCACCAGTTTTATTTTATTTTTTTTTTAATTTTTTTTTCAACGTTTATTTATTTTTGGGACAGAGAGAGACAGAGCATGAACAGGGGAGGGGCAGAGAGAGAGGGAGACACAGAATCGGAAACAGGCTCCAGGCTCTGAGCCTTCAGCCCAGAGCCTGACGCGGGGCTCGAACTCACGGACCGTGAGATTGTGACCTGGCTGAAGTCGGACGCTTAACCGACTGTGCCACCCAGGCGCCCCTACCACCACCAGTTTTAAATAACAGAGTCAAAGTTGAAGAGATCCAAGTTTCCCCAGAAAACAAGCCAGCATTTAATACTGGGCCTCCGAAGAAGTTCAGATTGATTGGTTGGGGGGGGCAGGGAATGAAGAGAAAATTGTCAACAGACCTGTTGAGGATCAGCAAGCCTAGGGAGACCCAAAAGTCAGTTTCCACCTTTTAAAACACACGCACGCATCCATATATGTTTTCCTTTCTGTGTTGTGGCTGGAATAAAGTCAGGCCAACTAAATGAAACATTATCAACCTCAAAGAGAGTTGAGAGAGCATTATGAGAGAGTAACAGCTCACGACGTACAATTCCAAAGCACAGCAGTCTCAAAATTCACACGGTGATGTTTCCAAAAATACGGCAATTCTGATTCGCTGCACTGCTTGCCAGAACTGGCAGTGTTCCCGGGGTTACGCCAGATGACATTACAGCACTTCTCAGAGCCGGCCCTTAAAGACGTTCTTCAGTGAACAAATCTGACCGGCCTTTCATGTAAATCTAACTTTTAGGGACAACTACTGCGTGTAACCAAGCTGCCAGCTCCACACCGCTGTATTATCATTGTCCCCAGCAAAGGGTTTTGCCTTCTTTTCTGGAAGCCATGCACCATCTGGAGGCTACAAGAAGCTCATGGGCATTACCAACTAAAATGGACGAAATGGCCTTCCCTCGCTGCATGCTAAACCAACAGAACCAAGCACCCCACGAGCAAGGCAACGGTTTATGCCACCTTCAGGAGCATGACAGGCTGGCTGCTCAAAGTGATGGTCTGGACTGCAGGCTTCTCGCTTGAAGGATGGTAAAAAGGTTCAGGGAAGAAAAAGAAGAAGAAGCAGCTATGCCATACAAAAACAGAACAAGAACAAAATCTTGCAAGAATCATCAATGTTGGAAATGGGGGTGCCAGGGCGGCTCAGTCGGTTAAGTGTCCAACTCTTGGTTTCTGCTCAGGTCATGATCTCACGGTTTGTGAGTTCAATCCCTGTGTCATGCTCTCCTCTGATGGTGCAGAGCCTGCTTGGGATTCCCTCTCTGTCCTTCCCATGTCTCTCTCTCAAAATAAATAAATAAAATTTAAAAGAAAAATGTTAGAGGGGCTCCTGGGTGGCTCAGTTGGTTAAGTGTCCAACTTCAGCTCAAGTAATGATCTCACGGTTCGTGAGTTTGAGCCCCGCCTAGGGCTCTGTATTGACAGCTCAGAGCCTGGAGCCTGCTTCAGACTCTGTCTCCATCTCTGTCCCTCCCCCATTCGCACTCTGTCTCTCTCACTCAGATATAAATAAACGTTAAAAAAAAAATTTTTTTTAATGTTGAAAATACACTTTTCTTGTGGATTAGTACACTCTCCCTGACAACAATGTCAAGCGATTTGATTCAAGGTCTAGTAGAGTCAAATCTGAGAGACAGAGAGGGAGAGAGAGGGGGAGGAAGAAAGACAAAGAGGCAGCGGGGAGGGTCAGACAGTATTTGCTTTTGGAGTAGTTAACCCACGAAGGCTTTCATTTGGAATGATCCTTTAAGCCAGAGTATTTCCCTGGTGGTGTCGTTTAAGGCAGTGATCGGCTAAGTGAGGCGTGATGAATGGCCCCCGGCCTGCACCAGCGGAGACACGGGTCCATTTGGCCCTGGCCACGGAAACAGAAAGGTCATTCATTACCCAATGTGAACAAACAGAGTGCACGTTTGTGATAAATAACGGTCATTATTGAACTACAATGCTCTCTGGGAATTCCTCAACACTTCCTTGACATTAATGTACTATTCATGGAGGGCTCAGCGAGACGCTCTCAATATTATTTAGTACTTCATGTTTTATGTGGGATACCACGGAGACATTTACTTCTCCTTTGTTGGGATACATGTATCTGAACAAACACCAAGGATCTTTTTTTTTTTTAAACGTTTACTTATTTTTTGAGAGACATAGAGGGAGAGACAGAGAACAAGCTGGGGAGGGGCAGAGAGAGAGAGAGAGACACACAGAATCCGAAGCAGGCTCCAGGCTCCGAGCTGTCAGCACAGAGACCGACGCAGGGCTCGAACTCAAAACCCATGAGATCATGACCTGAGCCGAAGTTGGATGCTTAACAGACTGAGCCACTCAGGTGCCCCACCAAGGATCTTTTATTCTCATGCTGCATAGCGAGTCTGTTCCTCCTCTTTCAAATGCCCGTGCACACACACACACACACCACACACGATGTGCAAAGGATGTATATCTGTATCAAAGCAAGCAGATACTAACCGAACTGAATCCCATAAATATTGGAGAAGTGGTCTGGGCTTTGACCCTCTCTGAGCAGAGGCCCAGTCACATAGGTAACTATATTTACCTATGACCAGGGGGGGAGGGGGGGGAGGAAATATAGAAGATATTGGCCCAAAGAGAGGGATCCCTTGGGGAAATGAAAACCACCGCTCACCTCTTTTCACATAATCCTTGCCACTGCCTCTTCACACAAGCTGCTGTCACTGCAGGCAAGACTTGTCACTCTCCCCCACTCCAGGCACACACCTAGAATTCTTCACCAAGCTAACTGCTCCTGGCTCAAGTCCAATACCACCTTACTTGAAGCTGTTCCAACACATCCTACCCCAACCATGCACGCTAAGTCATTCCCTCCTCTGGGTTCACACAGTAACCCCGTGAGAGGCTACAGAAAGCACCTGTTGGAAGGCATGGCAAGTATCAGTCACAGGTCTATGCGTTCCTTCACTCACTATTGGTACTGACCAACTGCCAGCACTGTGCACGTGCAAGGGTCAGGTCGTGTGCAAATCAGACCTTGTCCACCCTGTGCCAGTACAGCTGCTGATCCCCATGGAACAGCAAAGACTCAACGACTTCTTCATTTACATACTTCCAGATGCTGCTAGGAACGCCTGATACACTGTAGTAGTACAACACGTGTTGCTCTATGAAAGGATGGATAGATGCATATACAGATATTAAACATCTTTCCAGGGCACCTGGGTGGCTCGGTTGGTTAAGCATCCTACTCTTGATTTTGGCTCAGGTCACGATCTCACAGTTCATGAGATCAAGCCCCATATTGGCTCTGCACTGACAGCGTGGATCCTGTTTAGGATCTCTCTCTCCTTCTCTCTGACCACCCCCCACCACCTGCTTGTGCTCTCTTTCTCTCTCAAAATAAATAAATATCTTCCCAACCGTGTCACCCAGGTTTGATTACTGCATATTGCAAAGTGACTTCACAACTTTGCAAGCCCAGAATTTTAAACTTTTAAAATGTGAATGACAATTATTTTATTTCATAGCAATGTTTAGAATATAAAACCCATGTGGCATGACTTCATATACTAAGAAGAAATGGTATGTAGAAGAAAAAAATCATACACTTAATACAAAAATGTGGCAATGACTCAGTACTAACAGCAAATGAAACTAGTTATCGCCTATGGAACATAAGCAGATAATGCATAATTGACTTGATCCAAGGGACATGGGTTGATTTAAAGAAATGATTTAAGGAAAAATATATTTTAGTGGTAAGAACAGTACCTAATATTTGCAAATAAATAAAGACTAAGTACCTCTCTTCAAGCAGTACACATGAGATAATGAGCTATCTTATTATCTTTTAATATAGGCATTCTTAAAGTACCATATTAATGAGCACAGCATGTGCTCTATTCTTGAAATAATTCTATAGAGTAGATAGTACCTCCTTAGACCTCTAAACAAGCTATGTAAAGATAGGACTGCCAGTGACAACCTGTATTTTTGAATAGAAGATCTTTGTATTTTATCTACTTGATTTTAATATTTACATCATTTTGAAAATTATACAATCAAATTCTGGGGGAAAGATAGATGACTGATAGACTTAGATAATAGATAGATCCTTCTAGATATATTAAAATATATAAATATATACATACACACATAAGTACATACATATACACATAAATATGTCAAGAAACTTCCCCTACAGCCAGGGACATTTCCATGTACTGAAGGGCAACTCAAGGATGTCACAGGTGCCAAGAAGTCACAGGAAGAACGTCTTCAGGTTAGATAGCACCCAAAAGATGTCTGTTCTTGGATCCACGAGTGACCCTTGCACCTCTAGATTCTGTCCCCCTCCCATAGGCCGGGGGCTGCTATGGTGGTGAGCGGAGGAAGAAGACGGAACCCAACCAGGAACCAAGTATAACAAGATCACAGTGGGAACCAAGAATCAAAACATTTCTCCAAATGTGTATTGAATTACATTAGAGACTAAAAGCAGAAGTCTTATTTTTACCCCACATTTCTCAGGAGGAATGGGTTATGCTACAGAAACAAACAGTCCTCCAAAACACAAACTTCACACAACACGGTGTTCTCTTGCTAATGATGCAAATGTACCACCTAGGAGAGGAGACCGATCTCGCTCATTCAGGTACACAGGCTGAGGGAAGCTGTACTCTCACACTTCCTGCCTGCAGGGGACAGAAAAGGGCAGGGAGCAAAGTGTGCACTCACACTTAAGGCTTCCACCTACGGTAACACTACTCATACCAACTCCCATGGCAATTGGCTGGGCTAAGTCTCAGGGCCACATGGACGTTAAAAAGGGCAGGACGGGGTAACGCTACCATCTGCCTGGAGGTGGGGAGTGAAAATCATTCTTTGAAGCACAGTCATTACTACTTTGGTCCTCAAATGATGTCAAGACAGGTTACATTTTGCCACACCGTATGACCAATTAAAAAAAAAACTAAAATAAAGCTTTCCCTTTTCAGAAAATGCTATACTTAACTCCAGGCTGCTACTAACACAAACATTAAACAACGAGCCATTCTTCCACTTTTTACAAATTAGCTACCGCCAAAAGTAGGAAGGGGGGAAACTGTACAGACATGAGCTTTTGAAGTTCTGAAAGAAGCGGAGAGATGGGCTGAGTGACCCCAAGATTACTGTCAAAAACTTTTGTGTGGGAGGGTCAGGTAAAAGGACACATGCATTTCCCATGATCCTCAGTGACTTGCATTAATCACCAATAATCTCCATGTCATTATCATGTCGGATCTACTTAGCATCACTGCCCACTAGTCTCCTGGTGCCTCCATGATTTGAATGTATTTGCATTGATATTCACCATGTGCAACACACCATGGGGGAGGAGGGACCCTTTGACAGCAAAAGGATGAATGTTTTTAGTCCATACAGACTCTAAATCTCTAGGAGAGAAACAAATGAAGAGGCCTGAGCAGGCCACACCATCCAAAATCCACACCCACCAATAAAAAAAATTAAAAAAAAAAAAAAAAAAAAAAAAAAAAAGGAAATCTTCCGAACAAATTCTTATCCTCTCAAAACTATAGAGATAGTTGTTAATGATAATAATGGCCGAGAAATTTTAAGCACTCACTGCACCCTGCACATAGCTAAATAACTTGCATGGATTATTTCTGTGAATCTTACAAAATTGTTACTATTGTCTTCATTTTATTAGCAAGACCGTGGAATTAACTTGCGTCAAATCTGGTCTTAGTCCCAACTTTGTGAAACTCAGCTATCACATAATATTATCCCTTATTTAAAAAATATTTTTAAATGTAATATATATTATAAAGTCACCAGGTCAATACATATGGAATATCGCAATGTCCACATTTCCCCTCTGTATATTCTGGTCTTTCCCGTTTCTAGAGATCATAATCAGAAGCAAAGTGATCTCTTAAATGACCTCCAGTACCGACATGCATTTGCTTTGTAGTTGGTTCTATTGATTCCATGTTCACTATGATCAGTCTTCTATATGAAACATTTAATTTACTGAACTTCAGGGGCACCTGGGTGGCTCAGTTGGTTAAGCATCTCAGGTCATGATCTCGTGGTTCATGGGTTCGAGACCCACTTCAGGCTCTGCTGCCAGCCCAGAGACTGGGGCCTGCTTCATTCGGATTCTGTGTTTCCCTCCTTCTCTTTCTCTCTGTACCTTCCTCACTCACGCTCTGAGCATGATAAATAAATAAACATAAACATTAAAAAAATGTTTTTAATTTACTGGGCTTCAAACTAAAATCTGGAAAGATAGTAAGCCCCCTGGATTGCTCTTAATTGGTGATCCCCAAAAGTGTTGAGACACATGGATGTGACAGGTATGTGAGTTCTGACAAATAACCCAGAAAATCTCTGCAGGCCCACGTAAAAATCAGTGGTAAGCTTTGTGGTACATCTTCCGTGTTCTGACCCTTCTCACAAATCACACTCAGAGCAGATGGAGAGGCAGGGTTAGAAGGCCATCTCTTATCTCTACTCTGGAATGTCTCCATTAGCCTTGCCATCCTGTCTCCTTCCACCTGCTGTGATAGATAGGCCTCTGGGACACACCTAAGGAAAGTAACTGGACGCCAAGTACAGTTCCTTCCTCATCCTAGGTTGTATCTTAAGTGGGTTGTTAAACCAACCTAAGAGCCAGTGAGACCTTGCATGGGTTATGAACAGGAGAAGCAGTATACCCAAGGCGTTTCAACTAGCCTTGTGCAAAATTTTCTTGACTACAGAGAAATCACAATTTTATTTAAGTTTCTCACTGAGACTAAAAATCCTCACAGGGAATGAACGTGCAGCTAGTTTTCCTTGCTTCAAGGGGGAGCCATCATCAATGGAATCCTTGGTTTGCTTCTTCTACATAACTATCCTACCTGGACAACCTGGTTATAGAAGGCTCTATGGGGTTTATGGGTGAAAGAGTCTTCCTGCCTTATGAAATATAATCGTACAGCCAAGGAAACAACCAATTGAAAATTCAGCCTGGCTTCCCAGGCAGAATGAACATGTTCGTCTGTAAACACGACAAATATTTTCTACAGAAAGCTCCAGAAATATTTCCAAATAACTCAACAGGAATATTTTAGTCTAGCTTGTGAAACTATTTAAGGTCTCTGACCCAAATCTCACGACGACAACTAATTTTTCATAACCATTAAAAAACCGTAAATGTGTCTATCAAATCACCACAATGTACACTTTCAGTATCTTATAATTTTATGTCAATTATGCCTCAACAAAGCAGAAATTTTTTAATAAATTCTTTTAAAACACTGAAATAGATCAACAGTAAATCAGACAAATTCAAGAATTAAAGATATTTTTTCCACTGTCCTACTTTATTCATTTCTTTTTTTTTTTTAATTTTTTTTAACGTTTATTTATTTTTGAGACAGAGAGAGACAGAGCATGAATGGGGGAGGGTCAGAGAGAGGGAGACACAGAATCGGAAACAGGCTCCAGGCTCTGAGCTGTCAGCCCAGAGCCCGACGCGGGGCTCGAACTCACGGACCGCGAGATCATGACCTGGGCCGAAGTCGGCCGCTTTACCGACTGAGCCACCCTGGCGCCCCTATTCATTTCTAATTGTATTATGAATCCATGTGAATTTTATCTCCATTAAGCACAGAGATTTGGGGAAAGGGGTGGTTCCATTCTGTAGCACCTTAATACCGATCTGCAAAATAAAAATAATATAAATAATGACAATAACCTTTAAGTTTTCCACTACTTCTGCTAAGTTAAAATCTATCCTATTTTAATTCTACAGATTTCCGATACAAAAAAACGCACAGCAGTTGAGTTCTACTTACCGCTTTGCATTAAATAATGATTTCACTAATTAATAACCCCTGAGCAATTGATTCATTAACTCCAGCTCCATCAATCTCTTATGGTAACCAAACTTTGAGGAGCAAAGAGCACAAAATGGGATGGGGTGGATGGTGGAAGACATTCAACCTGAGGTTATCGAAAGCCTGGAGAACTCCTGACTAAGATACGCAACACAAAGATCACCACAGGGATGCTGACTCTCAAGAAAGGACTCCCCCTTGTTCCTCGTTTTCCCTTGAAGAGAAACACATGGAGGGTGTTCTCAGTCACGCTCAGCCATGTAAAGGATCTCAGACAAACACTGCCTTCCCCATGTCTTTTTGGGGGAAAGGTCTAAGAACATAGCCACAGAGGAAATTCTCCTACTGTGTATGGCTGGAAGAGTAAAGACCGCCACACCACAGACCAGCAACTATTTTAGCACCAAAACATACCCTATTAATGGCCACTTTCATGTTGGAAAATTCCTCATTGCTTAAACTGGAAAGAAAATCTCTGGGCTAGTAGAATTTTTACAAATATAACACTCTCAAGGATGTAGCTCCTTTCCTTCAAGTGCCTGATTTATTTTTCTTGTCTACTTGGTTTTTCCAAACAAGAAAGGATCCCTGTGAGAACAGAAAAGATTTTTTTTTTCTTTCCTTTTCTACAGAAGGTCGCTGTTCTACATTCATTAGCAGAGCTGGCTGTGAGTGCTTCCATCGGTGAATTATTGCAAATAAAGTTCAGGGACAACATTAACGTGTTAGTCCTCATTAACGGAAAAGTTAAGTCTAAAGTCACGGACAAGTAAAAATTTCTCTAAAGATCAAGCCAACATTCCCAACAGGCCAGGATTATTTTCAGGCAGCCTTTTATCTTTTCTGATTATAATGTGAAATTCCATCATTACTTCCTTCATACTTGGGAATGTGGGTGGAAAGTGAAGGGGTGAACAATGGGAAACAGGCAGGGAAGTCAAAGAAACACTACTGAAAAGACAAGCCTTAGAGAAGCTATTACAAAAAAAGACTCACTGAGCAAAGTCATAATATAACGTTTCCCAGTCAGTAAACAGACATTCTTTTCTTGGCTCCGCCACTGATTGAAACGTAAGTGCTGAGGGAAGTTACTTAACCTGTCTGGGGTACAGTTACCTAATCCCTGTGAGAAGGAGTGAGACACATTACTACGATGCGTGGGAGGCAGTTAAATTATGGGGTCACAGTCCCACACTGACTGGTTAGGCCAGCCCAGTGCAAGGCTCTGTCTACTCACCTAGAAGATGGAAGAAAGAATGGTGGCTACCTCAAAAAGGTGCCATGAAATCCTATGGTGCAATGCTACAAAAGCTCTTAGCAGGCTTCCTGGGAGAATGTTCCCTATGCCTACAATCATTAGTACGATCATCATCCATTTGTCATTCATATACATACCTCACAACTCATCACGCTCTACTATCCTTACCACTTGATTCTGTCTTTTCCCTCTTCTTATGCCTCTTTCTTACATGCGTAGGGGCATTCTAACCTTCCTATAGCAAGTCACTTATCATGGAAGCCTTGGTTCTCTGGCATTCAAAATAAAAGAAATAACACCCACCATAAGGGGTTCAAGAATGCAAAAAATGTAAAACTTCTCAGGTTTTCTATCAACCTGAGGAGAGCATCCATATGGGAACTGATTGAGGGCAAAACCAGGGTGATTTTGTTGTTATTTATTATTGTTAATATTACTAAAAAAACAAGTTAAGATGCTTAAGGCTAAGATGTAACTGTCAACGGCTGTAGTAAATCTATATTGAGATGAATACTGTAACAGAGAGACAAAGTCCATAAGAAAACACAGCCTTTAAAAGTTCTCAGGAAAGCAACATTTGAAATGCCTGGCATACTAAAAAAAGGAAGTCCATGAAACTTAACAGTGAATCCAAAAAAAAAAAAAAAAAAAAACAAAACAAAAACCCAACAAAGCCGTGTCTTAAAAAGTTTTAAAAAGGTGTTAGAGGTAATAAGAACTCAAGTGCTCCTAGGGGCCAAGAACACTAGGAAATCTCACATACGATTTCCCACTACCCTCACAGACTTAGCGCAAAACGAAGCCCCTGAAAATGAATACTGCAGCTGTTCCTTGAACGATCCCCAGCGACCAGGAGCCTTAATCTACTCAACAGCAAGACTCACTTTCTTCCGTTTTTTGAAGACCACAGTGATTCAACACCAATAATTACCCTTTGATCACCTACAGCCAAGAGGACAAAAGGAACACACGGATGAGAAATTTTAAAAAAGTGCTTTCTACTGGGATGGGTAACTTTAGATGTGCCAACTTGACTGACCCAGAATTTGGTACATTACTTCTGGGTGTGTCTGCAAGGGTGCTTCTAAATGAGATTAGCATTTAAATCAGTAGACTGACTAAAGCAGAGGGGCCTCCCCAATGTGAGTGAACATCAGCCAATCTGATGGGGGTCTGGCTAGGGCAACAAGGGGGAGGAATGAAAAGTCCAGCTCAGTCTGACGCATGACCTGTGACACTGGTCTTCTTAACGCCTTCTGACTGAGATGGAACTTACACCACTGGTTCTCCACAGGGTCTCATGAGACTTTTTAGCCCCCATAATCACATGAGCCAATTCAATATAAGTAATCTCTGTTTTGATTTGCTTGCCTTGTTTTATTTTGACTTATATGTATCCTACTGGTTCTGTTCTCTGGAGAACCCTAATACAGACTCTAAAATCTCAAGTGAGTTATTCAACATCCCATGTTCACTAATTGGCCTTCAAACCTTTTTTTTTCTTTATTCTTTTTCATTATTAGTAATAAAAATCAAAACACCCTAAACTCTTAATAAATATGAACTGTCAATTCGGAAAAATCCAATTTCACATTCACAATTTCAAATTAACATTACATTTTTTCTATTTTACAATGTATTTGCTTGTTTGAGTCAGGATCCAAAAATTGTTCATACTTTAAAACAAATCAATGTCCTCCTACATCTACGGATTCCCCTTTTTTGTACCGTCAAGTTTCCCATGGTCTGGATGTTGTCAATTTTGCCCATTACATCCCCCATGGTATGATTTAACAGGTTACCCTACTTATTTCCTGTTAATTTATATATAGACCGAGAAGTCTGATCAAATTAAAGCTGCATAGCTCTCTGGGAAAACTACTTCACAGGTAGTGTTGTATATACACCTATAAAGAAGTACATCATGTCTAGGATTCTCCTTAAATGGATTCAAGGTGGTCACACTAGATGCACTGGTGGAATCTTCCCTGAACCCACTGAACACGAAAATCATGATGATCTCAAAGGCAGAACTGTGGCTTTATTACCCAAAATACTTCTCTTATGAGAAAGAGCTTACATCGACCATTCAGTTACTTGCCTGTATGCATATCATCAATACTTCTCCACATTTTAAGGCTTCCTGAAGCTTATTCTCTGCTAAATTCTCTAAGAAGAGCTCATTAAGAATAACATTCCCTGATTTCTAGCACATTCACAGTAACTTGTCTGCTGGTTTCTATCTGAAGATCAGTTTGGCTGGTTATAAATTTCAGGGCTAACTTTTTTTTTCTCATGATTTCCTTATACATGATACTCCATAGTTTTGTGGCATAAAGCACTACTGTCAAAAAAAAAAAAAAGTCTCATGGGAATCTCATTTTCTTTCCCTTATAATAATAAAGTTTTTTTCCCTGGATGTTCAAAGGTTTTTTTTCCTCTTTCATGAAGGACCATACTTTTACTCTACTATATATCTCAGCGATGATCTGAGATGATTTTATGAGGAACAAAGTGGCCTTTTCAATTGTTAGCTTCAAGGAGTCCTCTTTCAATACAGTTTTCTTTTTTTTTCTGATTAATTTCAATTACCTTTTATGGGACTTCTGTTATACATAGTTAGTTCTCTTTTAGATAGCCTCTCTACAACTTCTGAAATCTTTTTCATTCCCTTACTTTTGATTAGTAAAATGTTCCACCTCTTCTGCTTTTCTCGAAGCATTAACAATTGCATTTACCTTACTTGCTCTTGCATTTTTTCCACCTACTCTTAATTTCTGAAATCATTATTTTATTTCTACTTTTTGCGGAAGTCTGCCATCTTTCCTTTCTAATCTTCACTTCTGAGTTTCTCTACTACTGCTACATAAGACTCCTTCACACCTCCCACCATGTTCTTAATCTTTGTGTCTCATTTAAGTTTACTTTATTTATATTGAGAGAAAGCACAAACAAGGGAGGGATGGGGTGGGGGGGAGAGAGAATCCCAAGCAGGCTTCACACTGTCAGTGCGGACCCTGATGCAAGGCTCAAACTCAAGAAACCGAGAGATCGTGACCTGAGCTGAAACCAAGAGTCAGAAGCTTAAATGACTGAGCCACTCAGATGCCCCTTGTCTCCTTTTAAAATAGGAACACCTGCCTGGCTCAGTCAGTGGAGTGTGTAACTCTTGACCTTGGGGTTGTGAGTTCGAACCCCACACTGGGTGTAGAGATTACTTAAAAGTAAAATATTTTTTAATTAATTAATTAAAATATCAAGTCTGTAGCTGTCAGCTCTTGTGAGCACTGTTCCTTATTTTCTCTTTAATTATAATAAATTTGTGAGGAGTTCAACTATAATCCTATTGCTCATGTCTTATTTAAAATAAATATTCCCTGGGGTGCCTGGGTGGCTCGGTCCACTGAGTATCTGACTCTTGGTTTCAGCTCAGGTCATGATCTCACTGTTCATGGGTCTAAGCCCCATATCAGCCTCTGTGCTGACAGAGCCTGCTTGGAATTCTCTCTCCCTGCCCCTTCCCTCTGCTTGCATGCACATGCACACTCTCTCTCAAAACAAATTTTAATAAATGAATGAACAAATAAATACATACATACATAAATACATACATACATAAAATAGATAATCCCCAACTTTGTGGAGAGCGGAGTTGGTAGCTGATATTCTCTTGTTAAGGTCTGGCTCCGCTTGCTTTCACTGTTCCCACAGAGTCATTCCAAAAACTGACTTACCTTCATAGGTCTGCCTTTTCAGATCCCACACATCTATCTGAACCTTCTCTTCCCTGGACTCTCACTACCCCATCTTGCTCAGTCTGGGCTCTACTCCTAGTACTTTCTCCTGGGTGTGGAGTTCTACCTTGGAAGGGACATTCAGTGTATTAAAAGTACACAATGATAGTGCCCAAACATAACAGGCTGCTCGCCCTCACCCAGGAACGAGACATCCTATGGAACCAATCTCTGGTAGGGATGCACATTCCAACTGGGCCCTCCATACTTTCTGATGGGTATCTGTGGCTGATTCGGGGTCCTCAGATCTTCCCTCACCTCCTTCTAGGACTACTTCTACACAGGTCTTACAGCTGTCCAGTCGTTTGTCTTGTCCACACGTATGCTGAGAATGGCAGGCATACCTTACAACCTGGTTTTAATGCAGACATTATGTGTGCCTTTGGAGTTTAGCTTTCCCATTGCTCTATGTTTTTTTTTTTTTTTTCATGGAGAAATTTGAGCTTTAAAAACTGTCACCACTGGTGGTCTCTTCCCAGAATTCACTGCAAACTCAACTTATAATACTTCTAGCGCCAAAACAATAAGTTAACATTTTTATATTACTTAAAATACTAGTAAGTACATGAAAAGACTCCAACTCCCCCCAAATAGTCGCCCCTACCAATGTTTTCTGTAAATTTTCAACCACTGCTTTTGTTGTTTTGCATGAAATAACTTTAGTGATTTAAATGAAAAGGGTTTAGCAATACTTTTTTCTTAGATTATCATTAGCTCTTTGTAAACATGTCATAAAATATATATGCAAAAAAGAGAGTTGATTAATGAAACCCTCATGTACTTACCAAGAGCTTCCCAGCACTAAATTTAAATTAATTTTATCAATAAATTATCTCCCCGGGGGCGCCTGGGTGGCGCAGTCGGTTAAGCATCCGACTTCAGCCAGGTCACGATCTCGCGGTCCGTGAGTTTGAGCCCCGCGTCGGGCTCTGGGCTGATGGCTCAGAGCCTGCAGCCTGTTTCCGATTCTGTGTCTCCCTCTCTCTCTGCC
Source organism: Herpailurus yagouaroundi (assembly GCF_014898765.1). Classification (NCBI taxonomy): domain Eukaryota; kingdom Metazoa; phylum Chordata; class Mammalia; order Carnivora; family Felidae; genus Herpailurus; species Herpailurus yagouaroundi. Next base: position 7,243,996 of record NW_024412444.1, read on the forward strand.
CCTCGCCCGTTCATGCTCTGTCTCTCTCTGTCCCCAAAATAAATAAACGTTGAAAACAAAATTTTTTAAATAAAATAAAATAAATAAATAAATTATCTCCCGGGGCGCCTGGGTGGCTCAGTCGGTTAAGCGGCCGACTTCGGCTCAGGTCACGATCTCACACTCCGTGAGTTCGAGCCCCGCGTCGGGCTCTGTGCTGACCACTCAGAGCCTGGAGCCTGTTTCAGATTCTGTGTCTCCCTCTCTCTGACCCTCCCCCATTCATGCTCTGTCTCTCTCTGTCTCAAAAATAAATAAACGCTAAAAAAAAAAAATTTTTTTTTAATAAAAATAAAAAATAAATTATCTCCCCCCAAAGTCTCTATTTCCATTAGGATTTACAAGTGAAACTTCCAACTGGCACAGCACGGTGTAAACTGCGTCTCACCAAAGCCTTCAAATCTCATCACTCCTACCTCCGCATTACTATCCCCAATCAACCCTCATCATGTCTCACCATGGCCACTGCGAAAACAGCCATCCGTTTCGCATCTGCGAAAACAGCCTATGTCCCTCTTCAAACCATTTTCGAATAACGTATAAACAATTTGAATATACATGCCAAGGGTAGCTTTCTAGGGAGAGGATGTCCAAGGAGTCCTTGGCCCCCAAAACTTTAAGAACCAATAGAGCTATAACCTGTTTAGTAGTTATAGGGGATACAGTCAACACCAATAAAGCTGGAATTGTCTACAAGTTAGATGGGACATAGTGAATAGTCTACCATTTGCTCTAGGTTCCTGAATTCCGTTCAGGAATTTCAAGACACAAAAGAACATAAGGGAAGATCCCTACTCGGAACTAAGTAACATTGCTATTTGAGTTTCACCTCCCTGGGCCTCAATTTCCCCATTGAGAGTCTGACTATGGATGATCTTGAAGTCAACCTTCAGATTTCCTAACAAATTTAAAAAAGCTTATTCATTAGGCAACGAACGAACACTCAGCCAACCAAAGGGATCAGTTCGGCTGCTGAAAACCCTCATTTGCAGTGATATTTTCAGGGGTTAAAACAGTCAGTAACTAGTGCCTTTATGAAATAAAATAGCCTACGACTAAATAAAACTAAAATAATGAGAGGTCCCTTCTAGAATCCCCGATTCTAGTTACAGTTTTAAGACCAATCAGGAACCTGATCTTCTTTGTGCACTGTTGTATCCCAGTGCCTATAACAGTGCCAGCATGTAACACGAGCTTTATAAATATTTGTTGCATGGATACATGGGCCTCCCTTAACCTAATAAACAGTCACTGTATCTTTCATCTTGCTTGGTAATGACTGACACTGTAGAGCAATATGGTTCTCAATAAGCACTGGCAATAGAGAATGGATAAACTATTTTCGCTCAGTAAAACGATGAAGCCCCATCATCTGGGTCCCTACAATCTTGCCAATATAAGCTCGTATTCTTCTATTAGCTCAAATGAGAGATGACATTGGGAAATGGTGATCCCCACTGTAATGTATGCCATCTCTAGGCTGCACTGGAAACAAGATTACAGCCAGCAAAATGAAACAATGGGATTTCTTTCAATAATAAACAAAACTAAATCTGAGAAAGGCGTAGCCGTTAAGGACCAAACTAGCAGGCAGGTCACATAGAACTGAGACTGAGGCAGCCCTCCAGAGAAAAAAAAAAAAAAGTACCAGAATTGGAGTTAGGCAGATTTGGGTTTAAATTCCATTTCTACTTTGGTCACCCTAAGTTTCAGCATCTTTATTTATAAATTAGGGCTAAAAACTGTGGTTCCTAGATAGAGCTGCTGCCTGGAGTAAATGAGATCAGGTATGCAAAGCACTTAGCAACTTACTAGACACAGAGAGGTCATGTAATGAATTCTATTTTCTCAAGCCCCTCCCAGTCATCTTAGATAAATAAAAACAAAGAAGAAAAAAGTAATACTGAGGAAGAAAACAAAAGAGATACCCTACAAGGGCACCTAAGTTTTTACACATGTTCTTTCTCCTTTTGCTTCATACATAAAGACTAGACACCCTCAGGTAGCTAAATGCTAAGTTACAGAATTTTAAGCAGCCTCCATTTAACTTAGTTCCCTGAGGTCTGAGAATACTCTAAGAGCAGATCTTAAATTATAAAACAAGCAAACAAAAAAACAAGCAGAAAACATATGGGGTTACTAGGCTGAGGCCAAAGTACCACCAAGTCAAACCCCAAAAATCAAGTTACCACCAAACATAGTTCTCCCGGTGGATTTCAGATTTGCAATCTGTTAAGAACAAGCAAACCCTGTCTTTGGATCTGTTCTTTTATACAAAAAGTGGAATAACATAATGGCTACTGAACACAAGCTCCTAAGCAAGATGGTTCCAGAGTGTGTCCTAGGGCCATGACTATGGGTTAGTGACAGGTTATCACTGGGAACAGTTAAGGAGCCCACTCTACAACCAGAGGGCCTAAGTTCAAATCCTACCCCACCACTTAGTAGTAATTGGGACTTTGGACAAGTCCCGTGACTTTTTCCACCTCAGTTTCTTCATCTGTAAAAATAATCTCTCTTAAGATTTATGTAAGGATTAAGGTGACAACTGAGAGGCACTTAGAAGAATGCTTGGCACATATTAAAACATTACATGAGGTACGCCTGGGTGGCTCAGTCAGTTAAGTGTCTGACACTTGATTTCAACTCAGGTCATGATCTTACGGTCCATGAGATTGAGCCCCATGTCGGGCTCCAAATTGGGAGTGGAGCCAGTCTAAGATTCTCTCCCTGTCTCCCTCCCCCTCTACTCCTCCCTCCAGCCACCCCCCCCCCCCACCGTCCCGACCTGAGGTATGTGTGCACATGCTCTCACTCTCTCTTAAAAACAAAACAAAAACTACATAAATATTTGGGACACTCTATGAGAATGTTAACAGCCAACGGTTCATCCTAAGATTGTTGAGATAAATCAAACAAGATACTCCATGTAAAGAGTATAGCACTAGACCACAAATATGGTATGCATTCAATAAATGTCTACTAATATCACAACTACAACTCAGCTATTACTATTGTATTAAAGGCATCCAGAACTCTTCAAACCATGATGGCTAAAAACCAAACCAATATAATTACACACATACTTGCATGCGTGCACACGCGCGCGCGCACACACACACACACACACACACACACAACTTAGACAAACACACACACAAGCAGATTTTAGTTTGTATTTTCCTCACTCTGTCTGAAGGCTTGAACACCATATTCCGCCATTAAGTTGATTCCCATGCAATACCTCATGTCAGATTTTTACTATGGTCTACCTCACTGTCCTGTCCTAGTTTCTCAAGACCCTAGTTTTTGCTAAACAATAATGGACAGAAATCTATTTAAGGCAATCTAAGTATTATTCATTGTGTGTAACAGAACTGCCTATAGGATTTAAATTTTAAATGTCTCCATAAAACATGGGGCATTTAAGACACTAAGACAGGTATGTACATTTAAATGAATCCAGCATCCTAAACCAGTAGGTGCACATTAAATATTCATCACACCAGCAAAACAGTTGTTCACAGCATATTTTTTATCTGCCACAATGCCCTCAAATACTTCCTATCCTCCCATTCCTAACACGAGATTTACCTCAGGGCTGGACCCACACACAGGGCTACTGAGGGTAGATATCAGAAGGACCCTAAGAGCACAGCACTTCTTTAAAGACTCAGCACCATTTTGTTAATATCGCGGGCCCTGAAGAACCTCTACTGTGGAAAGCAGCTAATTGAGGAGGTACCCCGAAACCTAGCAAATTTAATGATGAATCTGAGTTTAAGTTGATAAGCGCAGGCATATACATGCGTTTGAGAATAATCCTCAGCTCCTACTGTAGAAAGCAGCTAATCGAGGCATTATGTGGGAACTTAGGAAATTTAAGCTGACAAATTGGAAACACATCTGAGTTAATATTGGTGAGTAGTCACCGAATTGTAAAATGTACATATCCATTTTGAATAATCTTCAACCTCGTGTGAAAGATTATTATATACAAAAGGAAAATTAATCACGCCCTGCAATGAAGGTAGAGAATAAATATTTGTTGAATGGCTAACAGATGAATTGACAAAGTTGAATGAATGAATGAATGAATGTCAGGACCACTGCTCTCTTATCTTTAAGACTGTAAATCTGAAGGTACAGTTAGGACACACTTAAAACACACACGCACACACACCTAAAGCTACCAAAAAGAAGTTGCTAGAAAATCTATTCTTTGCAGCAAGGATGCGCTGCATCAGGGTACAAGCAACTCTTTATCCTGCAAAAGCACATGTATTTCAAAACCTGCTATAGCCTAGCAATTTTCCCTCCTGACACCCAGAGGATAAACTCTCAGTTCCCCCCAGTATGTCCTCAAGCACATTTGAAATAAAAGCTTCTTTTGAAGACAGGCCTACAAATAAATTATTTCTGTTATGTCACAACTAACGGAGAGAAAGCGCAGAGCTCAAGATGAACAATAATCTAAACCGTTAGATCTGATTTGTAACCTAATGATATTCTGGTACTGGCAGAGGGACACAACAAAGTCCGAGCTATAATAGCGGGCAAGGTGTGCCGTCAGCACTCTTGCAGGACTTTGTATTTTTTTTTTTAATTTTTTTTTTTAACGTTTATTTATTTTTGAGACAGAGAGAGACAGAGCATGAATGGGGGAGGGTCAGAGAGAGGGAGACACAGAATCTGAAACAGGCTCCAGGCTCTGAGCGGTCAGCACAGAGCCCGACGCGGGGCTCGAACTCACGGAGTGTGAGATCGTGACCTGAGCCGAAGTCGGCCGCTTAACCGACTGAGCCACCCAGGCGCCCCGGACTTTGTATTTTTTTAAGCCTCTGGTAATTTGGAAAAGGTCCATGGTACTATTTTTTCTTCCTGTGACTGACACAGCTGATTACACCTTTACATTAAGTCTAATAATGTATATGGCCCTTATTAATCAGAATATGAAAGCGGAAGTTGTTTGGTGAAAAAGCGTATCATTTTACAATACTGAACGCAGGCATGATTGAATAGGGCGCTTCCCTGGAATTCAGCTTTGGTCAAACGGATGGCTGATTACGTGACCCTGGAAGCAATGGATTCCTTTCTCACATTGCTGACCACTCTAGCTCCTAGGTTTTCTGGACGAAGAGCAAATACGTAAGTCCATGTGGCAGCTGTATAGGTCAGACTTCTGCTACAAAAAAAACTATGACCCCCCCCCCCCCAAAAAAAAAAGTAAAAGTATTTTGGTGATGGGCAGCAGTAAGGACTTACTCTCTCAATGGAGTTCAGGTACACTGGATAACTGAGCATAAGCTGCAGGTTGGGGCCAGGATGCTCCACACGTCTCTCATTCTGGGACCAGCACCTGCCAGGGAACCTGGACCATGCTATTCTCATGGCAGGTGGTGGAGCAGAAAGGCCAAGTTAAACCACGCAAGCACGTTCAAGCCCTCTACTCACGTACATCTACTACATTCCGCTGACCAAAGAGAATCACAGAGGTCAGCCCAAAGTCAGTGGGGCAGTGAGGTGTCCACCCACCTGGAGGCATAGCAGAGTTACACAGCCAAGGGGCAGTAGAGCAGTTGCAGGAGGCATATATCACATCAGCACAATAATTGGGTCCACCACACTTGCCCTCCTGACAGTCTCCAGTCCCTACCACAGGTAGGTGACAAGCTAAGGGAGACTGTCACTTGCCAGTGGAGTGGCCACCGTAGAGACAACTCAATTCCTCAGATGGAGCTGAGAGGAGAAATCCACCCAGAAGAGGTGGGAGGAGGGGTGGGCAGCTAGACTGGAACTTGCCTTCTAGCTGGCTGTGTGTAACAAGCAGATGGCTGTTTTCACGAAGGTCACATGCCTTAGAGGATATGGAGGCTAATGGCAAATACCAAGGGGGGTGGTTTTCACAATGGTAAATAAGGTCTCCCTTGGCTGGCACTGCCCGTGACAAGCCCCCCAAGAAGAAATCATTCCTTTAGCCTTTAGTTGGTTCTTGTCCATTCCTTACTCCTTTTTCCTTACTTCGGGAATCTCAGGAGCTCTTTGCAACCTTCCAAGCAAATGATTACCAAGTCAATACTTTCAGCCTTGCAGTCGAATCCTAAATTCCTCCTGCCTGTGGATCACTTCTTCCTGGATATTATAGTTGCACCTCGAATTTACATTGGGTCGAGAGCTGAATTTAACAGCTTTTTACACACATCTTTTACCTCTTCCTCTATTTTCCATACCCTGCTATTTTTCTTATTATCTCTTGTGCCTCCTACTGAGCACACCCGGGGCTCCAACATACCATTATATTCCCAGTGGCAGATATTGCCGGTTGCCTGGCCTGGCCACACTCCAAGAGCCATTCCCAGTGAACACAGAGAGCCATCTTCCAGCTACCACGTTTCCAGACACATGCAGCTACAGAATGGACACGGGACCCACTCCCAAGGGGAAAGGTCTAAGGTGAAGTGAGCAATGGAGCCTCTGGAAAAGGTCTAACTCCCTGACAGAAAGAGGGGTATGGAAACTTCTTTTTCTGCTATTCCCTGAGGCACTGTAATGAAACCAGGAGAAGAAATACCTTCAATGTCTGTGCATCTGATCAAAACGCTTCCATGGCTCCCAACTGTCAAGTGAGTAAAATCTAAACGCCTTAGCTCAGTATTAAAATGTCTTCATCATCTGGTGTACATTTGCACTGCCAGCTGAAATCTTCCTATTCCTGTTCATACCAGGAGAGAATAATTACACAACTAGCCCCTGGTATTGGGTGCTTACGACGTGCCAAATAGCCTGCTAAGCAAGTTACGTATAATATTCACTCAATCCACGCAGCCCTATGTGGTCAGTGTTATCAAACCCATCTTACAGAAGACAACAGGACCAGAATTCACAAGCAAGTTGCTCTCCATAAAGCGCACGCCTTTCAACCATTATTTCCTGGGTGTTTTCTGTGTGCCACATGCTATTTTACTCCACATCCAGTTTCCTCTTCGAGTGCACTCTTCTATCTGTCCTACTCCTTTAGGCTGCTTCCTCGAGGCTCAGTTCAAAAAGGCACAAAAGATGCTTCCTATCAAGATGCAGCAGAAAGTACTAAGTAATCTCGTTCTCCTCTGAAAACATTGCAATCATTTTTCCTTTCTTCCCTTATAGCCTTCTGTCCTTCCTACTTGTACTATGGTATTTAACTACACCTTATGCCAAATTTGAGGCTGCAAGCCCTTGACTAGGGTAAGATCTGCCACTCATGCATTTTGCAACTTTTTTGACCCCTGTGATAATTTTAAGAGACAATATTTACTGAGCCTCTACTATGTGGAAGACGATGAGCTAATACCTTGCACACTCTTTCAGTTAGTCCTGCGTTAGCTTTATGAATTCTATTACCCTCGCTTTATAGGTTAGACAACAAAGTGGGGCAAGATTGAGGCACCTACCTGTCTAAGGTCACATACCTAATAGGTAGCAAAACCAGATTCGAATCCAAGAGGTCCAAAAAGGAATAATAAAATATGTTTAATGTTACATTACGCCTCAGTTTTCATCAACTAAGATATCAAAAGGTCTAATGCTAAAGCATTTGCATCAAAAGGTTCCATTAGGAGTGGACCCAAGTTTAAAAGCTTTATTCACTGCCAGATTTGAACAACAGGCTTGGTTTTGAGAATAACCTTCACTGCGGTACCCTGGCCAATTTCTACGTGGGAGGGCAGGAAAGGGAGGAGTTTAATTCAGTATTATCTAGGCCAGTGGATCTGTGCCCAATGGACTATATGTTCCAAAGATTCAGGCCTAACTTGAAATCTCTGTGTTTTACGAAAAGGACGGTTCATCTTACATTCAAAGAAATTGATTCCTGCCTGGGAAGGTTATGATGAGGTTGATAATCCACATAAGGGGTTCTCAAACTGGATCAAGGGACCACTTGCAGAAGAATTATCTGGGGTGCTTGAAAAAAAATAGATTTCACAGTTAAATAGGGACAGGTACCCCTTACAAAGGACCTTGGGGTTTCTGCTGAGCTGCATGATTTGAGAACCCCTGGATTCCAGTATACTCCATACCTCAACTATTAATACTTCTGTACCTTACCAGTTTAAAAATAACTATACAGGGGTGCCTGGGTGGCTCAGTCCGTTGAGCAACCAACTTTGGCTCGGGTCACAATCTCAACAGTTCATGAGTCCAGGCCACACATCAGACTCTGAGCTCACAGCTCAGAGCCTGGAGCCTGCTTTGGATTCTGTGTCTTGCTCTCCCTCTCTCTTTCTCTCTGCCCCTTCCCCGCTTGTGCTCTCTCTCTTGCTCAAAATAAATAAATACTTTAAAAATGTAAAAAATAATAATAACAACCATGAAAAGAAATCAGTGGATTTTGTCATCGTTTGTGGCTTTCATCTCCAAAAACTACAATTTTGAAAAGCTCCAGACTGTTAACAATATAAGTCTCCTACATATTTTGTTGCATCCACACAAAAGGCCTGATCGTAAAGAACACATTCTATGAGTTTCTGCAGTGTCTGTTGAGAGTTCTGTTTATATAATGATATCAGGCCGGTATCCAGGTAGGATTACAGATACTCAGGGAGTAGGAAGCACATTCCGAGGAAAGCAGCTTGCCTTTCAATAATCTGATAAACAGGCGTTAACAGAAGCACCCCAAGTGCTGGATGCCTGAGCCCGGGTGCCTTTGTTGAACCATATGTCAGAGTGCTCCTAGCTCTACATGAGATCAAAAATGCGGTCTCCCAGATAAAGTCATTCTCTGAGCTTCTTGCCGGAACAAGAGGGAAAGAACGGGCTTTGCTTACAAGAGTGGTATAAATGTGCAGCTCAGAGTTTGAAAGGGTAAATGTCATCCTGATAACATTCAATAATATATAAACACAGACACATACATATGCAATATGTGCACACACACTCTCACGTATATAGGTACACACACATTTAACTCTGCTATCAACATGGTATTCAACACACATACACACACACACACACACACACACACACACACACACACACACACCTTATACCTGGCAGTCTTACACTTAAATCAGTATCACTAAAAAGTTAATTAAAACATAAAATAGGGCACAATAAATGAACAGAATCAACTCCTGGAATTTCTACGGATCAAGACATAGAATGGACCACAAGTAAAAGATATTTCATCAGCTCCTAAATGATGAAAGAGGAATAGGGAGAGCATGAAAGAAAAACACCCAGCTCTCGAGGCCACATCTAAGTTTTGACAATGTCACTGGCATAACATACACTTCTGTCCCAGGGACAGAGCAGAAGCAAACCTGAGTAATGACAAGTAACTTTAATTAAACCCCTCCATCTGCTTATAAGCTTGATGAACTTCAAAACCTACTTGCTCACCAAGTCGGGGTCTTTCCAAGCGGTAATCCTTTCTCATTAATTTTGACAAACTATTAAATTTCCCATTTTTCCCCTGACCAATGGTAGAATGCCCTCTCTCCCCATGATTTACAAGTAGTCTCAGAAATTAGAAAGTGATGTACAGCTTGTACAATTCATTTTAATAGGAATCTGAATGGCTTCCCTTTCCCCTTTTTCAAAATACAATCCTGGTTTGTCCTCTCCGTGCATGTGATAAATAACTTGGGTGCAGAAAACGCAGAGATTTTTAAATGGCGAGATAAAAGGCATGATTTTATATTCTCTGTTTATGAAAGGCCTGCTCTCTGGAGGGATAAAAGCTGTGGTCCTGCTGTGTTTCCACCTGCAAAACTCCTATTAAATCTAATAGAACTTAGAGGGGTACACAAGCCACTGAGGATGAAACCTAATTTCCATCTCAGTTCATTTGATTTCCTAAAATTACATCAACGGCAAAATCAGATAGATGGTGGATGCGGGTTTTATGAGCCTTCTAATAGGTAAAACTCTATTTTAGTATTTAAAGAATAATTACCACTCTGGTGAGATTCAGCCTATCGGAACCTATATTGTCATTTCCTTTCCTTCGTTTGCCCACTGACATAACCGGCCCAACCCCACTCACCACGCTATCGCATGTTTAAGATAACTTAGGAAGAAAAAAGATATTCCTTAAGATGCGCTGCAGATCCAGAATCACAAAAATCACAAGAATTTCCACAACTCAGAAATCAAAAGGACTTGATCATTAAATTCAATTTTCCACCAGGGGCATCTAAAATGAGTCACAGAGTGGACAGGACATTATGTATTTAGAACTTGGGTGAGTAGGATGGTAAAAGAGAGTCTTTAAGCCATCCACTGCAAATACCCTTCGATTATACTGGGGACACACTGCCCAGATGCACTTGTGCCAACAGGTGAACGGGGTTCACTAACTTTAGAAACCTAACTCTGTTTCTTGTCAACACCATTATTGCCCACAAAGTCCATTCTAAGATTATTCAATCCAATATGCTTGATATAATTGGATTTTCTCTCTCCCTCCACATTGAAGGACCAAAATGATAATGCTCAGGTATCATCTCAGTAACCGCATCTCATAAGTTCAGGCTAAAAATGGTGCCACAAGTTCTAGCAGAGACCTAGGCACACAAAACCATGTTCAGTGCACTTGATACTGGTCAGTTCAAAAGAAATTAGTTTCAGGGGCGCCTAGGTGGCTCAGTCAGTTAAGCATCCGACTCTTGATTTCGGCTCGGGTTATGATCTCACGGTTCATGGGTTCAAGCCCTTCATTGTGGTCTGAGCCTACTTGGAATTCTCTCTCCCTCTCTCTCTCTGCCCCTCCCCCCTTGCTCTCTATCTCTCTCTCAAATTAAATAAAAATATAAAAACAAATTTTTTGAATTAGAAAAAAAAAAAATTAGCACCAAAAGCCTAGCCTACAACCTTAGCCATTATTGTAACAAATGTTGTCCCCATGTACTAAAATCTGCAAAAAGGCCGTGTTTTCCTTTTTTGAAATGGCAAAGAGAAAATATGATAGACGGCTTAATAGAAAACACAATCCACAATATAAAAATAAAAGGTCATGTCACACTTTGCGAACAGCAAGATTTGTAAATTCATTTCCACCCCCCTTTTCACTATCCAGCATCTACACTTCATAAGAAATCACATTAAAATGAAAAATAGGAGTTTTCCTCTGGTAAGAATGACTAAAGAGCATTCCTTCCTTTTCCTCCCATCAAAAAGTAAATACACTACGAGATTTAATTGTAGTTTATACTGTCATACATCTCAGCGGGATGGCCCATCTGGGGACTGTATCTCTGACACCCTTTAACTTAGACTTCACAACCTTCTGGGCTCTGTTAATTACTCTAACCCAGAAAACAGTCCTCAGAGGGAATATGATCAGTGGGTAACTCATACCAGGGGGCCCCTTTGATTTTGTTTTCTTTCCTTTTTGTGGGAAGAGTAGCCCTGGGATTTTCTTTAAGAGACCATTTATGATGAATACAGTTGGTGGCTTTTCATTTGTTGGCGTATTTTTTAATAACAGGAGAAAGAAATAACACTGGCCACAGCTCAATCCTAGAAAGCATCCCTTATCGTTGAGTTTCTGAACCTCAACACCACTAACATTTTGAGTGAATAATCTGTGATGGGTGGGAGTCTGTCCTGTAGAGTGTAGCATATTTAGTCACATCCCTGGCCTCTACCCATTGGATGCTGGTAGCTCCAGGCATGTGCCAACAAGGAAACGGGTCTCCGGACATTGCCAAATGGCTCCTTGCAGATAAAACTGACCCCAGTGGAGAACCACTGCTTTACATCAAGAGATAGCCCCTGTAAAATTATTAAGGTTGGCCCTGGCATTATTGGTGGAAAATAATGATGCAATATTGGAGGACAGAGGTCTGTCCAGCCTCTGTGAGTTTCCAGTGCATGTATGTGTCCCCATCACCAATGAAGCTGGCAGCCAAGATCACCAGCACATATATCAATAGACCTATATTTTAAAGGATCTGTCAAAGCCTTCATAATGTGCAATCATAAAACTAAAACCCCAAAAAGGAAAATGCCTGTGTCTGCAAAGGAGGGAGGAGCGTTAGCATTTATACATCAGAAAAGGGGAAAACCTTATGCTTCAAAACTGCAGCTTTGGCAAATGCCTGATTTCATAAGATCTATTTTTAAAAGTGGGGGTGGGGAGGAGGTGGGCAGGAAAGCAAAGAAACAGAAAAGTCAACGTATGTTGATAACATCTTTTCATCTTTTTGACATATCAATGAAGTTTTGTTTTGTTTTGTTTTTTTAAGAGAGAGAGAAAGAGACGGGGGAAAAGTCAGTAACTCCTGCAGTAAAAATTAAAAAATGAGCATATGAGGAAGTAAAGCCAACCATCAGCACTTTTACGCTCTCCTTAAACAAAAAGACACTGATGAGACAGATTCATTTTAACCCCTTGGTAGGAGAAGTTGCCGAATACAGTCTACCACAAGGTATCACTGGAATAAAGAAGATTCCAGTACCATTTAGGGAACATAAAAGCAAACCACGTCTGGCAGTTTGAAAGCTCAAAACCTAAGATCACAGTCCTTGTCCCCTACGTTGGGTTATTCAGGGGACAAGGCTCCTACCCCAGTGAAGAGGGTGCCAATCTAGTTCTAACCATAAAATCCAGATTCCACCCCCTCCCCACGCACAAAGTCCACATCTTTCTAACAAGAGAATAAAGGTATTCCTGGGCCAGAAGTCTTTATGTATCAAACATCAAATTACAATGCGAAACTAAAACTAATCTACAAATACTTTTAATAGTAAGTGCCCCCCCCCGGGGGGGGGGGGTGGTAATTCACACTGCTCTCCTGTTCTTTGTGTGGAAGATGCTACCAGACCCATACACAGAATAGCAGGTTTGATGTTACTCACAGAAAACTGATGACAATTTAAGTGACCAAACACTTTTTCCCAGGGGCCTTGGAAACTAATTTTTCTTTACTTCAAACCTACATTCCGGTCTTTCTCTGTGAATGAACGGGGTCTCGTTGGCACTAAGCATTTTTCAGAATTTCTCACGGAACCGTAAATCAACCTCGAGGGAAGGTAGTGATTAATACAACAAATGGATCTAGCCACAGTAGATTTTTCACACCTGACAGTCATGTCTCAGAGGAAGTACAAAAGACCCGGAACTGCAACTTTTAACTTTCCAAATGCCTGGCAATTATTGTAACAGACCTGGAAGATCCACAGCCAATAGCTAATTTTGAATCTCTTGAGAAAGAAAGGACCTGAGAGCTAGTGCAGGGTGTCATGTCACCCAGGAAGAGAGAGCCTAGTCGACCACCACTCCCATCCCAATGCTGGGCTCTTGTAAAAGAGCCACATTCAAGACACAACAAGAAAAATTCTTTCAGTGGGAGAAGAAAAAATCTCATCAGGTGTGCCATAAAACATGAACTTCAGTTGAAAAGGTATTGTGACTTTGCAGTATGCTTAGAGAACTGTATCAAACAGACCTTCTAGAAGCAGTATCCAACACAGTGGCTACTAGCCATATGTGGCCAGTTAGGCGCTTGAAATGTGGCTTAGTCGGAATTGAGATGTACGGTATGTAATACACACTGGATCTCAAAGCCTTAGCAGGAAAAAGAGAACATAAAATATCTCACTAATAATTATTTTGTTGACTACATGTTTAAAATGACAGTATTGTAGAGACATTGGGTTGAATATACTCTTAAATTTAGTTTCACTTGTTAATTTTTACTTTTTTTTTTTCTAAATTTTAACGCTTATTTATTTTTGAGACAGAGAGAGACAGAGCATGAACAGGGGAGGGGCAGAGAGAGAGGGAGACACAGAATCCGAAGCAGGCTCCAGGCTCTGAGCGGTCAGCACAGAGCCCAACGCGGGGCTCGAACTCACGGACTGTGAGATCATGACCTGAGCCGAAGTCGGACGCTTAACCGACCGAGCCACCCAGGCGCCCCAATTTTTACTTTTTTAATGTAATCACTGAGGACATCTCAATACATATGAGACTCGTACAGTATTTTGAATGGACAGGCCTACTCTAGAACAGGAGTCAGCAAACTGTCTGTAAGGGCCTGATTGTAGATATTTCAGGCTCTGTCTCGGTATAAAGAAGCCATGGAAAATATGTAAACAAATCTGTGTGGCTGTGTCCCAACAACATGTTACTTACAAACAGGCAGAAAGATGAGAATTTGGCCCGTGAGCTCCAGTTTGCCTACACGAGGTCTAGATCATTAACAGTTCCCGATGAAGAGGAAAATGAATACAACAAGGTCCTGGGATATGAATTCAGCCTGCAACTATGTTTTTGTATCCAGCATGGGTTGTGAACAAATCTGAACGTGAATGCCTTTAGCCTGGGCAAGGAGGTTCCAGCTCCCACAGCCCCGCTCCCCCATCACTCCCCAGGTCTGGCCTTCACACGATGGCCATGTGCATTCAGCATTCCTGCTGTAAAATTGGTATTATAAGGAAGAATCAGATCATGGGCGTTCCTATCAGGAGCTGATAAGTGAGTTGACCATATAATTGATCATCCAAACAAACAAAATCAATCTTGAGAACGAACGTAGGCATAACTAATAATTGTATCTGGATAACAGGATTCCACCAGAATGTATACAGTTACCCTACTGATAAAAGAAACGAGGCCTACAACAAATATACTGGAAAACTTTCTCCAAATTGCAGACATAAACAAAGAAGGGAATGGCCCGTGCCACTTCCTCTGCAGCACATCGTGTTACTATTAAACACACACACTGCACCTATCTCAGGGCTGACCTCCCTTACCATCTCTCCAATGAACACTGTATGGGCCTCACCTTTTCAGTCAGCTACCTAGGCTCTATTTCAACATCTCTGGGGAACAATCCTGGATTCAGTCTGGGAGGTCATGTCTTCCCTATTCAAATCATGAACTACCGATTTTTAAAAGTTCCACCTAAGCTGGGTAATGAATACATCGGGGTATATACACTACTCTACTTTGGCACAGTATTCACAAAAAAAAATCTTTTCAGGTTCCCCTCAGACTTTAGGGCTGTAGCACGAAACTCAATAAGCTTCAGATAACCAGCTGCGCACATAATAGAGCAAGGATGCGCCTGACAAGTCTGGAAGCCTGAGCCACCAGGTGTTTTGAGAAAGTTCTTGCTCCCAAACAGCCCTCCCTGCCTCCTGTGCTGTGGACAGCTGCCTCTCCGTTGATGATGGGGAGCCAGCATTAAGATAATGCTGTCGCTGTGAGTGGCAGAGCCCAGATACAGAAATAAACAGCATCACGGCATCCCTGACCGCAGTCTTGGGCGGCCGGACGCAACCAAAACCGAGTACAACACAAACTTGATTCATTTCCTTTACTGTGGAAATCAACTTGAGTTGAGTTTTCATTGCTTGCACCTGATGGAGATTATTCATCTAACCATCACCTTCTTGCCCAGGGTGCCCTCCCACTCCTCTTCTCTCTGTGTGAGTGTAAAAGTGTACACACACACACACACACACACACACACACACACACACACACCCTCCAGGTATACAGACCACTGGGGAGTAATCATGAAAATTTGTGTGCTTTTGAAGCAAAATTAAGCAGTCAGAAGCCATTTCCCACCTCACAAGCACTCCCCTGAGCTGCCAGTGCATCTGTTTTGTGGAAGCAGCTGGTTACACAGTTTTTACCTCACCAGGAAGTCACTTCCCACAGGGACACTGAAACTGCCAGTGCCGGGTCGGGGGCTCCACCGGAACAACACTGCAAATGAAGCTTTTAACAGATATCTGCTTCCCACCTTGCCCCTTCCTCAAGAGAACCGTTGAGAGCTGCGTCCACACCGCAGGTGACTCTCCATTCCCCACTCCTATCACCTCAGGAAAACATACTTTTCTTCATTTAGCTCGGACACACCAACCCTGAGAGGCAGGAGTAAGCCCTGCGACACCCTCTCGGGGAGCTCAGGCTTCAGAGACAACGTGGGCATCATCCAGCAGGAGCACCTCTAGAGCGACAAAGATGCCAAAATGCAACCCTGAGAATCTCTACACGTCTCTACGCCTACGACCCTGCTAGTAAAAACTCTTTCATCCTCTACCAGGGCTCAGGATAGTTTCAAGCCATATGGTTTCGTGTTCGATTGTTCTTATTTTTGAAATTGGTGCTGGAGCAGCAGGACATCCGTCTCTAACTCACCGGGAAGCCCCAGCACCTTCCACAAAGATGGCTCTATGAAAAAAAACACATCAAATAAATGTCAAACCAACAGTACCTGTCCCCCCCACCCCACCCCCAGACACACACACACACACAAACTAGTTCGTTTGCATAATCTCGGCAATATTTATTAAGCAACTACAGTTTGCCAGGCATTGGGCTCAACATTGCACCATGGATTACTGCATTTAATGTTTACTATGTTCCCATCGTTAGCCCCCTATTACAGAGGAGGAAACCGAGACACGGAGGGTTTAAGCAACTTCTGCAGGGTATACAGCTAGGAAGCAGAAGAGCTGGAATCCACACCCAGGCTGGTCTGGCTTCAGGGTCCACACTCCAATGTGAGTCATGTGCCATCTTCCAAATTGAGAAGTATATACGATTTCAAATTAGAAATTCAATTCCTTGCTAATAAATACACTTATTGTTCTGGAGAGGAAAACATTATCTCATGTCCTCGAGGGAACAGAGCCTAACTCCCTACTCTTTAGATATGGCTGCTCATAGTGATTTTCCTCTGATCCATACAATGTGGGAAAGCTGGGGGTGGGAGGTTGTTACTTTACAGTAAAGAAAGTTAAAAACTAATACCACAAGCCAGGTGATCAAGGTCAACATCAACAGGCATAAATTGTGTTGATAGCATGCACCTGTGGATATGATATGATGACAATGCCACTTTACATCTGCTCTGTTCTACCCATAAACCTACAACCCCAGGCTCATCGTGAGAAAAAAAGATCAGGGGCGCCTGTGTGGCTCAGTCGGTTAAGTGTCCGACCTCAACTCAGGTCATGATCTCAAGGCTCCGGAGTTCAAGCCCCACGTTGGGCTCTGTGCTGACAGCTCAGAGCCTGGAGACTGTTTCAGATTCTGTGTCCCTCTCTTGCTCTGCCCCTCCGCTGCTCATGCTCTGTCTCTCTCACTCTCTCAAGAATAAACATTAAAAGAAAAAAATCAGGGGCACCTGGGTGGCTCAGTCAGTTAAGCATCTGATTCTTGACTTTGGCTCAGGTCGTGATCTCACGGTTTGTGAGATCGGTTTATGAGATCGAGCCCCACGTCATGTTCTGCGCATACAGAAAGGAGCCAGCTTGGGATTCTCACTCTCCCTCTCTCTGTCTCTGTCCCTCCTCTGCTCATATGTGCTCTCTCTCTCTCTCTCTCTCTCTCAAAAGTAAACAAACTTAAAAAAAAATCAAACAAACACAAATTGAAGGATATTCTACAAAGTATCGAATGAATACCCCTTGGGTCAAGAGCATCAAAAAACAAGCAAAGTCAGAGAAACTGTCACAATCCAGAGAACCTAAGGAGACATGACAACTAAATGTAATGTGGTCTCCTGGATGGCATCCTGGAACAGGACATAACATTAGGCATAAACTAAGGAAATATAAGTAAATGTGAACTTTAATAACAATGCATCAACTGTGGCCCTTAAGTATGACAAGTGTACCAAACTGTAAGAGATCGGTAAGAGCAGAAATTGGATTTAGGATATACGGAAACTTTCTGTACTTTCTCTGCAATTTTTTCCACAAATCTAAAACTATTTGACATAAGTGGTTTATTTTTTTAAAATGTTTATGCCCCTAATAGTTGAGGAAAGGTGTGAAAGATCAAGAAACTTTCAGTTTCCAGTTCTAGCAATGAAGGGAACTGCGCTCAGAAACAGAATGCCGGCCCCAGGCTATAAAGCTCTGCCTCATCAACGGGAACCCAAAAAGTTGTCATGCTTCTACTTTGTTCCACGGACTGCTTCATTCTCTAGTTGCACTCAATGATAGAAGCAGATTATTTAATTCCCACTCTTGAACTATCTCAGCTACCATGCTGGGTATTTTTTCAGCCAGCTACTAACTGAAAACATTTACCAAAAACAAAAACAAAAACAAAAATACTTCTTCATTAAGGGCCCCTTCAATTCAAAGATAAGAATGAGAGAATTCAAAATCATACAAAGGTTAAAAAAAAAAAAAAAAAAAACAGTAACTACCAGAACACTTTGAATGCCTTAAGAGGATGGTAAAGAACAAGCTTTTCAAAAAGCTAAGTGACTGAAAATTTTTATTCTTTTCTGGGAAATGTTTTGTACAGAAGCCTCAGAGGAACAGACATAAATTGCAAAGGATTTTGACCAGCACTACGTTGATCATTACATTGATATTATTTCCAATGCCCAAAGAATCCTTCCTAACCTATGGAAAGAATAAGCGATTGGTTATTTACTGTAGCATACAGTGTTTTGGTGTGAACTTATGGGTGGGGGTGAGCAGCCTGAAATGTTGGGTTGGAATCTACAGTTACAGTTATATCCCTTACCTTCCAGAATTATCTGAAGGGTTTCGTTCCTACAGCCCAGCTACTAAACTCTTTAAAAGCTCTTGACAGTGCTGGGCATGGTGAGCCTTTGTGGAAAAAAGTTTATTCCTTTGAGAAATGATTCATTCGATTGTCTGTGTTACAATGTAGACAAATAATTTAACACGAAAGAAGAAAAGTACGTAGCCATATTGTCCCAACAGAAGAACTATATATTTGGGGGACGCCTGGGGGGCTCAGTTGGTTGGGTGTCCGACTCTTAAATCTCAGCTTAGGTCCTGATCGCACAGTGCATGGGATGGAGCCCCACATCCATCCCCCTTGGGATTCTCTCTCTCCCTCTCTCTCTGCCCCTCCCCTGCTTATGCTCTCTCTCTCAAAAACAAATGGATATTTAATAAAAAAACTTTTTAATAAAAAGGAAGAAGAACTGTATGTTTGGATTCATTCAGTAAACAGTCTGAATGCTAGGAAGAAAATCCCACTGACCTGGTTTTTCTTTTTTTTTTTTTTTTTTTTTTTTCCTTTTTTCCTTCCTTCCCCTACCAATCTTTTTTTTTTTTTTTTTTGACACTGACAATTAGAACTGAAGATCAGGGACCGCAGGAGCGGGAATCCTGGTAAGACACCCCTCCACACCTTGCTCACAGCAAATGGCACTACACGATCCTGGCCTCTGCCTACAGACCCAGGGCTTGGCTTACCAACTCTGAATGCAAAGCTCCAAGGAGCCACTGGCAATCAATGGCACCGGACAGGAAACCTATTCGCCACTGCAGAAAACCAAAACCTCAACTGACACAGGAGGGCCGAGAGAGCTGAAATGTCTACTATGTAAGGCTAACACTAGAACTAAAAGAACCCAGCCTGCCAGTCCCCAGGCCCGTGCTTCTGCTTCTACAAGAAGCTGCCTTTCTTTCTCACAGTGATATTTGTACCAAGGCTTTCCTCTCCTTTGTTACAGAGTGAAAGAGATACGGAAACAAACATTTAGTCTACACCCAACATGGATATACCTCCATAATGACCTTATTTCGTGAGGTGGAAGACACCACTGATTATAAAGACTCATCCCATTTTCAGGGATGTTCATATGTGGGGGAAAAACACCCAATAACCATTTTCAAACACTACTAAATGAAAATTACATTCTGATTTCAGAGATGTTAAAATGTGAAGAAGGAAAAAAAATCTCACTATCGAGGAGATCTACAGCATCACATAATCTGCAGGGTAAGCCTCTAACACGGTAAGCATCCGCTCTGCATTTCAGACAAAATGGAAGCGAGGCTCAAAGAGTAAGCGATGGACATCCTAGCCCCGGGGAATCATAGGAACATTCACACGATCCCCAGCCTTTAATAGTCTGATGGATCAGGAGCAGGCTTTCTACCTTTCCCTGAAGTCCTTCTTGATTTCTTATTTCCAGGCACGTAAAGATGGGTCCAAAAACTAGCCCTTCACCTTAGTGAAAACAACAATTACATAAAACCGTATGTAGTAACCCCATCACCGGTGTTTGTTCTCCGAGGAGTTGTGAATACTCATTATGTGCCAGGAGGCCCTATGTGAAAACCGAGTAGCCAGCAGAGAGACAAAATCCTCACTATGGGGTCCAGTAAGAGAGAGAAAACAATAAACAAGTTAGTAGCAATAACACAAGGTGACAGATTGCGGTGAGACAGCTCTGGAGGGGCCACACCTATGAATCAACATGTAACTGGTTGATTCGGGGAGAGGGGATTCAGGCCTGAAGAAGGAAGCAGAGAAGACCATGCACACGAGCATCCAATGGTATGGTCAAGAAGCATGGAAGAACACCAACGCTCCTGCCAAAAGGTCCATCCCACACACAAGAGGCCATGCAGGTGTCAATCTTTTCTAAGCAACTACACCTCTTCATTCGCCCCAGGAACCAAGTTCTGCTTGCTCAGGCTCTGGTACGAGCAGCTCTTGGTTCTCCGGGCCGCTGGATTTAATGGCGCATCGTTAGTTACCCCAAGGGTCAGGGCCATCCATTCATTATTACTGTCCTTTTTTGTTTTCAGTCATTTAAGAGGAAAAACTATCGATAACCTTTGCTTTGGGACTGGTTTCCACAAACTTCTTTTCTGTCTCTGCAGCTACGGTTAAAAGGCCACAGATGCTCAGGAAACCTACGTCGAGTTACCCGAGTATGGATAATAGTACGAATAATAGTACCAACCATCGCACTCCCGGGTCATCACTCTCTTTAATCTTGCTCAGTGGTTAACATTTGGGAAACGCTCCCTCGCCTCCCGGAGACATTACTTTCAGTTATAAGCTATGAGGACGTCCCCTCTGGTTATCAAATTTAATGTGATGATTACTAAAGAGAATTTGCTATATTAATGCCCACTTTCAACTTGAGGGCCCGAGCTACAAATTTCTTCTCATTTTGGCTGGTGGGGAGTGGGCCAAGGACGAAATCTGAATAAAGTTAAGGAGAAAGCTGCTGCTGTTCAATTATTTAATATGTCACGTAAGGCAGAGGTGGTGCCTTATTACCTACCCAAAGGTAGTGTTAAAAAAAAAAAAGAAAAGAAACAATAGGGCCAAAATGAAGCCACCTGTGCTAAGCCCCACGCCAGCAAACCAAGACTGAGTATCTACCCTAATTACAGTTTCAGCCTCTCCCAAGGGGTGGAATTTTAAACCAATCAGTCTGGAATTTCCTGGTTGGCACTAGCGAGGTAATCAGTCTGATAAGCTCCCCTGCCTTCCCCTAAAGGAAGGTAACCTTGCCTAAAATAATCCAGTCTTTTCAATTCCCTTGTCCCAACACTCCTTCTGCCGAAAAAAGCCATCATTTTGCACAGCTCCTGGGAGCTTTTTTCTGTTGGCTAGATGGGATGCTGCCCAATTCATGAATCACTGAATAAAGCCAACGAGATCTTCCCATTTACTCGGCTGAATTTTGTTTTTTAACAATGATTACCCGCAAAGCCACAATGAACGTTTGCTATCCAGAGACGGTGGGTGGAGGGAGGGGTCAGCACAGTAAGCTTCAAGTTCTACAGTGTAACACGAATTAATGGCCTTAGTAAAAATGATAATAGTTGGTATCTACTGAGCACTTACCAGCCAGGCATCTGTATTTTGCCATATAACCTCTTGACATTTTGTTTTGTTTAAAATTTTTTTAATGTTCTATTTATTCTTGAGAGAGAGAGAGAGAGAGAGAGAGAGCATGAGCAGGGGAGGGGTAGAGTAAAAGAGGGACACAGACTCTGAAGCAAGCTCTAGGCTCGGAGCTCTCAGCACAGAGCCCGACACGGGGCTCAAACCCACAAACCGTGAGATCATGACGTGAGATGAAGTCGGACGCTCAAACGACTGAGCCACCCAAGCACCCCGACTTCTCAACATTTTGAAGGTAGATATTGTTTCCATCTATTTTTACGGATGGGGAAAAAAAAAAACAACCTTAAGATTTAGTGATGTTAAATCCTCATGACCTCCACAGCCTGCACTCTTAAGGCCTAGACCACAAGGAAATGCAATTCAGAGGCTCAGTCCATGAGCAGTTGGACTCAGACCACCAAGACCGAACATCCCAGCTCCACTCTCATTAGTCGCATGACCTCGGAAAGCCAGTTAACCATTCCCGGCCTCAGTTCCCTTGTCTGTAAAATAGGACCATCATGTGGATCAATGTCCAGAGTTGGCTGAAGGATTAAACGGGACACCTGGCAGGGTGTCAGACTATACCAGGCTAGTCACTGACGCTACTACTCAAGCCCCCACTTTTCCTGCTCGATTTTACAACATCATTAACTTACTATCAATTTATTTTAGCCATCCGTGGTATAACCAAACGAGTCCCAACACCATCACTGATACAACATGAGCCAGAAATGATAGAGCATAAAGCACACCAGATTCCTTTCTCAGCCACAGAGAAGGCTCAGCCCATCACCAGGGAGAGAGCTGTTGTAAACCAATTCGAAGAATACAAACACCAGTTTTTAGATATGCTCTAGACACAACCTGATGAATTTAACTCAGTTCTCAAAGTACACAACCTGTAGATTATGGTTAAAATGCATAAGGGGAACGCTCCATGTTTTAAAGACGTTTACATATTCAACTAGCAGGCAGCAATCTGCTTCTGGTATAACAAAGCATGCTATCACTGACGTCTTACATTTCAATTTTCTTTACACCCAAACAACAAAATATTTAAACAGTTAACATCTGCTCAAAGACCTAGGAGATGAAAAACTTCGGAAGGCATAGGCAGTGTGTTGACTGCAGAAAAGTCAAATTACATAGGGGCCAGATTTTCGAAGGCCTGACCTATTGTGTCAGAAAAGGAGAGCCAAATGCCAGAAAATGTATGGAGGGAAAAACTGAAACCATAAACAATCTGAGAAAATTTAAATGAACAGATGGCAACAGGAAAATAAAGACAAGGAGAATTTTTAAAAAACAGTAAATCTAACATATCCCTTAGGAAGAAAAAAAAAAGATACCCCAAACATGAATCCATAATGATTTTTTTTTAGTGTTTATTTATTTTTTGAGAGACAGAGAGACAGAGTGCAAGCAGGGGAGGGGCAGAAAGAGAGGGAGACACAGAATCCAAAGCAGGCTCCAGGCTCTAAGCGGTCAGCACAGAGCCCGATGTGGGGATCGAACCCATGAACCGTGAGATCATGACCTGAGCCGAAGTCAGGATGCTTAACCAAGTGAGCCACCCAGGCGCCCCACAAGTCCATAATAATTAAGCAAAATAAATCTTATTTTTAAAAAGTAAAATGGGGGCGGGGATAGAATCAGGGGAAAGTAGAAGAAAGGATGTACATAAAAGCATTTATCCAAAATCATTTTCTGTGCTCATACTTGAACAAACTAAACACAAAGTAGTCCTCTAGCATGAAGCAGATATACCAAAACTGTGTCATTATCCACTTTGGGGGACGTCTCCTCCTCTGTGTTGATCAGTTTACTCCAACAAGCTAACTGGTGGGAACAACTTTAACAGGCCATGGATAAACATCAGTTTTGCTTTAATTGAGTAATCGAAAAGCTTTTTATTTCTGTAAGGCACGAGAAACCAGAGAACAGATGATTCACACAAGTTCTTTTTTACAATGTAGCCAAACCAGGAATTAATTTTGATTCTTTTAGCTAAAAGGAAACCGGCAAGGGTGGGGGGGGGCCAGAGAGAAGACAAGTAGACCGCACTGAGACAGCTGCAGCTCAACTCCTTTCAATTTGGAGGTTAAAGCCCTGTGCTAATAACAGTAGCTTCTGGTTATTATTAAATCAGTGACTTTTTGTGGCCCTCTTCCCCTGTGTATGACCTGGGTAACTTTTAATTGAGAGGAGCATAAATCTAGGTGGACAAAGGAAAGAACCAAGGAACTGAATAGCTTAACTAATTGGAAAGTTTAAGGAATAGGGCTTCAGGGACTACAGAGGTATCATAATGGCTCTGATTCTTTTTCTAATTTTCAGACCAAAACGTTGTCCTCACAAAGCCAAAACCGCAACACACTCTCCCTTTGGATGACAAACACATCGAAAAGAAGAGAAAAGTCTCTGGGACCAACCGGCTGGCTCATTCAGTAGAGTGTTCAACTCTTGATCTCAGGGTGGTGTCTTCAGGCCCCACATTGGACACAGAGCCTACTTAAAATGAATGAATGGACGAATGAATGAATGAACAAGAAGAACTCTCCATTTGGAGGGGTCCACCTAGCAAACCTAGGAAGACACTCATGAATTTTACTGGGGACACAGAGCCAGCCTTCAAACTGCCACTATGGTGGTACAGGCTAGGTACTCTGACAAGCCTGGGGGACATCTTCCCCATCCATGTGAAAGGCACCCATCTGGGTAACTGGCCCACACCCGTTCTGATCACCGGGATGGACAACCCTACAAGCACTGTGTAGAGTGGGGGTGCAGAGTGGACCTGGGGAAAGGATGGGCTGGACCAAGAAGGACAATTCTAGAGATGCCTCCAGTACTCTCACGCCTGCTCAGCCTTGGAGACCTTTTCCTCCCTGGGGTTATATTTCTTGTGCCACCCTCAACGCCTCTATTCAGCCAGTGAACGGTATACACTGTGGGAAGGGAGAAGAAAAGAGAGGAGAAAACATTCCATGGAAAAAAGAATTAAGGAAATGGGAAAAGCACACCTAAGATTTTTTGAAACCAAATTCCTGAATTCTTTGGTGGGAATGGGCCTAGAATTGAGAACGATGTGGCATGTGCCAACATGAGGCCCCTAAAAGTAGTCTGATGGGCAAAGGAAAGCCGTAAGTCTCCTGTGCTGAGGAAGGGGAGGGGCGCGGCATCCCTGAGTTTGCCAGAGGCCCCTCTGGTTACATTGTACCGACTGTAAGACTACAGACCCTCTCACCTCTCCTGTCCTTCCCCCCAAAAAAGTCGGTGCTCTGAGGTCACAGCAACCCAAGCAGAAAGTTGAGCTTTAATAACTGAAGTATTCCAGGGGCACCTGGGTGGCTCAGTCGGTTAAGCATCTGACTTTGGCTCAGTTCATGATCTCACTGTTTGTGAGTTTGAGCCCCAAGACAGGCTCTATGCTGACAGCTCAGAGCCTGGAGCAGGCTTTGGATCCTGTGTCTCCATTTCTCTCTGCACTCTCCCTGGCTTGCACGCGCATGCTGCTCTCTCTCTCTCTCTCTCTCTCTCTCCCCCCCTCTCTCAAAAATAAACAAACATCGGGGCGCCTGGGTGGCGCAGTCGGTTAAGCGTCCGACTTCAGCCAGGTCACGATCTCGCAGTCCGTGAGTTCGAGCCCCGCGTCAGGCTCTGGGCTGATGGCTCAGAGCCTGGAGCCTGTTTCCGATTCTGTGTCTCCCTCTCTCTCTCTGCCCCTCCCCCATTCATGCTCTGTCTCTCTCTGTCCCAAAAATAAATAAATGTTGAAAAAAAAAAAACCAAACATCAAAAAAAAAAATCTAAAATATTCCAGCATTTAGAACTCAGAGTCCTGCTTATTATTCATGAACATGCATCAAATATGTATTTTTCTGCCTTCTTCTCTTAAAGCTCTGCAAATCATTAACAAAACCAAAAAAGTGAGAAGAGATTAAAATTAATTCATTAATAAATAATTCCTCTGAACACAAAAGAGTACCTTAAACAATGTTCCAGCTAGCACAGAGATTTGTGGTTTGTAGAATAATCACCAAGAAAGGATTACAAATAAATTTATTATAAATATAGCAGTCCTGGGTGTCTAAAACTGTTACAAATATCTGCCCAATCTCTGCCTCAAGCAGATAATCTACATAATAGGATCAGTTTAGTTCCTCAAGTTACTTGATGAGGTTGAATCAAAGACTGGAACGACATGTCTCAAGGAACTCATCTTTACAAGAGGAAATAATTCCCCAGCCTCTGTGGGAGCAAGCCTGAATTACAAATCTAAGAAACAAGACATACTAAGTGTCCTAGGTAAATGTTCTTGCTTGTCCTGCCTACTGAGAAACGATGGTTTCTGGCTTCCCAAAACTATCCTCAAAGCTTGAGAGCTAATAGCTCTGGATTAATTATATATAAATATATGGAGAGAAGTAAAGTCAAATAATAAAAATTACATCATGCTTCTTCCCCTGTTTCATGAATAATTGATCAACATGGCAATAACTGATTGGATTGTTGTTGTTTTAAACTGATGACCCATGCCTCATCTTAGCACAGTAAGAGGAAAAAAGCAGTGTTGATTTATAATTCGTTTCAAGCAAGAATTCCTTTGGTAATATACAACAGTTCAAAAGATCAGATTTTACATATACTCTATCTTATTGATATACAAAGACTTATCTACAAATCAATCATTGTACCTACCAATGGCAGAGATGAATGGCTTATTCAGGCATATTTTACTAGATAAAATAATTAAACCACGAAGTGAATAATTGAATTTCAGGAAAAAACTTACCAAAAAAAAAAAAAAATCAGGCAAATCAAAGAACTTTAGAGACGGAAGGGATTTTGAGACTGAGAAGTTGCCTTAATGAAACTAACTGAAAAAACCAACAGCAAAGCAAAGTGCAGCAAAGCTTCTACAGCTATATTTGTCCCATGTCTATGTAGGGAAAGTATACATTTATAATCTTACCAAAGAAATTTTATCCATATTTTAATCCATGAAGGTCAGCAACACATCAATAGCAATTCGGTTCTTTATGACAATTCTTATCTAACTCTAAAAGCTCAAATAAAGTCACTATTGATGTTTGCAGTCAAATAGCATCTGGTCTGAGTTTTGTCATAAAGCTTGATTTTAATCTAAAGCACTGGGCTAAGGAATTTTTCACTCAAATGTAAGTTCATAATAAAGAGGCTCTCGGGATAGCTCTCCCGAGAAAAATGGTGCGAGCAACTGCAGAAGATAAGGAATTTCTAAATTAATGGAAAAAGAATGGGCCCTCAGGGTTCCCCTGGTGCAGGTGTGAGGTGGGGAGAGGGCAGCAGCCCCCTGCCCTCCTGGCCGTGACAGTCATGGTTCAGTGCTCAGTGGACACACACACACAGGTGCAGCCTGTGAACTCGGCAAACTCAGGTAGGCATCATCCATCCAAGTAAACGCAGCAAATGACAAACACGTTGGCCATGCTGACCCCTGAAGTACCAGGAAAGAGCTCAGGAAAATGAAGTCCTATATAACTTAATGTACAGAATCTCAACTAGGGCAACACATGCCCACTTGCAAAAACTCACAAAACTCACTCCCCCAGATGAAAGAACTACTTTCCCAGCATTATCTTTACCTCGCCTCACTTAAAACAGAAGCCTAAAATAATACCAGCTCCTATGGAACAAAGTATATCCGAAGTAGTACGTTATCTGTGAACAAATGTACATTACCATGATCTAAACATTTAGGATTTCTGAGCTCTCTGCCATTTTCAAATAAAATACTTATTTAAATGAAGACATGGTGACTTTCAGATACGTGGGGTCATTTGAAAAGAAAGACAATCATCGATATAAAAAAAAAGTGAAAAGCGCTAACAGGTCTTTGTGAAGGAGGAATATGGTATTGTTTTCGTCTTCCTCATGGTCCCAGGAACATTGTCCCAGGAACATTTCATGCTTTACTATTGTAGCACTGGTAACACTGTATATGTAGTTGCCCATTTGTGGTCTCCCTAACCAGGAGGAGGTTCAGCAAAGACAAGGAGTATGTCTTAATCATCTTTGTATTGTGAAAAGACAAACATACCAGTGCTCAAGACATATGCCTGTTAACTGAATTTAATGCAATGAGTATAAGACACAGCACC
This sequence comes from Herpailurus yagouaroundi, assembly GCF_014898765.1. NCBI lineage: Eukaryota > Metazoa > Chordata > Mammalia > Carnivora > Felidae > Herpailurus > Herpailurus yagouaroundi. Next base: position 7,271,815 of record NW_024412444.1, read on the forward strand.
CAAACATGAGCGAGGAGAAAGACACATGCAAAATAACAAAGAGTGGTATTAACGATTACATCCCAAAGTGAGAATTCGTCAGCCAAGGCAGACAGCTGATCTGGCAAGAGCCTTCATCTAGAAAAGTCAGTCACCGTGGCCCATGGCCAAATCTAGGTCTCTCTTTTTCAAAATAAAGTTTTCCCAGGGGCGCCTTCGTGGCTCAGTCAGGTAAGCACCTGCCTCCAGATTTCAACTCAGGTCATGATCTCACAGTTTGGAAGGTGGAGCCCCGCATCAGGCTCCGAGCTGTCAGTGCGTTCTTTATCTCCGTCTCTCTTTCTCCCTATGCCCCTCCCCAGGCTCACATCTGCAAGCTCATGCTCTCTCGCGCTCGCTCTCTCCCTGAAAATAAATAAAAAATTTTTTTAAAAAGTTTTCCTGGAACACAGCCCTGACCATTCATTTAGGAACTGTCTACAGGTGCTCCCGCAAAGCAGCTCTGCTAACAGATGCCATGGAAACTCGATGCCCTACAAAACCGGAAGTATTTATACCCTGGGGCTCTTCACAGAAAAAGCGTGTGACGCCTGGTCTAGTGCAACCTGTAGCTAGAATTTGGTGGACCCGTGGACTTGACATGAAACCAGGAAATTAGTTTTATTCTCAACAACCTCAAATTGGTTGTTGAACTGGGCATTCAGTATTTCCTTCGGTTCCCACATGTCGACAAAACCACAGCACAGTGAGCAGTACCTGAGAATTTATCAACAGAAATCACTCACATTATGGTTGCTGAAGGTATCTCAAAACACCACCGACATTCACTGCAACTTCAAGATGGTGACAGCTGTGAGACCCTGCTACTGGCATCTTGCTGTGTAACATAGTAATAAAACGCTTGTGTAAGATCAAGTCACCAACGGTCATATGTTTTGTAACTATCTCAACAATTACTTCTCTCCGTGATCCTATGTACTCTGATACATGCAGTTAAAATGGCGATTATAAATACAGTAGTTCTAGGCACCTGAAATGCTTTCTAATCCCCAGGAGAAACGGGAGTCTTTGTCTGGATACTTAAACTACCCCATGCAGTACAGCTGGAGGCCAAAAATAGCACTCGGGACCATGGGAATGAATCGCTATTAAACCAGGAAAGGAAAAGAAGTTGGCCAACGTGGCCAATTTTGAGGACAGAGGAAGAAGTAAGCGGCAGGAGGCTCCCAAACTCGGAACTACTATCTTTAGATACTCTGGCTATTGCTACAGAGTCTTTCTTTTTTTCATACAAACCCACATGTTGACAGTTTCCCCCACACCAGGCGCCATCTTCAAGAAGAAAGTACAACAGTGGAGACAGTGTCCTTGGGGAATCGATGGCCTAATTTCAGTACTTTGAACGGGACTCCACTGGGTAACGAGGGGTATTACGACAGCCATCGTGGGCACGAGTGCCTACCTAAAAAGGCAATTCTCCTAATAAGCGGAAATAGCTTTACAGCCCATCAAGTCAATAAATCGGCCTTTTAAGAAGTTTCTAGGAACAAATTGATTTTAACAACTCCATAGGAACCATTGTGATATAATTGCGTCCATCACACCAAAAATTAAAGGCTTCAAATCAGGAATGAACATTAAGGTCCAGAACAGGCAAAGAGAGACATTTATGGTCCACGGGGTCAGTGATGGAGCAATTATCAGCTCTCCAGAAGAACCTAATAAAAGCAGACCACGGAGATCTGGTTACTGTCTGTCCAAGTAAAAAATCCTGTGTTAAGAGCGGGAGGGGGCTTTTACTTAACAGATCACTGCAAACCAAAGCAGGTGCAATACCACTCCCAACCTCCCCAGTTTCAAACACCAATGAGGTAGCTCATCCACTGAAACCAAACACAGGAAAGGTTTTTCAAACTGAGACTGTGATTCTACCAAAGCTGCCTTAGGGCCACTAAGAGCAAGGCAGAAGAGAGTAACCGCCCAATTTAAATAATTCCTTGTAGGGAGTTTTTCTTGTTTCTGGATTCTTTCCAAAATAATTTCCTTAACTTTAATCATCAACAGGAAATATAAATGAACACTGAAAAGCCACTCTGAATTATTCATCACTGTGATCCCCTCTTCAACAAGCTCCATATTAGAAAAGGGGGGCGGGGAGGGACACATTAAATGTTCAACTCAACAAGTTACTTGTTTCTTCGGTTAAAGAACTCTTTTTCTTCCCCTCTCCCCCTTTTCCACACAAACAATGCAGCTCTTGGGAAGAAATTAAGAGATTCTTTCAGCCTGTGTTATAGAACACATTTGAAGAAGCACATTAGGTCACCTACTCTTTTTCCTTTAGGGATATACATTAAAGACTGAAACTGTACTTTGCTGAGAAAAACCAGCAGTGGGATGGGGGAACACCAGAGTGGTGATTCAGAAAGAATGCAGAACACATCTATTTTTTCCCTTGTCACTTAGGCATAGGTGCAGTGTGTACGGCTTCGGTCCCACTGGGACATTTCAAAGATAACCATGCGGAATTGTCCCCAGATTTAGGATATTCTAAATCTACATGATCTAATCAGAGAGAGAATAATTTTAAAGTATATTCGTTCTGGGGCACCTGGGTGGCTCAGTCAATTGAGCATCCGACTCTTGATTTTGGCTCAAGTCATGATCCCAGGGTCATGAGATGGGGGCCCACCTCGGGGCCCCATGCTGAGCGTGGAGCCTGCTTGGGATTCTCATTCTCTCTCCCTCTCTCTCTCTCTCTCTTTCCTTTGGCCCCTCTCCCTCGCTCATGCTCACTCTCTCTCTCAAAAAATAAAAAATATGTTACTCATAAAACTTGATAGATATGTCATTTCTAGTGTCTGAAAAAATTATTAGACAAATATAATAACAAAAAGACCACAAAAGGTAAAAGCAGTCCTCTCCCCATAAAATAACACTTCTGCCTATTCCTGACCCCACCATCTTTAGCAAGAATTTCTTTGCCCTTTTCCAGATTTTCCCTACTTTAACTCTCCAACCACTCTTAAATTCCTACAAAAATAGGACTACCACCCTAGTCGGGTCAAAATTTTTCTTAAAGCTCTCTAAAGATAAAGGACTACATCTAGTGACAAAGTGATAATGAGATAACGCCACCTGAGGTTCAGCTATCAAGTCAACCCAGGGCCAAACACTGGCCGAACTAAGCTTGGGTGTATCACGTGCCTTCCTGGTCATGAGGTTATTACCCTGACCTGCAATCTGTGTTCTTTTCTCACATTAAAATCTAGGAACAAACAAGGAAGGAGAAAAGGAACAAAATGAATTTTTTCGGAGCTAAAATAAAGTGCCAATTGCCCAAGGCAAATCTTCTTCTTTTAATTTCTGAGCAACTACTCTGACGGGCACATCTGATGCCACCTACTCCACCTCCTTCAGATAACAAGGGAAAAAATGGTTTGTTTGTTTTTTTTTTCAATTCTACCGCGAATGTGGGGGGGGGGAGCAAGACACATATAATGATTTGGGGAACCTACACGTGATGTTCATTTAAAGTGGCATTTATTTATAAATCTAATTAGTGAATCACTTTCCATTTAGGAAAGGGCTAATGGGTCGCCTAAATAAGGAGAAGGGGTAGTACAGACATCGAAGGAAGGGAAGAGGTGGGAGAGAAACGAACTGTGTGTGTGTGTGTGTGTGTGTGTGTGTGTGTGTGTGTGTGTACGTGTGTGTATACGCAAAAGACTGTTCACTAGGATATTATCATCGTGACTCTCCATATATGTTCACACCTGTTCACGTGACTTCTACTGACATCTTTATTGTTGTCTATGCATACCTGGATATAAATGCCGAATTCCAAGATTTGCCAATGAGTGCCAGCACGCTTTCAACTTCATGGGTAACATTTTATATTTCCCATTGTATGTTCTCCCTGAAGGACATTGGTTCATCAAGTGTGCACTGTCAACTGAAGCCAGGTCTACACCCGCAAAATAGAGCAAGACCGACACAAACTATAAGGTGACTTTAACACCCAAAAATACCACTTTAACCAGAAACGTGCCGCTAATGAAAGTCTAAGGATTGGGGAAGGACTCTAATTAGCCTGAATTATCTGGATAATGACATTGATTTTTGCTAAAGTAAATTCACTCTTAATTGGTAAAGCTAATTATGTAAATATATATCTCTTCTACAATTTTCTAGATTATTCAATCCAAAGGGTCTTCGGTTTGATTTTTCTAGGTAAGTGCTAAATTCTGCACTTCATTTCACACTTGTATAAACAAACCCCTGGTGTGAACATGACCTAAAAAAGCGCGTATATCTCCTGTTCTGTCCTCCCTCTAATTACAACATTCTAAAAACCAAACACAGCAGAGGTTAATGTGCAGAAGCTATACTTAATTCACAAATATGGCTTGGAAAAATGGTTAGCCAGTGCCTGTTTGAAGCACAGCCATGATCATTTCTGTCGGGCTTCTGCATGTAATTAGCCTCTTTTTTTTCCCCTCAGCTATTTATAAATGCATAAATATACCTGCGCGCTACGTAATGATGACAGACAGTGACAACATATTGATATACAGTGCCACTTCGTAGTTGGAAATGAATATTTCATTAGCTGAGTTATCACTGCTGGGTTACGACCTTCAACTCTCTAATTTTAAATTCATCCGTTTTCAGACTATTAAACTGTTCTTGAGCACACCACCGAAATTACAGATGGAGAGGTAAATTTTCAAGATAATTTTTAATTCCAAAAAAGGTCAAGGATATGCATACTAAATTCTTCCAAAGAACTGTATCTCATAATGAGAGCGTGCAGGTCCTTTTGGTTGTTAATGATATTTGCTTCTACGCGTAAAATGGGAAAGGCAGAAGAAACAGATCACGATCACTAAATGAAATTAATCAAGCTCCCAGTTTCCCAATACCATGCACAAGAAACTTAAAAAGATTACTTAGAAGATCAACTAGTTAGACTAGCTCATGCCTCACAGAAGCTGACAGACAGCTTTTATTTTATTTCATTTTATTTTATTGTATTTTACTTTATTTATTTATTTATTTATTTATTTATTTATTTGACAGATAGCTTTTAACACAGCCTCAATGTCCCCATCCATAGTACCCCCTCCAGGAATAAACTCTATGATTCCTTTACACACACACACACACACACACACACACACACCCTCCCTCATACACTCTCTCACACACATCCTCACACACACACACACACACATTTTCAACGTTTTTATTTATTTATTTTTGGGACAGAGAGAAACAGAGCATGAACGGGGGAGGGGCAGAGAGAGAGGGAGACACAGCATCGGAAACAGGCTCCAGGCTCCGAGCCATCGGCCCAGAGCCCGACGCGGGGCTCGAACTCACGGACCGCGAGATCGTGACCTGGCTGAAGTCGGACGCTTAACCGACTGCGCCACCCAGGTGCCCCCTCACACACACATTTTCAAACACTCGCTCTCTATCTTACACACACACACACACACACACACACACACTCACAAACACCCTCCCTCTCACACACATTCTCACACACACACTTTCACACACTCCTTCTCTCTCACACACACACTCGCGAACACACACTCTCTCTTTCTCACACATGCACACACATACTTCTGAGGTTAAAAATATGTCCTCGTAGAATCGACATCATTTATGTATTGTGGCACACATAAGAAAACTGACAGTCAAAGGACACCCTCCTCTTGCCCAGTTGGCCCCACCCCTGCCCCACCAGCATGGAGCAGGCAGCCCAGTTGGCCACTGAGAATAAGGGGACCGTCTCCTGTGAGTGAGACACCGCTGACACCATCAATTCCTCTCCTCCTTAAAACTTCCCAAGCAGTTTCTGGCACCTCAACACATTGCACACATGACACCATCCCTCGCCTTCTTTTGGGAAGGTTCCTACTCCCTTCTCAGCTCCTTAAAAATCAGCATTTCTCGGGGCGCCTGGGTGGCGCAGTCGGTTAAGCGTCCGACTTCAGCCAGGTCACGATCTCGCGGTCCGTGAGTTCGAGCCCCGCGTCGGGCTCTGGGCTGATGGCTGGGAGCCTGGAGCCTGTTTCCGATTCTGTGTCTCCCTCTCTCTCTGCCTCTCCCCCGTTCATGCTCTGTCTCTCTCTGTCCCCAAAAAAATAAATAAACGTTGAAAAAAAAAATTTTTTTTTAAATAAATAAATAAATAAATAAATAAATAAATAAATCGGCATTTCTCAGGGGGCTGTTGCTCTATAAACTCTCCTTCAGCCATCTCGGTGAATCCCAAATCTTCATCCCACCCTCATCTACAGGCTCAAATAGCCAGTGACTTGCTGGACTTTTCCAGCAAGATGTCCTCTAGCACTCCAGATGAACTGGGTCAGTCCCTTGCACAGATCCCTTTCCTGGCTCTCCATTTCGAATTCCAAAATGTGACACAAAGGTTCTCAATATGGAGGCCTTCGCTTGACAGTCCAAGCTCATCTTCCTCCACTGCCTGCCCTCAAGTTCCTTCAGAGCTCAGGATCTGCCTGGGGCTGCCCAGAAATGATCAAGACCAGTCTGGTCCCCACAACTTGCTCACTCTCTGCCCACTGCATCAACAACCCCACCCCAACCCAAACAATGTTAATCTACCCTCAACACACTCCACTTACCCTTCCTTAGCCACATGGCCTTGATTTATTGAATATGGTTCAGGGGTACCTGGGTGGCTCAGTCAGTTAAGTGTCTGACTCAGCTCAGGTCATGATCTTGCAGTGTGAGTTCGAGCCCCGTGTCGGGCTCTGTGTTGACAGCTGAGAGCCTGGAGCCTGCTTTGGATCCTGCGTCTCCCTCTCTCTCTGTCCCTCCCTGGCGCGCACTTTGTCTCTCTCTCAAAAAAGGTAAAAAAATAGTTAAAACAGAGAGGGAGGGAGGCAAACCATAAGAGACTCTTAAATACAGAGAACAAACTGAGGGTTGATGGGGGGTCAGGGGGTTGGGTGATGGGCACTGAGGAAGGCACTTGTTGGGATGAGCACTGGGTGTTGTGTGTAAGCCACACATCACAGGAATCTACCCCCAAAACCCAGAGCACACTGTATACACTGTATATTAGCCAACTTGACAATAAATTATATTTTTTTTTAAAAAAAAGGAAAAAAAGGTAAAGAAACACGAATACAGCTCAGTACAAGCACCACCACCCACCCAAAAAAACCTTCCCTCTCCACCCTACCACACCTCAGGAGAGATTATAGCTAGGTCCCACAACCAAATATACACCTGCCTACTACTGCAGTTACCACAGGATTATATTATGTGAATTGTCACCTGTGTCTCTCATACCCTAACTACAATGAGCACCCTTTAAGTGTTTAAAGTGCCCAGGACAGTGCTTAACACAAAGTGGACAAACGACAAATTTATTTTAAACTGTGAATGACAAAATGAAATACACAACCACACTCATGTAATTACTACCTTGGAAGAAAGAGCAGATCCTGGATATAACCTTCAGCTTAAATATTAATTGGCAAGAGAAGGCTCTATGATGCTCTAGGTCAACTACATTATGTACTCTTCTTAAACAAGCTCTTTGGCCCTGGTCTCTCTAGACCACTCTGTCTCAGTTAACGCCACTCCCCTCCTTAAAATCTCAGTTTCTGGCTCACCGACTACCCTTGTTTAGCTGCACACCAAACTTCTTTGCACACATCACACTTGTAAATCAGTAACTGGGGAAATTATTTGCCTCATGTCTGTTTTTCATACCAAGTAAAGGCAGGGTTCATTAGCCAGGCTGACAGTTCACACTTATTGATTGATTTAACACATGACTCGATTGATGAATAAAGCACTGCCCTCATCTATTATTAAATTAGCACTGGTTGGTCTGTCAAATTAGACTAGAGATACTTTGGAAAATAAACATCTGACGTTGAAGAGATGGTAGAGGAAACGGGCACACTTCTTTCATTTAAAATCAGTTTTAACAGAAGCACCTGGGTGGCTCAGGTGGTTAAGCTTCCTACTCTTGACTTTGGCGCAGGTTACGATCTCACAGTTCGTGAGCTCAAGCCCCACATCAGGCTCTGTGCTGACAACGCAAAGTCTGCTTGGGATTCTCTCTTTCCCCTACTCTTTCTCTGCCCCTATCCCACTCATGACCAATCTCTCTCTCTCTCTCTCAAAATAAATACATAAACTTAAAAAAATTAAAATAAGTTTTGTGAATCCAAAAGAAGAGACCTTGATTCCCAATATTACAGAGAGCCTACAAATAATAACTGCCTATTGTGGCCTTTGCTTACAAGTGGACTTTTATTCATTCAGTGAGGTAGCAGTTCTGACCGATTTAAATCCTGTTTATTAAGGAAAATGAGGATAATTAATGACTTAATAAATTCACTTACATAATTGACATCCTCGTAATAATCCAATCAAAAATCAACTGTTTGCCATACCTAGAACTGGATGGTGTTAGCACGCTGACAAAAGCCTACCATGGTCACGGACAAAATTTTCTGCACAGAGTGGTCAGAATGTGGGAAGAGATAACATGAGCTAAATTCATTTTTCCACACAGCACAGAATATTTCTCATGAATTTCAAAGAAGAAAAAAAAATTTGAACAGATTTAAAATAGTGCTCAAAGGACAGTCATCAAACTGGAGATGTATAGTTTTTACCTTCCATTTATTCCTAGAAAAACAGACCCTATTCATGCAAATGCCCAGTCACCCTTCCACGTTTTAACTGAAAAGCACACATAAATAAACCTATTTTATATGAAACACTAGCAATTTCATCTCACTGGCTCTTCTACTACTAAAAGTTTACGAACTTCTTAAACGTAGGTGGGAGGACAGAATGAATCATGAATTTCCTAATAGATATACAAAGACAGGGAATCCTTCCTCCTACGGAGGTCATCACTGAGCAGAAATTCCTACCCAAATCCGTTTAATATCTACATCTCCCCCTCAACTTTTTGGCAGACGCTCAGAAGTTACCTGAAATTAGCTAACATAACTAAAGAGACCCAAGTCAGATGCTCTAAGAGCTACATAATTACAAAAATTCTTCCCTATTCCCTCCAGAGGCACATTCTGGGAGAGATCCGAGCTAATCAATGTTTTTGTTAACAAAATCCCATTAACTTATAATATCACACCATCAAGTAGATCACCCTCTAAAACAAAGAGGATGGACACAGACACCCAGTTTAATTTCTTGGATCTTTTATCTTCATATTTAAAGCTAATTGGCAAGACTGCCTAAGAATTAAGTTTTTCAAACAGTTAATGAACTGAAATCAAATTCTTAGATCATGGATGCAAATTCAACTCTCACAGGGCCAGGCAGATAATATAAATGGCAGAGTGCAAGAAATTATACACAGCAGCCGACTGACTGAAAGGAGGTACCACTGTCAGGCAGGAATGCGGGCTCAGCGTTTCCAGACTGCCTGATTTTACAGTTTCATTTAGACTGTGTGTACTGTGCATTGAATTTAAGGAAGATATTAATACTGGCCTTTTAAATTAAAATCCCCAATGTGGGGCGCCTGGATGGCTCAGTTAGTTACGCGTCTGAATCTTGGTTTGGGCTCAGGTCATGATATCACAGTTTGTGAGATCGAGCCCTGCATTGGGATTCTGTCTCCCAATCTCCCTGCCTCTCTCTCTCTCTCTTAAAAGAAATAAATAAGCTTGAAAAAATAATGAAACCCTCTGTTTATAAGTTGAAAATTAATTCAAAGACATACAAATAAAATATTTGCTGACCGAATCAGAGACGAATCTAATTTGCCTCTGATGTAGTCTCATGAAGGAAATTCGCAATAGTTTCATGGAGCATTCCCAAAAATTTCACTGAGGGCCTTACTGTCCTTGCCTGTCCCCCACTCAATATTCTGATATTTTCTAGCTTCTCAAAATGGTGTGCCCTGCTTCAAAAAGCAAAATCTGAATGTCATTGTCCAGAGCTCCTGATTAAATGACTGATTTCAAGTTAAATTGTCATCACTGGATTACATTTGATATAATAGCTCTGACTTTGCCTGATTCCCAGAAACATACTTAGTTATTAGCTTTCATGTGTATCTTCCCTGTCTGGTAATGATGCTTTGTGACCGTTGAGTTGTTATGCCTACTTTTCCTAACATAAGGTATCTTAGTTTGGGGCTCCCCAGGAAATGACCCTGTGGCAACGATTCAAGTGCCACTACTTTATTTGGGAGGTGACCCAAGGAACAATAGGCGAGAGGGAAGGACACAGGAAAGTATTACCCAACTCTGATCAACCAACGACTGAAAGCTGTTGGCAAGGGGTGTGAATTTCCCTTGGCTCTTCCTGACTGCAATGCAAAGGATTCTGTGGCCCTAGGGAGCCCGCAAGCAAAGACTTGCAGGTGCCCGCACACAGGAGAAAAGGAAATACAGGCAGAATCCTAACAGCTTACATGCTACCTCAACATCTTGCCGTCCCCTATTGATAATGAGCAAGGGGTTAAATAAGTTAAGAAATCAATCTACCTAAGGCTGAAAGGTTTGGTGGGATGTGTGCTCTCTTAGCTGGCTGGTGCCTACCTACCTAGCCCCCTTCACTAACCTACATCCCTCAACCTCTCCTGTCTCCATCCCCACTGCGTGCGGGGCCTACGAAATAAAGGCTCATCCTTGAGAGATATTTTAGTCTTGTGTCTTCAGGGACAAGTCATTTGTGATGTACAGTGCCAAGCACCAGGCCTTCGGTCCCCAACACCCGCATGTGCAATTAGGGAGGCAATTAGGAGCAATCACACTCTTCTGGCCAATTACTGCCTCTGGCAGGGGGGCTCGCTCTTAAAATGAGACCTGCCGTCGAAACCTACTTGTGCAGCATTATGTCCTCTACTTTTTCTCTCCGAGGATTCATCAGATGTTCCCCCAGTTTACTTTGCTTCAAGCACTCCCACGAGAATATAGAACCCTCTGCAGTTTCTTAGTGGATTTTAATCTACGGCCCAAAGGAGGGCATCTCAAAATAGCAGTGGAACTGACCATAAGTGTTCAGTAACTTCTCAGATGGGCTGAAACTCTACAAACTTCCTTCCCTTAAAATGTGTTGAGTGTGTGTTTCTCTCAGTAAATCTTCTTGAAATAAATGTAAATATTGTTCACCTTTATTGATTTCTCACGATCCTCAGGATTCTATGCTCTTTCTATATCCCACAATATTCTGTAGCCTCTGACCCCTGCCTTCCTCCTTCCCTCCCTCTGGGATCTCATCTCACAGGACTTCCATCTCTTACCTTACTCCAAGTTCCATGATCCCTGGCCAGATCCTACAGCAAGCCAAGCACTTTTCCCACCACATGTTCTTTCTGCCTGGAATTCTTTCTGCCTGATGCATCACATGACTGAGAGACCTTCACTCACCATCTACCCAAAACAGAACCATATGGCTGTTATCTACCAGAGACCCATTCATTTCCTTCATGGCTACAACAGATGAGTTGTATCTATTGATATTTACCAATTTCTTGCCTGACTGGCCCACTAAGATGGGTCTCATGGAACCAGGGACCAAAAAGGTCACATTCTCCAGTGGAGCCACAACCAAATCATCAAGTATTTGCTATATATAAATAAATGAATGAATGTAAGTTTCCCGTGTGCCTTCCACATGGCAGGTGCTGTAGTAGGCATTGGAGATTCAAAGAAAAGCCAAATACACCTGATACTTGAAAACCTTGGAAATTTAAATGTCAGGGCTTAGAGTCAAAGAAATGGATGAAGGACTTGACCTCGCAAGATCCACCCCCAATTCCACACATTTAGCTGCACACAATCTTGGCTTTATACCACCCTCTTTGATGTGTACCTCATTCTCTGTTTATCCTGGCAGTAGCACACTTACTGTCCTGCATGAATGAGTGCCGGGCTCTTGTCAATCTCTCTGCAGTACCGTGAGAGCTTCCCAAATCCCAGAATTAACACATACTCTTGGTATCAACAGGGCCTAAACATTGTATTGTCACCTAACAGGTGCTTTAAAAAGACTGCTGAGGGGTGCCTGGGTGGCTCAATCGGTCAAGCGCCTGACTCTTGATTTCAGATCGGGTCATGATCTCATAGGTCATGAATTCCAGCCCCATATCACTGCAGAGCCTGCTTTGGATTCTCTCTGTCTCTCTCACTCTCTCTGCCCCTCCTGTGTGCTTGCTCGCTCTCTCTCCCTCTCTCTCTCAAAATAAATAAACTTAAAACATAAATAAATAAAAAGATCGCTGAAATGAAAGAGGAAAAGATCCTGATTAAAACAGCTCATTTCTCTGCCTGCATGGTACAACAGCCATTAGCCACACGTAGCTATTTACATTGAAATTGAAATTAAATAAAATTTAAATTCAATGCCTCAGCCCCACTAGTCATATTTCAAATGTTCAATGGTCACATTTGGTTAGTGGCCACCATGTTAGGAAGCACAAAAGAGAACATTTCCATCATTGTAAAGACCTCTTGGACAGCACTGGTATGGATCTTTACAAAATAAAGCTACCAAGTAAACACTTTATTATTTATTGACTAGAAGAAATGTTATTTCTGTGTTCCACAGAGACACGTAATTCAATAAAATACTTCAAATATTTATTTAGGAACTTCTCTATGTGCAATACCAGGCGAGGCCCAACAGAGATTCAGAGGGGAACGAAGCCTAACGCTCACCCCTCAAGAATCTCACAAGGCAAGACCCATCAGTCAGTGGTTAGCTAAACTTTAGCACGGAACTAATAAACAAGGAAGTCATAGAAGCATACAATAAGTAACTCAAATCAGAGGACAGAGCAAAGTGAAATATCTGGCAACATTTAGGCAAAGAAGTGGTTTCTGAAATACGGCTTAAAAACGGGGAGGATTTTCACAGACAACAAGAGGCCATCCCAGATTCAAAATCTGTATAAATGTGAATTCAGCTACAGGAAAAGTCAGAGAATGTTCAGGAATAAAAAATGTTCCTGGCGCCGAAGTACAAAGTCTAAGACAGAGAGAGTATGGCAAATATAAGGCTATAGATGACTGCAACCAGGGAACATGGAGAGAATTGGAGCCTCTAGTTAAAAGGAAAGAATTTCCTGAATAGAAAATGTGGAGCCGCCCTAGCAAGGCCCACTGGTAGACGGCTCACTACTGATGGGAGCTTCCCCCAGTTGTGAGGCTGAGGAACTAGTCCCGTCAAGAGAAAATAATTAACAGACAGGAACTTGTTTGTTCCATAACCATCAAGTGGTGTCTGGGATTTCTACTCATGTTTGACAAAGGGGAAATCACCTGTGCTGATACGCATGTGTTCAATAAAACTAAATTTAAAATTCCAATAATAAAGCGAACCTGGACTCAAAAAAATCATCTCCCTTTGAAGGCACCAAGTCAGCCCCATGGCTCTCATTCATCCAAAGAAGAAAATGGCAAAACGCCGTTGAATTAGAGACTAGTTCCAGTCCCTTATCCAATAGTATCCCTTGGTCTCCAAACCACTCCCCAAGACAAAGAGAAGAACCTGGAAATGTGAACTTGTCAGACCAACGTAATCTACTGATATCAAAACCTTCAACTCCTGGGGCGCCTGGGTGGCGCAGTCGGTTAAGCGTCCGACTTCAGCCAGGTCACGATCTCGCGGTCCGGGAGTTCGAGCCCCGCGTCAGGCACTGGACTGATGGCTCAGAGCCTGGAGCCTGTTTCCGATTCTGTGTCTCCCTCTCTCTCTGCCCCTCCCCCGTTCATGCTCTGTCTCTCTCTGTCCCAAAAATAAATAAATGTTAAAAAAAAAAAAAAACCTTCAACTCTTAGCCAAGATCTTCAATGTTTGTTTTACACAGAAATGAGCTGTATATGTAAAATATTTTCAAGAGTGTTGGGCATTTGATAAGGCTCAGTTTATCTCTTTATCTAAATTATCAAAAGAAAGATATCCTTTATGAGGTAAGCATTTCTCTCACAACATTATTTTAGTACTATTAAAAACATACACCTTTGGGGTTCCTGGATGGCTCAGTCAGTTAAACATCCAACTCTTGGTTTCCACTCAGGTCATGATCTCAGTTTGTGGGTTCAAGTCCCATGCTGGAGCGGGCGGAGCCTGCTTAGGATTCTTTCTCTCCCTCTCTCTCTGTCCCTCCCCTGTTGATACATGCTCTCTCTCTCTCTCTCTCAAAATAAATAAATAAACTTAAAAAAAAAAGATACACCCATATTCAAGAAATTAGGCAGGCCATGTTGCTATGCAAGCAAAACTACACTCTTGAAAATTTAAAATGTTCAAAGAATTTTCTTTGAAAGACAAAATGTCACACACAGTCGCCAACTGGTTAAAACTACTAATGGGCTGGGGTGCTAAGGAGAGAGGGCACCTGCTGGGAATTAAGAACTATAGAAAGTGCAGGAAAGGGGACCAACTTGGAACTGTATGAAAACGGGCGTCAGGAAAGAATAAATTCTCCATTGTAGGGAATGGGTCAGCCCCAGTAATCCCTGGGTCACTTTGGCATCCATTTCAATCTTGTCCTAACCAATAACTTTCTTAGGGTTGTGTTTTCGTAGTAACCTGAGAAGCTGCTCAACAGCCACACGTGGACACAAAGTGGGGCTCGGATCCCCGAGGACACGTGCCCTTCACTCTCCACCGCCTGTAGGCACAAATCCACGGAGGGTTCCTCTTGAGTCGATTATATCGGTGCTAATTGTGAAACAACAACGTGAACTTTGGAATCTCCCAAGGAAGCGGTCAAGACAGATTCAGTCTCACACGCAAAACACAAAGTGGAACAGATATGAGTTCTGCATCCAAGGGAGCCTGCCAGAATCCACGTGCCCTGATGTCCGCTGGCTCTGCTCTGGGTAGGACTCCTTACGCAACAGCTCCGGCACCAACTGTCACATTACTTATATAAAAAGCCAAACTTCCAAGGGCCAGGAAACAAATTCCAAATGGAGTATTTATATCTGTACTATCTTCTGCAAAAATGATTAGCTGAAGCATACAAATGAATAGCCATGCCGTCTGGTCCTGGGCACACTTTTCCCAGTGTAGCAGCCAGACCAGCATGAAGATCTCTCGCTTTGGATCCCTTGGTCACCAAACTCATTTAGACTTTGCCCTAGTGATGGAACTAGTCTTTAGTTTTTGTTTTTAAATCTTCCTTCAGTGTCATGTTTTACTGTGTTCTGTGTGGTCACATTTGGGGGACGGATTCCAATCTCCTTGATACTCTCAAAGGCTGGGATGGACAGAGAGACAAGTAGAGAAGCTCTGAAGTATTTTTACTCATGGAACAAATTTTTATTAACTACATGCTCTGTGCTAGATAGACCCTTTTCTAGGATCTCACGATACAGCAGCGAGCAGAAGGCAACTTACTTAACCCTAAGTACCTTGATTTTCACACCTATAAATAGCAATGATAGCCATACCCTCATCTCAGGATGGATGGGAGAAATCAAAAGAAACTATTCACCTAAAATATTTTGATACAAAGGAAGCATCCAATAAAGTATTACTTATCCACTGACCACTGTCAATCAAAGTATCTCATTTTGGCCACATGTATCAAACTTCTAAGTCTAGGTGTCCCTGTAACTTTCCATCACACGGGAGTCCTCTCCTACTTTGCTATCACTGCTCAATAGTTAGGTATCAATCTGCCCTCTTCTTCCCTCCCTTTCTTTAGCTCAAGCAAAAATTAGTTCTCAAACCTATAAACAATATATACCAGGACAAGCAAAACGCTGGATTGCCTTCATTTCTCCACTACCGTATCTGGTAAATTTCCATCACCTCAGTCTCTAATTTTAAGTAATTGTTAGAGTATGGTCCTTGTAGCTTTTCCACATGACTACATTTATCCAGAAATCCTCCTTAAGATTTTATAGAATAGATTAATTCTCTCCAAACACAATCCTATCACACCTGACCCTACACTAGCCCCCAACATACATATTTTTTAAGATATGCACCTGCATGTTTTGAATTTAAGCTCAGCAAACCAACATCTGATGTTTTAAATGCTGCCCTTGCCTGTAAAAGAAATTCTTTCATGGTTGATCAATTCATTTATTTTCAGTCTATATATAATGGAGTTGTCCCATTCATTTCTCCCATTCTTGGTGACAGAGAAATAATCAAATCTGAAAAGCCTTGTACTGAAGTGCATGGGAAGAACTGACACCATATTCCTTGATCTCGTACGCTTATTTTTGATGATCTCTTTAGCAAAAATAAAAGCACAAGCATGTTAAGTATAAATTGTGAAGTCCTTTGGGAGTGTCCAAAATCTAGACACAGTGCCAATGTCCATTATTAAGGAAATGTTTGAATAACATGGCACATCCATATTTGTATTATGGAATGAAATGTGGTTATTAAAATATATGATCTTTATGTACTGACTCAGACGAGTATCTGTTCAACATCGTTAAGAGAATAATGTTAGCAAAAAGCAAATGGCTTCAAAAAAGAAAATGCTGTGTGTGTGTGTGTGTGTGTGCGCGCGCGCGCGTGCACGCGTAAAAGGTAGAATAGTTACCACAGTTTTCACATCTGCCCAACCTTACTATGATTCAACAAGGGAAAAAGAAGGATAGGGAAGAAGGGATATCATTTTAACACTGTTCCAGAAGTTCACTGGAATAGGAACACACTAAGCCAAAGTATGAAAAATGAGTTGTGCAGGTACAATAATTATTTTTTGGTATTGGATTTATATATCATCTCCATGGTAATTAAACTGCAAAACAAAGTAAGTTATGAGAGAAGCCAATGGATACAAGTAATAACCCCGAGCATCCAAATGATCTTTAGATGTGAGTTAACACATAAACAGAAGTCACATGTAAAGGTCAGCTCGTATGGTGTCAGTGAAACTCAGACAACTACCAGAATATGAAACTAATATGCCTTTCCACTGACATAGAAAGTTTTTTTTTTTTTTTAAGACAAAAAGATAAAGTGCTCAAGTTCCCACAACCCTTTTTTTTCTGCGTCTTAGGTGTCAGAGCAAACTTGAGCTTGAACACAGAATAAGAGGTTTGGCAGATTTTCCAGCCTCCACTCAACATTATGAGAACTAAAAGCTTCATTATGATCAAGTGTCAAAGTTTCATCATAATGCATCTTATTTTCTCTTGTTCTCTTATTCTCTTGTTCTGTTTTTTTTTTAAGGCATTGTACAGTGTGAAACAGGTAAGAGTCCTCTTTTCTTTCATTGAATTTGACGCTCTCTACCTCCCCAACCTCCCCAAACATGAAACACAAAAAGTTACAGAAATAAAGGAGGCCATGGCCAATGAGATGGCAGCTGTCCCAGGAGAGAAACAAGAGCCAGGGGTGGGGACAACTTCTCTAGGTCCAGGGGGAGATAAGAGGAAAGAGGTAAAATTCTGCCGAACAGAATTTAAAAGCCCAGGACACAGAGTAGAAGGTAAAAAGAGGTGTGACAAAGGACACTGTCATCCACGCCAAGGGAAAAAAAGAAAAACATTCCTTGGCAGGCAAAGGAAAAGTTTAAAAAGCTTGCTTTCTGCTCTGAAATTTAACAACCCAACTTTTAATTGTGTTAGATATGAATTTGAAAATAATATTAAGAGTTATTAAGCTGTAATTCTCGATAAAATTCTAACCCAGATAAATCCAATTTCCTTTTTTTTTTTTTTAAAGAAGATCTCAAATCACGGCTCATTTTAAATACTTCATGAAGCCATTTCCACAGAAATTAGAGATGATCTGAACGGAATGAAATTGAATGCTGGGGGAGGAAAAGTAGATGCGAAGTTAAGAAAATCATTCAGACATTAGTCCTCACACCCCCAGACATAAAAAACTATATGTGTGTGTGTGTGTGCATATACATATATATGATATGTCTGTATGTATGCGTATATATTCTGCAGGCTAACATATTCAGCTAATTAACATTATGACCTTGTCTACCGTTTTGATATAATTCAGGCAGCATCTTGAATTCCTTATACTAGCAAACGTGAGATTAAGTGTTAGAACTATAATCCTGCTAAGGTGGACAAGGTCTAAAAACCCACCCAATCATTCATCCCTAAATATGAATCTTAAACAATAAATTGTACAAATCAGAGGCAAACATATATCCCATTAACAAGGCAACCCTGTAATGTTCTTCATCTTCAATCTGAGTTACAATCCACTTCATCCATGCTCTCCAGGGCTGACAAAGCACAAATCAAAGGGAAATAAAACCCAGGCTACCCATTTGTTATAACAAATGGGAAGAAACACTTAAAATCGCCCACTTGCAGTAGGGAACCTTTGACAGCTACCTAAATAAATTTTTCAGGTCAAACATCATGGCCAACTTTACCATCTAATAATCTATACTACTGCGCAGTGTTACTACCCATTATTATTACGTCTTGCACACTCTCAACCAAGAGCGATTTTGCTCTGCCTGCTCCCAAGGGACATGTGGCAATGTCTGGAAACACGTTTTGAGTTCCCAGTGGGGTATGTGTGACTCTTCACACTTAGGAAAAACAAAAGGACAACGACAGAATCATGACACCCTGCTTCTTTCTCTCCATACTCTCAATCCCCACTTCTTTTTTCTCTCTCCATACTATTCATCCCTTCTTTCGTCTTAAAATTTAATTTCCAAACTTAAACTCTGCAGGTACCTTCACTGCTAAGGCCCAATCACGCGTCGTCTGGTTTGACAAAAATCTTTAATTCCATGTTACTGCGAATTCCCTTCTTATGGGGTTCATCTACCCATTTGTTGGTGACAATTCTATTATTCCCAAATTCAATACGAAATAAAACCATCCCACACTCCCATACATCATCACCCTCTTAACGAAGGTATTATACAAAGCACATGTCCATAAATTTAAATGTAGTCATGTCTTGTAAATATTTTCATTTACAGTGACTGGAATACATATTTTCATCACATTAAACTAAATGGCAATTCATCCTCCAAGGAATTCTCTTACACACAAATGTTCCATTTCCACTAAGTAAGGAAGAAAGAGGAAAAAATTTCTGATGTACACGGGCATGGCTTTTCCTTTTAATCGAGCATATCTCTGCACTTCCCAGTAGATGTATGAATCATGTGAAACCCATCCTCTCCAATTTCCCTGTAACCATACTCTAGAATACCAGCATAGCCCTTTCAAAGCTGTTAGGAAATAACGATAGAAGATCCAGCTCCCAAGAACCAATGTCCTACCTAACCTACCGACACTCTCCCCCACATACCCTTTGCTTCTCTTCTGAGTGCACAGTGAAAGTGAAGTGCCCAAGAGTGGGATATTAAAGTTTCTGATAAGTCCTGCAATAAGAAAGCTTGAATCCCTGTGTTTACCGCAGCAATTCCCCATCTTCCTTGGCCCACGGGACTCTTCTGCCATAGAAAGCCTATTAACAGGCCGCTGCATTCATGTTCCAAGCACAGACTTTGGAACAACGCTTTCTGAGCAACCACCTTAGCCTATCAGCCCCTTGACAAGGACTTCTTACCCCGAGACTCGGTTCTGAGGTAAACCCAGAGATCCTCCAACAATTGTGTTCTAATGATAATCTTTTTGCTCACAGAAACTCAACTCCCAGATATCTTGATAAAGACAAGATATCAGTAACGTTGTTTATATCTTTAAGTAACAGTTAAAATGGCCATAAAAGTCTCCCAATGTCTAAAATTAATTCCTGTAGTAAACGTCCCTACCGAAAAGAGACATACATCACACCTATGAGTTACAGAGATATAAATTCACAATTCGTTGTGATAAATGGTAGGACTAGTGTCTTTTTTGATGAATAACTCACTCCCTGAATCAAATTCCAAGACTATAAACATGGATTCTAATAACCATATTTATGACTAGTATTTTACAGACAAAAATCTGAAATCAATTAATATATGTCTAATTATTATACTTCCTGTCCTCCCAATGCATAAATCTATTCGGTTCTACAATGAGGCCTCAAAATCAAATATCAAATATTCACCTGAACTTGTATTTTAAGCATTCAACAATGTAGTGAGTGTCTTTGAACCCTGGAAGTCTGTACTTTCCACTCTTTATATTATAGCTGTACTTAATTTATTAAAGTAACTTAAACCACCTAAATGCCAAGCAATTAATATGAAAGAATACTTTAAATACTCTTAATATCCTGTAAAATATATTGTGCAAAGAGCAGCACTCAGTGAAATAACCTTTAGACAAATTACTTAAATGAGAATCTATATATTTGGGGGGTTGTCTACCTAAGGGAAAATTAGGAGAAATTATTTACTATAGTGAAATTATTATGTGTTTGAATAAGCCACCAGAAAACAGAGTAAGAGTACACACTGTAACTTTCTTTAACACTAAAAAAATACTTATTTAAAAAAAGGAGTGTGGCAAAAAAAAAAAAAATGTCGATTCTCTTATTCTAGTCACATTTTAAATTTTTTTTTCAACGTTTATTTATTTTTGGGACAGAGAGAGACAGAGCATGAACAGGGGAGGGGCAGAGAGAGAGAGGGAGACACAGAATCGGAAACAGGCTCCAGGCTCTGAGCCGTCAGCCCAGAGCCCGACGCGGGGCTCCATCTCACGGACCGCGAGATCGTGACCTGGCTGAAGTCGGACGCTTAACCGACTGCGCCACCCAGGCGCCCCTACATTTTAAAAAGGAGTAGTTGTTGGGGCATCTGGGTGGCTCAGTCAGTTGAGCGTCCGACTTCAGTTCAGGTCATGATCTCAAGGTTCGTGAGTTTGATCCCCACATCGGGCTTTGTGCCGACAGCTCAGACCCTGGAGCCTGCTTCAGATTCTGTGTCTCCCTCTCTCTCTCTGCTCCTCCCTCATTCATGTTCTGTCTCTGTCTCTCTCTCTTAAAAATAAACATTAAAAAAAAATTTTTTTTTAATGAATAGCTGTTTTATATCAAGGATTTTAAATTAGGAAAACATATTTCAGTATAATAATGGTGTTAAATAATACATTTGTGATAGGACATACTTTCCCTTTTATAACACAGTTTATATTTTCACTAGAGAGATTTAAGATCCCAAATATACTCCTTTTCATATGCAGATGGAGACCCAGAAAATGTGAAACCAATCAGAAATGTTAGACTCAAAATCTAAGAGAAAAAAATTAAAAGAAAAAAATACTCCAAAAATGAAGTCTGTTGTCAATATCAGTGACTAAAGAGAGCCCCTTGGAATTAGTCGGGGATGTGAGAAACAATCCAAGGTAGGAAAAAGAAGCTACAGTAATTACACATTTTCTTTGGACAGACAAGTGCTTCTCACATTACCTTCACCATCAACAGGTTTCTGGACTTGAACTTCAAATTGTGGGGACTAAGGGAGCTGGAATAACACACATCCAAACATAATTTAAACGGATGTGTCAATACTTTAATAAGGTGCTATCATTCCAATTAAAAGAAAAATATTTCTGGGCCAGTCTGACATAAAAGTGATTCCCCAACTTTTCAAACTCTCAGTAGACCAACCATAGGACCATAGGAGTATCAAGATACATATATTACCTCTTGGTATGTTTAACCATGAGCATCATTAACATTGATAATTCACTTTCAAAAGAGAAAGGAGAAAAAACTTTGAGCTCCTGGGGACAGTGACCCTATAAATCTGTCTTTATATCTAAACATGTGTAAGAGGGCTTGGGACAGAAAAGTACATAATAGCCATCTGCTCTGTGGAAATCTCACGGTACCATGATTTGTCTAGATAAATACACATGCATTTATAACCCTCCCCCACATGCAATGTAATTTTTGTTTAATCCATACACAGAAGATGAGGAATCCATGGCCACTATTATAACATTATTATAACTCGTATCAAATACTAAGCTGCTGACACTTGACAAAATGTTGGATCATGATGACCTATCAGTCATCATTTATAGCTCTATTTTCCTTTCCACTCCCTTTGTTAAAAGTGATCACTTAAGAATGTGTGCTACGCCCTGCCCAGCATTGAAGTGACTTGTCAAGTTTCACACTGGATAACTATAAATTTTCTCATGGTGCTGCAATGGCTTGATCAGCTATGCTGGAAGGTCCTTCATGGTTAGCAATACGAAGACAGATAATATTTCACAGCAGCCTCTTAGATCAAAGGGTTGACACATGGAGTAGTCACCAGGGACCTCAAAAATAAAACAATAATAATAAAAGCAATCTCACCACCTCTTTACTGTGGTGTGGCTATCACTCATTGCCTTCACAAGACATGAGAGGTGGGCTTTTCACCCAACCCGTGTTGTGATTCATTCCTTTACAATTCTGTGCCTCGACTCCTAGAATGGTCAGCTTGCCAAGCTTTCCATTTATCCCTTCCAGTCTCCACAGAGGATTGAACACCAAGCTGCTCACTGGACTCTGGAATACCTTAGCCACCCTTCATGACTCAGCCTATTGCATTCTTGCCACAGAAACCCGACTCAGTTGTCCAACTTTGAGGATTTGGATCAACAACTAACCAGAAAGTAGAATTCTCATCACATCATGGCAACCATCTGTGTAAACGCAATGAGCTCTGGCAAGCCCCTCCCAGAGGGTTTCTCAGTCTTGGCACTATTGACATTTTGGGCCAGATAATTCTTTGTTATGGAGGCTGTTGTGGGCACTGTAGGCACTGTTAAGCAACCTGGGCCAATCAAGATTCTAGATGCTAGAATAAGGCCCAGCTGAAGTCAGCAGTGTGATTTTAGGTCCAATTTAAGTTTTCTGAATTCTACTATCTCCCTTCATAACCTCACCCGGAATGCCTGCCCGCACATCCACAGGGCTTAGTCCCTTGTTATACTCAAGTCTCTCCCCAAATACCACCTTATCAGAGAAGCCATCTCTGGCTTCTCCTTTGGAAATAGCACCTCTCTGCCCTTCGTCACCCTCAACCGCCTTATTTTACTTTTTTTGTTACAGCATTATTTGATGAGATTACATATTATTTTGTGTATGCTTCCTTGTCAGCCTCCACCACATAGGAATGGCATTTGTTTCTTTTGTTCTCTGTTGTAGCCCTAGTTCCTAGGACTCAGCCGGCCTCGTGGCCAGTGTTTGACAAATACTCTTTTGGTAAATGCCTCAATGAATTGAAGACTAGAGGAAGGAAGACAGACACACACAGACACACACAGACACACACAGACACACACACACACACACACACACACACACACACACACACACAATTCACTAAAGTCCCTGATTTCTTTAGCCAAAAACATAGAACCTCAGCAAAAATAATGTTTAGGTCCTAAAGTAGTACAATTCCCCAAGACCACCAAGGGGAACAGGGACCTACAAGGGGCCTTTCTGGAATTGAGAAGCTTGTATACTTGGGAGTGTATACAAGTTTTTCAGGAAGATCTTAAATCAGCATGTGTACCTAACGCTTTGCATTTAAGAGAATGTTTGCATGTATAGGGTTGTCCTCTTTCCAAACGTGGTTCCAGTGACTCACAGCCTGGGGAAGGGGGACAGACAGACAGGTTATATCATTGCTCAGGAGAGGTCTCTAACTTGCTCCCTAGGAAGCCACTTCCCCACCAAGGTTTCTGGAAAAAAAAGGGGGGGGGCATTATCTCAGACTGCTGGTTTGAACATCAGTTAAGACAGAGCAATAAGCCCAGTGTCTGAGACAGTCTGTACTCAGTAAATGTACCTGCTGGCTTCTCTATAATGTCTAAATCCCCTGAATAGCACTGTCCAATAGGGCTTTCTACAAGGATAGTGAAGTTCTATATCGCTGCTGTACCAAAGGGTAGTCATTAGCCACTTGTGGCTACTGAGAACTCAAAATCTAGCTTTAATGAATTTAAATATAAATAGCCATGTATCACCAGTGGTGACAGAACTGGAGAGTGCAACCATGAACACTGTGAAGTACCCTACATTCATGAAACTTTATTATCTTATTTGCAACCATGTCAGGCTTCTAGAATCAAATTTTCACTTCAAAAGGAAAAAAAATTCTTTCTTATAATTTCTTCCCTTATTCAGCGTCACATGGTTGCTTAGCTTTCAAGATCCGGAAGGTAAGGAGGGTAGCAAGCATCATGGGGTACTTTGCCAACAGCCAGCCATTCCCCCTGCTATTCTTAGGTAGATCCTGATGGGTCTAAATCTCTTGCTAGTGACTGGATTAAGCATGAACATGTGATCCAGTTCTGACCAATGGGACAGAAGGGTTGGCTGGCCAGGGATGGAGTGCCTAGAGGGACATGTTACAGGCACTTAACTAGAGACACAAGAAAAGGATACCTTCTCTTCTTTCTCTGGCCTTTGTACCTCAGCATGTGACTTCTGGAACTGCTCAAGCTGTATTCAAGTCACGAGATAAGTGATTCTGAGGAACGAGCCTATTGATGGTAAAGCATAAACAACATGGAGTACACTTTAAAGATGGCAGAATAAAAGATACTGCCCAGAAGTGCCCTGCCTCTAGAGGGCTATCTTAGATCATAAATTGCCCTTATTACTAAGCCTGGACAGTCAGATCTTTTCCAGAGGCTAAAACATGGAAATGGATGCTAAAACAAATCTTTCTATGAAGACATGCTCTTGGAAATAACTTCTGTGTGAATATAGGAGAAAAATCCTCGTAACACTGCCAGCAGCCAGGACTACTCATAAGACAAAGGGAGGCAAATCTTGACGCGTTCTTTCTGGCACAGCGGGTATGTGGTCCAATTGGCCCTGAGTGTTGAAATTTCCTTTTCACACCCTAGTGGATGGTGAGAGAAAGGGCAATCTTTAGATGAAGAGGATGTTGTAAGATAGCTCATTAAGAGGTGGTATAAGAATGTAAAAGCCACAGGACTTCAAAAAGTGTCAAAATCATTCCCCAAGAGAAGAGTGTGGACTATGTATTTCACAACAGTGAGGAGAAAATACCTCCATTATCACAGTGAGCCCCAGAAGCAGAAACATGCTACAAATGGCTTCTCTCGTCTTTGCAGATACTACTCAAACAGCCTAGAAGAAGTGCAGGTTTCATTTTCCTGCTCAAATTTCTCAACAACCAATCACTACTACCAAATGTACTAATGGCATGCACACCCTGCTAGAAGAACACTGTCCTCACACTTGGAACTAGGGTAAGGGTGGGACAGAGAAAAATGGGTTCCAGGGGGGAAAGAGGCCAACAATAATTGGGGCAGGGCAACTTAACGATCCCTTTGGGAGTAGCAAAGTTTCATGCAGCTTCAAGAAGGAGCTCTTTTCCTCCCAGAAAATGGCCTTCCAACTGGGAGAATGTAGATCAACACAAACAGGAAATCTGGATCAAGTGGTTTCCCAAGTCCAGGAAAGATGTCAAGGTCAACTAAATTCACTAAGTGGGCTGAAGAGCATAATAATGCTCTTATTATATAAGAACATAATGCATACCTCACCACACCCCACTCTTTCACTATGAAATTCCCTCCATCAATTTAAAATATTTAATAAATCAGAGGCAATAGCCAGTAACAATGACTAGTGGAGGATGTGTACAGAGGTCCACTGTTTGATCCTGGGGAGGTCTCAAAAATAGGAGGAGTGGCCGAGAAGGTTATGGAGGAGAAACTCACGGGGCTTGGCCCCAATGTGTATTTTAAGGTTTTTAATCATCTATATGGCTATGCTAGAAGCAGGACACACAGTGAGTCATACTTTTTAAATTAGGCCACTGAATATTTTCCCTAATTTTTAAGCCAATTCAAAGAAACTCTTTACCCTCTGTGACTTTTCACGTCACAGATACAGGTTGATTGTATGGCATACAAGAAGAGGCTTTCAATTCTTCCGTGATGATAATAATACTTCCTAGAGAAGAAGATTTATTTTGCCGTATTGGAACACCAACTGTATAAATGCTAAGTTTAAATTTTTCTTCAAACTGGTTCACTTTTTATAAAATCTTAAATATATAATTAATAGGAAATTTAACCAGCCCAGAATGGAAAATTAGCAAAGCCTGCCAAATATTAAGGGTACCAGGATATAGTAAAACGCACAAGATCAAATTCTAAAATACTCTCCCCCAGCTGAAGGCTCTGGACCAGAACTATCTCCATTAAAAAGAGATACTGGTAAGTGACAGAAGTATTAAAAATTTATTAGCACCAAACTATGACGTTCTCCTTGATAAACAGGACTTTATTATGTTAAACGTCAGTTTCTTATATAGGGGTAGAGTCATTTCTCATGACATCATATCACATTCAATACTACACTCAGGGAAAACACTATTTATTAATACTATAGTAAGATTAATGAAAAGTAACAATTCCTAGAGTTACTACAAAGTATTACATAAGAAGGTAAGGTTCCATGGTATGTATGTGTATGGGTGAATATAAATTAAAAAGAAGACAGGTTAAATTTTAGTAGCAAGAACGACAACCAGGAATATGTACTACCCTTGATGGTACTGATTTCAAACAGAGTCATGTGGAATTACCAGCTGAAAGGTGGAGGTGTGGTTAATTTCAGGATCACTTAAGAAACCACTGAAGGCTAGGGCCCCTGGGTGGCTCTGTCAGTTAAGTGTCCGACTTCGGCTCAGGTCATGATCTCACGGTTCATGGGTTCAAGCCCCGCATCAGGCTCTGTGCTGACAGCTCAGAGCCCGGAGCCTGTGTCAGACTCTGTTGTCTTCCTCTCTCTCTGCCCCTCCCCTACTCACGCTCTGTCTCCCTCTGTCTCAAAAATAAATAAACATTAAAAAAAAGAAAAGAAACCACTCAAGGCTAACACTGCCACGGTACACTGTCCTCAGACTGGAAGAATACAGAAGGTAGCCTGACATCAACTGAACCATATAAGACTTTTGCTCCTGTACAGATTAATTACACTTGAACTTGTGGACTGAGTAAATTCAGTCTTTAAGCACATGGGACACTCATACCAGCTACATATGAGCAGTAATAAAAGTTCACAGTCCAGCAAGACAGTTCTGCTTTTTATACTGCCACCATGCCCACCCCATGAATAAAAGAGACAACAAGATAAAGAGTGCAGTTCAACTTAATATTTCAATAAAGAGAATGGCCAATAAAGAGTTACTCATCATGATATGTATCAATGACATTTTTCCTGCCACCCCCCCCCACCCAAAAAAAAAGAAAGAAAAAAAGAAATTCCACATAACATAGCTTACCAATATCCAAAGGGAATGGTAGAATATTTCCCTATTCAGGGAGTCAGGGTAGTGGGTTTTATGAACCAAATCAGATATAATAAATGAGCACATAGTGTTAGGTCAGAAAAAAGATGACCAGCCTTTAAGTAAATCACACAGCACATTCGGATAATTGCTTTCTAGCTTTTTTTTTTTAGGCATGTATGAGGCTAGGAATATCTTTCTTTTGAAATTTTAAAGTAATAATGTCTTTCCACTAACCCACACTCCCCCCACTTTTGCCCCCAACAAGCTAGTTTCAAAGGAGAGAACATCATCCGTTCAAATTTATAACCAGGAAAAAAGATACTTGACTCTAATCCATCACAGATATGAAAAGATATATACTTATAGATAACTCTGTATGCCTTCTGTAGACACTAAATTTATAGATTATTGAATATTAAGATTTATGTTGTATCAAAGCAAATATTGACCTTATCTCTGCCTGGCTCAATATTTACTGCTTTGCTCAATAAATCTTGATGTTCATTTTCAAACTGAGTCAATATCAGTTCATTAATTTCTGCACAGTTCATATCAGCATTTTACAAAATTTGAAATGCCAGTGGACTGTTCCACCTAAAAAGTTTGGATACAGCCAATTATAGAGACAAAAGAGCTTTTACCTCCCTTCTGGATTTCCTTTTAGTTGTTCCTTTCTTTCTCTCTCCTCAAAATTGTTACAAAGGCAACTGCCTACATTTAATACCATTCAGCCATCTACTCTAAAATAAAAGGATTACTTTAGGAAATATTATGAATGTACTGGTATAAGAAATTAAAATGTTCTAGATATAATTCTGTAACATGTTAAAGTATTATAGATATAAATGTAAAAAAAGGAAATATCCCTCATTTTTCAATAATAACCACAATTAACTTCTGTCTATAGTCTCCAGACCTCTCAGCTCTAATCATTAATAGGACCTTATTACCCACATTATTCTAGTATCTTCTGCCTATTTCACTTTGGTGGATGCGTAGTATGAGTTTCATCATAAGAATGTAGTATAATTACCCAAGTCCCTCGTTATGATTACTTCGTCTGTTAAACACAATGTCACATTGGGGATGTTCACAAGTGTTTCTAAAACACAAATTCCTAGAAACAGAAGTGCTGGATCAAAGACTATAAATATTTAACATTTTCACACATATTGCCAGAGAACCCTCCAAAAAGGCTCCACCAACCTACCTTCAGAGTCAGTTGAAAACCCACACTCTCAGGCTTCCATTTAACCACATTTTAAATGTCCCATCAGAGCAACAATTCAAAGTGTTTATCACTGATATATATTTCTTGACACGAACACAGCAGTGAACAATATTTCATCTTCCTAAGAGGCTTTTCCAAGGGTCACAAGGACCCTAAGGAATTTACTGATGTCCTTTACAGCATACAATAGCATCCATGAACTTGGCAAACACTCATGAAACCATCTCCAGGGAGAAGATGCCAAGAAACTTAAATACTCAGGTGGCAAAGATTACAAGAAGGTTTAAAAAAAAAAAAAAAAAGAAAGAAAGAAAAGAAAAAGAAGGCATCTTTAAAATATGAGAACAGTCTCTTTCCAACAGTGGAGGGGGGGGAGAGATGGAAAGAAAAAGCCAAACTTGGCCAAGTATTAAAAAATGCTCAAGGTATCTTAAGCATATGGCAACACACTTTTCTCTTTTATACATAAAGTCCTGATTAGTGTGTGACCATATGTGTTTTTTTCTCACCCTATCTATCCTTGTAATCACAGATCAAGTGTAAAAGAAAAAACAGTACCTATAGGAAGAAACAGTTTGTTCTTCAATGTGTTCCCTACCTTGAGGCCCTCCTATTTCAAAACATTTAACTAAGAACTGGGAAATACCAAGATTAATTACACACAAAGGTTCTGTTCAAGCAACATAAGGTTTAAGAGAGCAGGAAATACAGACAAAACACTACACCATATCTTAATATTCAAGTCCTGGGGCGCCTGGGTGGCGCAGTCGGTTAAGCATCCGACTTCAGCCAGGTCAGATCTCGCGGTCCGTGAGTTCGAGCCCCGCGTCAGGCTCTGGGCTGATGGCTCAGAGCCTGGAGCCTGTTTCCGATTCTGTGTCTCCCTCTCTCTCTGCCCCTCCCCCGTTCATGCTCTGTCTCTCTCTGTCCCAAAAATAAACGTTGAAAAAAAAAAATTAATATTCAAGTCCAAATTTTTTACCTTCATACCCAGCCCATCACTCCTCTTGACTCATTTTAAATTAAATGCAATGCCATCTTCCATCATCCGAGGGATTATCCTAGACGATTTCTTTTGCATTCTCTTCCAGATACTAATGGTAATGAATTCCCATGAACTCTTTCCTTTTATCTCTCAAATCTCTGATAATACAACTTCACCGTTTTTCACCCTGCCTACTTCTCCCACTGACCAATCCTTAACCCTACAACCAGTGGTCTTCTTCAAATACAAAGCCAACATACTCCATTTCCACCACGAAACCTTTAAATGCTTCCCCATCACTCTCAGATAGATGTTCTAGGTCACTGGTAGAATACTGAAAGCCTCTTCATGGTCCAATACTCTGCAATATTCCCTCAACTTCCTCCACCCTACCATATGCTCTACACTTACTGAGCTCCTTTCGTTTTCCCAGTCACTGCCAGGTCATTTCACGCCTCAAGGCCTCCTCATGTCCTGGAAAACACCTGCCCACCTTTAACGGCTGGGATCAGGCAGCAATAATTCTGGGAGCCTCTCTGACCCCTCCCATTATAGCACAACACCTGACATATAGTAAGTAATTAATAAGTGTGTTCAGTGAATAAGTATCTTCTGCTTAGAATGGTTCATAGAGTAATAGGGAGTTATAAAGAGAGAAATTAAGTGTAAAAAAACAAAGAGAGGTTGGGGTGCCTGGGTGGCTCAGTCAGCTAAGCATTTGACTCTTGATTTCAGTCCAGGTCATGATCTCAGGGTTGGTGAGATCGGGCTCTGTGCTGACAGCCTGGATCCTGCTTGGGATTCTATCTCCTCCTTGCTCTCTGCCCCCTCCCCTGTTCATTCTCTTCCTCTCTCTCAAAAATAAATAAGCTTTTTTTTTTTTATTAATTAATTTAAGAAAAAGAAAAACAAAGGGAGACTGATAAGGGAGAGGGGGTTCAGGCTAGGCATCAAAGTGGAGGGAACATTGAGCTGGGACTTGGAACATGAATCTCAAGACTGATTCCTCCCCAACGGTCCGGTTCCATCAGATAAGAAGCTCTCTATTGCAAACGCAATGTCTCTAGGGAAATGATTCCCTTCAGAAACTTCACAGGAGGCTTTAGGAGAAGAGCACACAATACAATATTAATATGAAACTCTGAGGTCCTAATGTGGCTTCCATTCTCCCAATCACAAGAGCAGACTTCTACAGGCAGGTATATTTTGCTTTACCCTTCATAGGCATTATTAAAAAGAGGCATGGAAATTATATTTCAGGAATTTAATTATATCTTAAGTTCACCAGGGGAGCTGATTAAAAGGATCCAATGGGGAAGCCTTTTGTAAATCACCCACTAATTTATCTGAATTTCATGGCAGGATCCCCTTAGTGAGTCCTCAAGCCCAGACTCTGACAGGAGTTCATTTATCTGTACATCCATTCACCCACTTGAAAAATATGCACCAAATAGGCACAAAATGAGACACTCGGGCACACAGCAGGGAAAAAAAAAAAAAAGGACTTATAATCCTCATCCTCAAGGATTCTACATTTCGCTAGGGAAATGAAACATACACCTCCATGCACCACATACTCACACGCACGTGCATTCTAAAACAAGATGTCTATATGAAGAATGTAGTGGGGTGGCATATAATTAAGAGCCAAATGGGTAATGCGTATTCCACTCCAGAGCGGGGGCCAAGCACCATAGCAGGTGCTTACATATGTTACATATAACCCTCAAAAAGCCATCCTGCAAGATATGTCCTCTTTTGGTCTCCATTGTACAGCCGAGTAAGTCACCAACCAGGACAATGAAAAGGGACCTTGAATGCCTCCTCCTATGATGTCCTGGCCACAGCTGGAATGCCTCTTAGAATAATCCTGCTTGACCACTGCTCAGCACAACACCAGACACTTCTTGCAGGTAGTTTTGGCATCACTCATCTCAATTTTGGATTCCTCTAACAATGAGAATTGTCCCCCCATGTACTGGTTGATAGACTCTTTCTACACAGAAGGAACATGAGGTATGGATTACCTGAAATGCAGAAAATCAAACAGGGTAAGTAAAAAAAGGGTAGGAGAAGAAACCACAACTTACATTTCCCCAAGTCTCTACAGATAGCTTTATAAAAATGCCTCCAATTTCCCCTTGAACTTGCTCCAGATTTGTTTCTCATTTCCCTTTCCGGCAACAATGACCTACCTAGCATTTGTTACTTTTTGTGTAATAATTACAGAACTTCTGGGCAAATTCCAAAATTCATGAGCTGTCATCACTTCAAGTAACACAGAAAAATATCTGTGTCTTAGTCAAGTAAAACTAACAGTGAGATTATTTTAATATTTCCAGTGAGATACTCTTATTCAATCTTTGGGGTTTTTTTTTTCCAGTATAATTCTGAAATACATAAAGAGGTCTTTCCCCTTTTGTCCCTATCTTGGAATAAGGAAAATAAACCCAAAGATAGAAAGTAATCTTGAAATTACAAAGCTATTATTAACATTTAACAATAATAATATCTTACATTTATGCTCCACTTCGTATCTCTTATGCATGAGACTTTCACATTGGACTCAGATATTATGACCCCCACCCCCTTTTTACAGTAGATGAAAATAAAACCCAGAGAGATAACCAATCTTCAGATGATCCCAATGGGACCAGAGCACGTATTTCCAGGCTCCTCAATAAACAGTCCTCTATGCTAGATGTTCACAGTGGCACTGTCTGATAAGCCTACGGAAGTAAAGATTTTAGCATCTCAAATGTAACGAGGAAGTGTGCACTACCCAAAATGATACGGACAAACGGAAATAACCTGGTTAGTCCTAATGCGAAAGTTACACTAACATTAATGAACTACTGTCGTGACAATATCCCCAGCTCGAAAACCTGCACAACTCTCCTAAAGTGAACGTGGTGGGATGCCAGCAGAGTAACTGGGTCAGCATCAGGCACCAAACCCCACCTCCACAAAGGCAGCCTACTGAGCAGGACGCAGTAACCCAGGGGCACGGGACCCCAGAAGCGCCAACACCCAACCCTCTCCCTGATCCAGCTCCTGTAGCACATCCTTCTCCATTCATCTCTTTCTTCCTCCCCAGTCCTTTCCACCAGACTCCCTTCTGAATGCTAACTAGACTTGCTGAGGACATTGCAGCTCAAGGGAAAATGCAAGGGAGGAAAAAATTTTTTTAAAAAGAAGACATTTTCCAAATCTCTGAACAGTTCTGTTTATGAGTCAGGCTAATATCTGCTCAAAAACCCAAGCTATCTCAATGTGAGCAGGAGTTGGTAAACCTTTTCTCTAAAGGGCCAGATAAAGATATCCTAGGTCTTTTGGTCAGTCTGTAGCACCTACTCAACCCCACCACGTAAGGGGCCGTAGGCAATACCCAAAGGAGTGGGCATGGTTGTGTTTCAGTAAAACTTTATACACAATAACAGCCATGGTTTGTATAGTACAGTTGAGGATAGTTTGTTTAAACCCTCATTCCCAAATCCCAAATGGGGAGTTCTTGTGAATATAACTGACAAAAAATTTAGCTTACTCAGCTCCCAGTATAACCAAGCGATCACCCAGTGGCCCGTCACAGGTACCCACTGAGAATTGCAATTAACAACATCAACAGCACCAAAAGTAGTTAATAGTCATGTCAAAATCAGCAGGAATGTTAGGTACTGGATGCAAGAGACTATGTTACTTTTCACACATATCATCTCATTTCATCCCCAAAACAACTCTATGAGGGAATCGTTCTTAATTATCCCCGTTTCAAAAATGGAGAACCTCAATCTACAAGAAATTAAATGTCCTCCCAATGTCACAAAAATATTAGGAGACAGGGGCGCCTGGGTGGCTCAGTCGGTTAAGCATCCGACTTCGGCTCAGGTCATGATCTCACGGTTCATGGGTTTGGGCCCCACGTCGGGCTCTGTACTGACAGCTCAGAGCCTGGAGCCTGCTTCGGATTCTGTGTCTCCCTCTCTCTCTCTGCCCCTCCCATGCTCATGCTCTGTCTCTCACTCTCTCTCAAAAATAAATAAACATTTAAAAAAAATTTTTTTTAAGTGTTAGGAGATAAAACTCCTATTTGAGCCATAGTCTACATGACTTCAAAATTCATACTCTCACACACCATACCCCCAAAGCACCAATGATATTATCTTAGGAGGAAGTAAGACAAATCTGTGAATTAGAGGCATGAAACTAAAATCTAGACCATCAAACCAACCTTTTAGAAATGGCCTGCTTCACTTTTGCTAAATTTAAAAACAATTCCCTCTACAAACAACAAGCCTTTCCCTTGGCACACCAGCTTTCGAAGCAGCATTTATACCTAGAGGTGTATATACCTGTATCTCAGAGCAGACCTCTGGTCTACTGTGGTTTCAAGGCCTTGGTCTCAAGTGCCCAAAGTGACAGACAACAACCCCTTCCTGATCTGTCTTTGTCTATTGGCCAAATGCTAAGAAGTGTCTCTGATGGACCCAAAGTCTTATTGACATGAAAATCGATATTCCAGCACTTTGGAGTGAAGCAACCATGGATACCATAGAATTTTCAGGAAGAACTAAGTTAAAGCATATGGACTATATACCATCAATTGATATCTGTCTCAATCTTTTCTTCTTCTTTTACTTTTTATTTTCTCCATTTTCCCCTTAAGGAAGTAATTTCTCTGTTTCTTCCAAACCACTCTATAGCCTTCTGGGAGATTCCTCGTATGACTGTCCTATCCCACCCAGGGAAAAAAAAAAAAAACTAGGAGAGGAGTTGACAAACTACAGCCTGTGGACCTTATCCAACCTACCCAACTGGCCACCTAGTTTAATACAGCCCGTGAAGTAAGAATGGTTCTTCTATTTTTAAATGATTGAGGGGAAAAAAAAATAAAAGGAAGTATAATATTTCCTGAAACATGAAAATTATACACAACTCAAATTTAAGTGCTCATAAATAAATTTTTCTGGAAACCCAGCCAGTTTATCTAGGATTACCAATGGCTGCCTCTGCACGACAGTGGAAGAGAGACCACACGTAGCCTACAAAGCCTAAGATATGTACTGTCTGGAGTTTTTACAGAAAAGAGGTGCCAAAAGCCTGCCACTGAACTACTAGCCCTTCTGCTGATAGAGGCAGTTCCCAGATCTATTCCAGAAATGCATTCCGTAAATGCAAAACAGAGACTCATTAGGTCCACTGGAGTTAAGGATGTCAACAACTGCTCCATTCCAAAGACTGCACCACATGCATCCATTCTTAACTGAGTGATGGCAAAAGTTTTAGGTCTTTCATTTCTTCGCTGCCACTTGCAATCAGAGATGCTGATGGGATAGAACTTCCAATTTCTTGCCTAACAGCATTATTATTCTAGATTGATGAACTGTAAATAGCAGGCCACTTTACGCCTCCTCCTAACTGATATGGGAGCCACAGGGTACAAAATGATAAATTTTCTTCGCGTTTCTTGGCAAGAAGCTACGTATATATGTAACTCTGGCCTTCATCGCGCAATTTCCTTCATTTATCAGAAATGGTGACAAAAAGGCTCTAATTAGATAATTCTAATCACAAGGAGTTGGGTGTGATGGAAGACTTCAGAATCGCTATCTGTTCCTTGCAAAACAAAACAGATAGGCTATTCTCCCCGTAGGGGCAGGAGATTTATCAATAGACAAAAGGATGCAAAAAGCCAATAGATAAGGTGTAATTAAAGATCAAGCCTATAAATTTTACAGTGACATAAATTTAACAAGATTTGCAGGTGGAAATTCAGGATTGAAAACCAGAGCATCATGATGAAAATAATGCCTTGCAATTCTATATGCAATGACATTGCATAAACACAGATTTATTATTAATACTAATACCCCATGCCTTCAAGCCTTTTCCTACAAATTATTTGAATTATTCAATGCCACCATAACTTCCAAAGTTGTCTATCTTCCTCAGCCTTTCCTCCTTAATTGGCTACAATACATTTTCCATATATTTGTAAGCATCAAAATCTCGTTTGGAACTAACAATCCACCTATCTTACTTTTGATGGTTGCTGGAAGCATCATCCAGAAATGTCTGTATATTCTTGTAGGTGTTCATTTTTATTCCCCCCTTAGAATGTAAGAAAATTATTTGCAGTGTAACATTCAACATAATGTTAATAATGCTCTCTTATCTCCACTGGCTTGAAGGCTAAAAGTTTAAAAGCAAAAATGAAAAGAACTGCAGAATGCCATAGAGGGCTGAAATATATTCAACTAACAAGATCTGACTTGAAAATAAAGTTGCATTTTTTTTTAGATTAAAGCACAACAGATCATTTTGATATGTGACGCTTTGTAATATTTAGCAGACATTTAGCAGCTGAAGACTAGCCTTGTATTTGCTGCTTTCTGAAATCACAGCCACTGAAAAGACAGAAAAGAAAAGGCTGTGTCTTTTGGGAAATTACATGTTTGGTACAATAACTCATTAACAAGTAAAGTTCAGAAATAAATGCAAATTAAGGGGGGGGGAAAGCAGGTTGAGAAAACAGGTGGGAGAGATAAATTAAGGTACTTATATAACCTTGAGGAAAAACAGGCTCCGGTGTTGCAACTTGTAGTGAACTACCAAAGGTTTGAACAAACAAGTTAGGTGTGAAACTGATTGAAAGAGTACTCTCCGGTGAGTTTCACGGGGTTGGTGACTGGCCTGTGTGATCCTGGTCGGAACAGATCAACTCACCGGAGTAGGCCCAGTACGGGTCACCTGAAGCTTTACGCCTGCGGATCTGCGCTGAGCTGCCGTGTCTGCTCTCGTGCAGGGCCCCGACGTAGCCTTCTGTCAAGGCTGGAAGAGAGGGAGAGCACAGTGAGTTCACTGGACATAGGAAGGGTGTCCAACACACCTCGGGTGACTTCCCAGAAGCACACACCTCAGGGATAATGGAATAGAACCTGTTGACTTACAGAAACACAACTATAGGATAACCTATATTACCTATAATATAGGTTAGGATAACCTATATAACCAGATTATCAGGATTACTACGAAGAGTAGTTTACAATGAGCCTTTCCTTTGAGTCACCAAGCATGGTGCACTAAGCCCCTGACATATAGTATCTTACACAGTCCGCAGAACACTACTAGACAATACATCCGGTGGTCCCAGTAATGAGACCATTCTATAGATAAGCAAACTGAACGTTACAGAAGTTAAATAACTTTAACTGGCCCAATGTCCCTCGACTAGTAGACTTGGAATCCGCGGTTTTTATTCCGGCTAGGTAGATAAGCCTAGGTCCTAGCTGCGAAAGGCCTCTAAGCCTTATTTGATCTTCACAGAGCAAGGGGTCATTTGGTCTCTTTTACAACTGGAGGAATTAAGACTCAGGGACACTAAGTAACTGGTCCCAGGTAACACAGATAAGCATGCAGCCACCGGGGAACTGAACATGAGCGTGCCTGCATCAAAGCCACAGCTTCTGCCATCCAAACACATCGCAGTCTAAGGCCTGGGAGACATCCCATGGTGAGTACACATCCTCCACATCCTTTAGACCCTAAACAGTCACCTGTTATACCTGAAGATATGAAACACGAAACCCGCAAGGTCAACAATGCTCAGAAAAGAAACCCTGTTTCATGATGACCAATCTTCTATGCCATTACAGAGAGCCTGCTACAGTGTTCAAACTCCTCCCCTCCCAACCAATTCATGAATGTAAATTTCCCTTCTTGTGAGCCCACACCCGAACACACTGACATGTAAGAACACAAATACCACAGGTGTCCAGAATCCAAAATGAAATGAAATTACACTTCAAACAATACATCCCAGCTATCTATGTTAATATTTAAATGCACCCAAACAAAATCAAGTGTGCTTTTAAAAAGCAGGGACAATGGTTAGGAGAACTGTAGATTCAATTTAAGATTAGGAAGGCACTAAGAAAACAGTACATTCTCCATTCTGAATTTGTCAAAGTAATGATAATGATGTCACCATGATGGCATATTAGGAAACATGTAAAGTACAGACAGTCCCCAACTTACGACGGACCGACCTACCAATTTTTCAGCTTTACTAATGGTGCAAAAACCATACGCAGTCAGTGGGAACCGAACCTCGGAGGTTGGATTTGGATCTTTTCCCCAGGCTGGCAATATGCCGGGTAAGATCTTCTTGCCCTTATGCTGGGCAGCAGAGGGCACAGCTACCAATCAACCCCACGACCATGAGGATCACCAGCCAACACACCTCCAACCATCTGTACTCACACAGCCATTGTTTTTCACATTCCGTAGAGTATCCAATGAATTAAATGAAACATTCAACACATTATTATAAGCTAGGCTTTGTGTTTGATGATTCAGCCCAACTGTAGGCTAATGTAAGCATTCTGAACATGTTTAAGGCAGGCTGGGCTAAGCTAGGGCATTCAGTAGGCTAGCTGTATAAAATACATTCTCAGTGCAAGATATTTTCCACTTACAACAAGTTTATGAGAACATAACCCCATCGAAAGTCAAGGAGATCTATGCTTTAGGATTGCATGTCAACTCCAAACACTGGTTTAAAAAAAAAAATGCTTGAAAAGTAAACCTGATACTGATACCATTTATGTTTGTTCGTTGGTCCTGAACAACAAAAATTAAAATTTTTGTTGATAAAGGTTTAGGTAGCCACCATGCAATCCATCCTACTATTTTGCAGATAAGCCATGCAGAGATCCAGGAAGTTGACCATTTTAAACTTCTAGAGATCAAAAATAAAATTTTCCATCTCCTACACTCCTATTTTTTCCCTGCATTAAAGCACACTACATAAATAATTGTCCGGCTTATTTGTTTTCTGTGCATGTGGGAAACTTTTTTATGTATCTGTTTAATATGCTTCTTAGAGCTAGTTCACTCTAAATAATTATTCCCAAATAATCCTTCCTCTTTCTGTCAAGGCAATGAGCAAAACACTGCCTTGAACACAGAAATGTGACCTCCATTAGGGTATGTGGTTGAGCCTGAATTTCCTTGCCTGTTAAATGAAGCTACAAGTAGCAGCTTCATAGCATTGTTACAACACCACCACAAGAAACTGTGAGCAGAGCAGCTAAGCACTGGGCACAGAGTGATTCAAAAATACCAAATAATAGAGAAAAAATTTGTTACAGAGACTCTGATTTTGTCATTATCACACCCACGCCCCATAAGTCTACCTGTTAAGTCATGTAATGGACAGTCTATCCTGTCACTCCATCCCTGCCAGCTCCAAGGGGGCCTTGTTTGGCTTAAACCAGCCAATCATTGTAAACCATGCCCTTGGTCCCAGTGACATGTTTGGCAGTGGGGACATCAGTCAATCAGAGAGATTCTTCCTTCTTCCTGGCTGGGTTAGGGCAGGATCCAGAAAGCCTCAGGAGCCTAGCTAGGGGTCAAGGAGAAGATGAAGAGAGGAGCTCAAAAATACAACCACACCAGGGGAAGCAAAATCTATAGATCAATTCTGCTGACAAAATTAAAGCCCATGACAAAGGTAATTTGAAACTGTTCCTGTGGGAAGCTTTATATTTACATGAACAAATTACCTGCCAAAGCTCCCTTTTCTGTCCCTTGTATACAAAAGATCCCCAACTGATACTATAAAGGTGACCTTGGTGACCTTCAAATGAGTCAATTCTACACCTGATCATCAATTTCTCCATGCATAAAAGGTCATTGTTGGACTAGAGCTCTAATTCTCAACTTGGATGCTTTAAAAACAAAACAAAAGCAAAACAAATAATCTATGCCCTGGAGGGCTACCACTTAAGATTCAGATTCACTTGATCTGGGGAGGCACCAAGATACAGCATACAGGTACTTTTCTTAAAGGAAGTTCTCCAGGTGATTCAATTTTGAAGTCAGAGATAAAAATACAAACTTCCCTGCTGAGCTAGACCAGAGAGACCCCCTTCAACTCTGACAGTCCTTCAACTCATCCTCACAGCCTGGAACCTGACTGGCTAAGTTAACCCTGGGAAAAGGCTGGCCAGGCAAGGATGAACCGCTTACTACAGAAATCACACGGGTGTAGCATCAACCTCACAATGTGGCTAAATCTGAACTCAACCAGAAAAGCTCACACACAAATGAGCCAGATGTAAAAGGAAAGGAGGAATGGAATCATCCTCAAGGATATTCATTTATACCCTTTACAGAAGGTGTTATCTGAAATCACAATCTCTACAACCAATCCCCCTTTTGTCCTGAAAAGGAGGTGCTTGTCATTTTCCAGAACCTTTGAGAAGACTCGGGTGGGGAACAAAGGAGGACAAGGGCTGCCAGAACCATCTCTCATGGGTGTTGCTTTCGTGTGGGCAGCGATGTTAGCCATCCTGCAGGAAAAGCAAAGCAACAGAGCCCAGAGCTTCATCAGGTAAGCAGGTTTGGGGATCCCACACCTGCCAGCTTCCCAAGCCCACTGAACTATTAGTGGAAAAAGCAAACCTACAAAGACGTACCCAATTCAAGAAACAAGGGAGGTATAACCGTCAGAAGGTCCTCCCCTGGCACTGCAAAGTAATGGAATCCACACCTCAAAGAGTAGTTGCCTTCGCAGCCATCCATATGCAGCACACTGTGAACTAAGGGGCCTCAACTGAGGGGCAGAGCTGTCTAAAGGGAGTTCGCTTGGGACAAAAAAACAAGCCGTGTGTATTTGCTGGAAACAGGCCAACTGACAAGAGGTAACGCAGAGGGCAGGGCTATCCCAAGGAAGGCGGGCTAACCCCGTCTTCATCACACCCCCAAAAGTATGGAGGTACAATGTGAGCTGCACACAGCAAGGTGAAGAATGGGCAAAAAACCTGCTTCTGAAGGACATGCTGTGTGGCCTAGGACAGGCTCCAAGCTCCCCAGAGATAAGGAGCTCTCAACCTACCATCCATGATGGCGTCTGGAAGATGGTAGGTATTCGATCATGAGTGAGCGAATGACTACGCACACACATGAACAACAAAAAGGCTGATAGTGTCTGTATTGGGGGGGGGATAAGAGTGGGTGCATCTATCTGTGTATATGTACATGTGTGTATTCATATCAGCCACAAGCAAAACCACGACCTTCCCACTGCCTCACTTTCTAGTCGCTGCCCAATTATCACAATAGCAAACATCTAAAACATGAAGCTGGAGGGAATGATCTGGAGTTCCTCATAAGCGACTGTTTAGGGAGGCAACTCAGAAATGAACAGGGAGGCAAAGGACTTTATCACCCCAACACCAGATTTCTTTTTAACATATAAACTATTCATTAAAGATGACTATATTTAGTTTTCCCTTTTATTCCATCCACGTCAGTAATGTGCGATTTCTTTTTCTCTAAGAACATAAGCATGTACGAATGGCACTTCTATAATTTAAAACAAAAGAATTTTACTCCCCTCTTCAAATGTATTTTCATCATATAATAAGGTGTTTTTTAAAAAACAATTTTTAGAAATTATTTGAATAGCACTCAAAGATGTGAATTGAGTATACTAAGCAACATAATATATTACTGGCAAGGAGCAGAGATTTGCAAAAGAAACAATCTGAGGTTCCCAAGTAAAGATACAGACTCAGCACCCCAAATTCAATCAATTTTAATACTCTTTGTGTTCTTTAAACTCAAACAGCCAACTAACAGCAGCATGGCAATGATATGGTAAGGCTATGAATCATGCTATTGATTTTCAATATCTTCTGTGCAGAAAATTAAATTATGCAAATGCATGCCTTTACGGATCCTTACCTTAATGCGAAATTACATACTTGCTTATGTCAGCAACTTAATTACACAATTAAAAATGGAGCATGCTTACGAAAATATGTATTTTCATTCTTCAGAACAGACAAGAAGTATAAATCTGCCTATGGGTATCCTGTGACTAATAAGAGGGAGGAGTCAGTGTTGTGCAAACATGTATTCTATCAAGTTCTACAGCACCAAGCCCACTATGGTTAATGGAGCTGAAGTCATCTGTCAGCAGAAAGCTCAGGAGGGCTTTTAATGCTGTGATAATGCTTCAAGGAATTGGGATCACCGTGATGGAACAAGTGTAGAAGACAAAAAGGACATCCAATAGTGCACAGTGCTGCAGACTCCACCTCAAAGAGGTAGTCTCCAGTGCGACTTCAACCAACACACACACACACACACACACACACACACACACACACACACACACGGCTAACACACCTAGGCAAGAGGAATATCAAACCCGGGCAGCCTTCGAGGGTCTGAATGGTATAATAATGAAATGAGTTTAGACAGTTAATACCCAGCTACTCCCATCATCCAGGAGAATTTGAGCCTCTCAATTTTGACAGGATGAAAGTGTAGATTTCAAAACCAATAGCATTAACTAGCCAATGATGCTTACGCCTCACTCAGCAGGAGGAAGCTTTAAGTCAGGTCGGATGCTATGCAGAGTGGG
The DNA here is from genome assembly GCF_014898765.1 of Herpailurus yagouaroundi. Lineage (NCBI taxonomy): Eukaryota > Metazoa > Chordata > Mammalia > Carnivora > Felidae > Herpailurus > Herpailurus yagouaroundi. The sequence continues at coordinate 7,313,627 of NW_024412444.1, forward strand.
AAATGAGTGACAGGTATTTTCATCAGGGAGATTTCATAAACTCTACCCCCTCTCAGAACTTCTCCAGAGCCTACCTCATTTCCAGCCTGAAGCAAAAAAGATAAAAATGTTTCCAGACCCAAAGGCCCAATCCTTTCCTATAAAAATATCCAAAGAGTTACCTACCACTGAAGATATCAACGGAACTGTTTCCTATGTGCATGATTTAATTTCCCAGAGCCACCGGACATAGTTTATAACAATAAATGTTTGTATTCTGGGATTATAAAAGCAGATGTGTATCCCATCTGCCTTAACTGTATCTTCAGGAGGATTCTATGTAATCTTGACTCTCAGCGTTTCCCAGAAATTTTGACTTGGGGGAAATAAAAAGAGTTTCAAGCTGTCTGAACTCTACTGTGTTAATTTGCAGGCAGAACATTTTTCATACAGAGACCAGCCCCTCTAAACACTACATTAAATAACATTCCTGACATAGTGTCTTTCCTTAGGTTCTACTGTCAAAGAGAAGGGTCACTAAATCTACACGGGAGAAAACTAAATGCAGTTAGGGAATGATGGAGACTGTTTTCTTCCAATACTGCAAACGCGTGAATTGAAATCCCAGAGTACAGCCAACGTCTTGTTGTTTTTTGACAAAGATGATACATTGACACATGCACTTGTGTCTCCGAAAATGAGTGGAAGTCGGAGACGCCCCCCGAGAAAGACACACAGTCACTAGGCATTTCAGCACATCCGCAGCATTCCTTCAGATGACGGTTATCATCTGACCATACTGAGCCACCAGTGTCTACTGGATGCCAGCTCTATCAAGATCTCCTACAGGGGCAGAGGTTACGTGCGGGTGAGACCAAAGATTTATGATGAGAACAGGCCAAAGTTCCACCGACAATGTGGTCACACATCTTGTACCCGAAGCGGAATAGTTTAGTGACCCTTGAGGGTATTTCCACTTAAATGTATGTCCAGTTCTAGGTCATTCCAAAGGACTCAGAGGCCTAGAAGAATCAGTCTGTTTCCATCCAAAATTGAAAACATCAGAACAAAGAAATTCTGGTTCTCTAGTGCCAGAATGAAAATTACTTAAGATGATGGATGGATGGCTCTCACATAAAGAGTCCTAGTTCTCTTCCAGAGTTACTGCCAAAAATAAGCCCACTAAAAATAAGTACAGGCACTCACATTTTCACATCCAGAATGCATATTTCCATAATGGCAGACAAGCAGTTAAGCGGGCTGTTTATATCTATTATAACAGCTCATACAACAAACAAATTAAAGATCCCTCAAGGATGGCAAAATCTCTAACAAGCGTAATTTTCTCTGAATTTTAAAAAGCATTTAAGAACATTAAATCCCACACAATAGTCTAAAATGAATAAATCTTTATCTTTTTTGTGCCTACAATGGGCAAAAGTATCAAATCATAGTTAAAATAATTAAATATTCTCATCAGCCTTTCATCTCCTTTGTGCCTGTATTCCAATTAATCGTAGTAAAGTGTACCTGGTGAGTGTCCCAAATGGTAGAATCAAGAAGTACGTCCCTTTGTAACTACTGCATTACAAATGGTCCCTCCAGTTGTTTGTGATACTGAGCTCACCTCAAACACAATAGACTATATTACAGTAGATTACCCATTTTATCATATTCAAATGTACTTATTGTCCCAGCTACAAAAATATATATTTTCTTCACCATCTAAAGTGATAAAGAGACCTAATATAGAGCCACGACTTTTTCTTTCTTTTTTTTTTTTTTAAAGTAGAACAGATTACAAGGGAAAGAGGAATTGCACAGCAATGTAGTATCCTAGGGGAAAAAAGGACACAAAGTAGGTTATAAAAATGACCTTGCTACTTAAGTCACATAGAGAAGCAAAAGACTGATCTTCTCTTTGTTATTTTACTCTCAAATAACACTGATTACAAAAGGCAGAATCTAGGGATGTCTGGATGGCTCAGTCAGTTGAGTGTCCAACTTCAGCTCAGCTCATGGGTTCAAGTCCCGTGATGGGCTCTGTGCTGATGGCTCAGAGCCTGGAGCCTGCTTTGGATTCTTTATCTCCTTCTCTCTGTCCCTCCCCTGCTTACACGCACTGTCTCTCTCTCACTGTCTCTCAAAAATAAACAGTAAAAAAAATTTTTTTAAAAAGACATAATCTATTTTTTTAATGTTTTTCTTTATTTTTGAGAGACAGCAAGACAGAGTATGAGCAGGAGAAGGACAGAGAGAGAGGGGGAGACAGAATCCAAAGCAGGCTCCAGGCTCTGGGCTGCCAGCACAGAGCCCAATGTGGGGCTCGAACTCACACCGTGAGATTGTGACCTGAGCCGAAGTCGGACACTTTACTGACTGAGCCACCCAGGTGTCCCAAAGCAGAACCAATTTTTTTAACCAGACAAGACTAAAAGAGTCAAAAAAATTAGAGCCATCTCTCTACTATTGACTATATCCTAATTTAAAAACTTCAGAAATAAAAATAGATGCTTTGAACAAGTCCAAGGAGAGGTACACTTAGAGAACAGATTTATACTAAGGGTCCTTATACATTTGTGATAAAAATCTGAAAAATACCAAGGTTCACTCCTCCTTAGAACCACCCTTCTAAAACAGAACTGCACTCCTGGTTTCAAATATCTTACAGCATAAGACAGCAATAAATCAACCGCCTCTTCTGATCCACTTTAATAGTGTCTGGTTCTCAAAGAACCAAGCCTCTTGATTCTACAAGATTATCAAGAAAACGAGGGTTAGTCACAGATAGGGCTGTGGTAATGTCAATTGCCACAAATCTGAACTTCCAATTTTACAACGTGCCATCACTCTGAATCCTTAATGGTCAACAGAATTGGCAAACACAGATCAGAGATTATACCCTGTTGGCCACTATGTTGAATACAGCCACGGATCCCTCCAGATAGTTGGTTTCACCTATGGTGTGTTTGTGTTTAAGTGTTTGCCAACATGGGGAAATCCTGAGAGAACCCCAAGATCTGTATTTTTTGACGCCATCTGGGCTTGGTTCCCAAATAGCAACAATACGTTTCTCTGGGCTTTGTTCCCAAATAGCAAGAATACATTTCGTGAAGAGCAAGTAGCTCTTTCCAGAAGAACCATAACCCCACCCAATCCTCTTTTATCATTTATATTTCCTCTCTAGTCTCTAGGGCCACCTGAGTTTGCCACCCGATGCCTCACCCAATTAGAAGCTTTTCACTAACTCCCCTATTGCCTATGTGGCAGACACTATTAAAAGCACCATCAATAAATACATAGGCTCCTTCAATTCCTCCAATAACCTTGCGGCTTACATACAATTACTCAGAAAAGGTGTATAACATACCCAAGAACACAAAGCCCTGAACTGGACATTACCCTCAAACCCACAAAATTAACACTAGACTTCAATTATTCTGCACGAAATTGAATTTTACTCATCATAAAAGTACCTGTGAGTTAACGGCTACTGTATACTTGCTCAAAAGTGAAAAACGGCTTTTTCTACGTGGGTCTCAGAAAACTCAAAACATACTAATTTTGTTTTTCTTATTTTTTTAATGTAAGCTCTACGCCATCATGAAGCCTGAACTCATGATCCCAAGATCAAGAGTCATATGCTCTATCGGGGCGCCTGGGTGGCTCAATCGGTTAAGCGTCCGACTTTGGCTCAGGTCAGGTCATGATGTGAGTCGGAGCCCTGTATCAGGGTCTGTGCGGACAGCTCAGGCCTGGAGCCTGCTTCAGATTCTGTGTCTCCCTCTCTCTCTCTGGCCCTTCCCCTTTCGAGCTCTGTCTCTCTCTCTCTCTCTCTCTGTCTCTCTCTCTCTCTCAAAAATAAATAAACATCAAAAAAAATTTTATAAAAAGTCATATGTTCTATCGACTGAGCCAGCCAGGCACCCCTAAAAACATAATAATTTTAAAAGAAAGAAGTTTTCTAGGCTATTCTTCCCACTACTATTGGCAAATGTCTAAGATAAAATCACGTTCCAATAATACTAACAGAAAAACATAGTGATTTTTCTAACATGATGTGGAGAATATCCAATTACAGTTATATAAACATTGGTCATTGTCTATAAAAAAGAAAGTCACTTCTATTCAGGCAGAAATGAAGTTACAACTTGAGTTGGGAAACAAAGTGATACAGATTACTAAGCTCTCTTCATTCATATTTTCCTTTGTTTAAAACTTGTCATCGTGACTGCCTGAAAAATTTTTATCCTTGAGAAATAAAAAATAAACCTCCTAACTTGGGTCTTTTCAGTAGTTGACTCATTTATAAACACACAGTCCCTATGCAATATCAAAAAAAATATCGAAGGAAATGGGTATTTTTTTATAGAACAAAAATAAATAAAGAAAGCTTACTTAAATGCTACTGAGTGCCTATTTCTAAACCAAACCCTGCATAATGTGCCCAGTAACAAAAATACTAATGAAGATAATATGTAACCATGGTAGACTGTTGAAAACACATTGTAGGGGCACCTGGGTGGCTCAGTCAGTGGACCATCCGACTCTTGATTTCAGCTCAGGTGGTTATCTCATGGTTCATGGGATCGAGTCCCATGTCTGGCTCTGTGCTGACAGCATGGAGATTCTCTCTTTCCATCCCTCCTCCATTCATATGTGTGCACATGTACACACTCTCTCTCAAAATAAATAAATAAATATGGAGGAAAAGAAAAGAAAAGAAAAGAAAAGAAAAGAAAAGAAAAGAAAAGAAAAGAAAAGAAAAGAAAAGAAAAGACACTGTAGGCATAAGCCCTAAGTCCTGGGCTTAAGGATTAAATACAGAAGGCACCATCACACCCTTTTGCTGAACACACCAATCACAGTGGGGACAAACCTGACTGGCTTAGTAAACCCAGAAACCTGTAACTTCTGGAACCATGTAAAATCCTGCCAGCCAGCCATGCAGTGGCCTGTAGTTATCTATTCGCCAGAGCTTTCTGCTTCTGATCCTCAAAGTGTCTACTCCATCTTCACACTTATGATATATTTAAGCTGTTCTTAACTCCTCTGGCTAAAAAGAGAGTTTCTCAGGAGTTTGGTAAGATGTGGGCAAGTATTCATTGTAGTAGGATGCTACTACATCAAGACATTCAATAACGCATGCCCCACATTGCTCCTGCCCTCTGGGAGTTTCCAGTCAAGTAGTGGGGCCAATCAATAAACACCCAAGTTAGGGGCGCTTAGGTGGCTCAGTTAAGCATCTGGCTTCAGCTCACGTCATGATCTCATGGTTCGTGAACCCGGGTCAGGCTGTGTGCTGACAGCTCAGAGCCTGGAGCCTGCTTCGGATTCTGTGTCTCCCTCTCTCTCCGCCCCTCCCTTGCTTGTGCACTCGCTCACAGTCTCGGTCTCTTTCTCTCTCAAAAATAAGTTTTAAAAAACATTTAAAAGTTATAAGTGAAATGCATGGTAAAACAAATATGAAAATTAAATGAAACACACACAGTACAGTCACTGAGAACACAAGTAGAGAAGAAATGTACTTAGAATAGTCAAGGAAGGAGACATCATTTTAGCTGAAGACACTGGCAAGACGAGAGGATAGCGTCCAAGGTCGAGGAACAGAAAGTAGGATTTTGAGGCAGGCAAGAGTATGGGATAAGAAGGCCAACCAGGCCAAAGCTTGGGGAGCTAGTTGAGGGATAATAAGGAGGTTGAGGATAAGGAATGGCAGAATCCTACAGAACCATAAGGTGCTTTGAAATGAGCTTGGAGAGGCACCCAAGGGCTCCAAGGAGGCAAAGAGGTCTGATATATGCTTTCCTCTAACATGCCTTTATTGAAATGTAATAGTTTTTAGTATATTTACAGATCCATGCAACTGTTACCGTAATCTAATTTTAGAGTATTTTTATCAACGTTTTCAAAAGGTGACTGTGCTGCGCGGGGAACAGATTGGAAGCGGGCAAGAGCAGAAAACAGCGGCTCATCAGCGGGGCCCCCAGGGTAAGGCGAGACAAATCATTCATTAATTGTGTACCTGCACCTGTGTGCAGGGGGGGCGGTGCTGCTGGAGGCAACATTTAGGAGAGCAAACAGTAGCTTAATATTTACAGTTACCTGGCCAAAATCCTTCTTGACTCTTCTAGTTTTATTTTGCTAATGTCTTCTAAACCCTCCCCTTTGCCTTTTTCACCTGAATTAGGATTTGCACTAATGTGATGAAGCAACTAATTGCTTATACAGTACCTGTCAATAAAAATAGATTAACAGTTAATGAGAAGCAAACCAGATACAACTATTTGCAAACAAAATAAGGAAAAGAAGGCAAGAATACTCATTATACTGTATTTTCTCTTGGAGCTATATGCTGCACCAAATTATACCTTCAATATCACATAAGAAAAATAACTATCTGCCCACATGATACTTGTAGAACTACAAAGCATACTATTATGGATGTCAGGAGAGACTTAGGTTTTTGTTTTTTGTTTTTTTATGGGCAATTTTATTACTGCTTAAACATGGACACGTGAGTGGCTTTAAACCCAATTTGACTTCTCTCTGCCTCGCCAAACAATTCTTACAAGAAACCTCTCTTCCACCCAGTTACGTATAAGCAATGAAGAACCTAAGTAAAAGATAATTAATGAATTCATCTCTGCAAAATGACAAGGAATTTTGTTTTTAGCAACTGTCCCGGATTGTCTATCATCACGAAAATGTATTCAGGGACAAATATGCTTTTTGGGTGATTGGCAGATATATTACCAAATATACCCTTCTCTCTGTTATTCAACGTGCATAGGATGACTTCTCCCTCCTAAAACACTGGGACACAGGCCTCCCATCAGCTTTATTTGATTCGGCCAACTAGACTGGACTTGGGGTTTTTAAAGTAAAAAATAATCCAAGGAATTTAATGTTGCTGGTCAGAATATCCCAGGGCTACAAATTCATTTTTGTTATCTCCATTTTTGTTAGGTGTTCGTTTTGCTTCCTTTCCAGCAAGAATGAGGTTTGCTTTGTTCTCTTCAATTGAAGAAAGAAATCAGAAGAAATAGCCTGCATTCTGCTTGCTTGAAGAGGAGTTATTAACTAGAAATAACACAATGCAAGTCTCAACGAGAGTAATTTGAAAGGGCTATTACAATCTTAAATAAAATGATTTAATTAAAAATTCTAACCACATAAAAATTGTCACCAGATCACATCAAGATGGCAAAGGCATATCTGTCTGATTCTGCTTTACCTAGCTTTAAAAGCAGTTGTTTAAACTAATTATATGGGAGAAATTTTTCCCTTGTTTGGAAAAGGAGCTATTTAACCAATGGTCTTTTTCTGGTGAAGAAATGGCAGCTATTAAATAGAGTTTTGTTTTTTTTTTCCTTTTTTGTTTTGGTTTGCTTTTTCTAAAGCCTTCTATGACTCTGACCAGTTATACCCCAAGATCTTTTTGAAGCATCAAATGGAACAGCAGTTTTATGACTTCAAAAAGCTCAAATCTAAAATTGAAAGTTTCAGTTCAATATTGCTTTTTTCCCTCTCAATATCTATTTGTATACAAGGCGTTGAAATCAATTGCAAGGAGACTTTTCAACTCTGAATTTAAATCCTTTTACGACTCTGCAATACAGTCAATCAAACTGGGACTGGGAAGGAGAACAGAAGGACAGTTTTCTTTTTTTTTTCTTTTTTAAATAAATATAATAAAGTCAAAAGGAATTATGTATCTTTGGAGGCTTCCCTATTAGGCAAAACTGAACGAAACAGGGGCGCGTGGGTGGCTCAGTCAGTTAAGTGTCTGACTTCGGCTCAAGTCACGATCTCACAGTTCATGGGTTCGAACCCCACATCGGGCTCTGTGCTCACAGCTTAGAGCCTGGAGACTGCTTTGGATTCTGTGCCTCCTTCTCTCTGTGTCCCCCTCTGCTCGTGCTCTGTCTCTCTGTCTCCGTCTCTCAAAAATAAATAAACGTTAAAAAAATTTTTTTTTAATTTAAAAAATGAATGAAACAAATTGTTCCTCTGATTTTCAGACAACCGATAAGAACGATGTAGCATAGGCAGTAGAAAACTCTGGAACAAATTGGTACAACACATGTACCCAAACTACAGGACTGCAGATTACAGAAATTCTGAGTGAATTTTGAAAAACAAACACTGCTTTAAATATTACTTACAAAGTTTTATTAAGCACATTTGCTCTTAAATATCGCCTCTGCATAATGAGTGAGTATTAAGTGAAAAGGTGAGAGCAAAGGATGGTATTAGAAGCTGCTGGAAACCTCCGGGTTTTTCTTTTGTGCCAGGCCCACGTTCAGGTTAATCCATTCTTTGATATTTAACACAATGGAGCCAGAAAAGCTACAGATTTCAGGTTTTTCAGAAATCATGCATGACATTTGAGGCTTGTTCAGGAACCAATGTTTCAGAAACAGGAAAGGTACTCTGTGAAATCCATTTAGGACTTTCCACCCTGCAAGGACGTGGGGGTTGAAAGTTCCTTTAATACAGGCACGCTGACCAGAGTACTTATTAAAATATTTTTACTCAAAGTGAAGAGCTGCTCAATGCCAGGACAGAACACTGGAGGAAATGGAAAGATGAGGCAAAAGACTTCACGGCAGAAACAAAGATAATTTTAATATGTTTCAAGAAAAAGGAAGTATTTTTTTTAACTATTTTTTAATGTTTATTTATTTTTCAGAGAGACAGAGACAGAATGCGAATGGGTTAGGAGCAGAGAGAGAGGGTGACACAGAATCTGAAGCAGGCTCCAGGCCCTGAGCTGTCAGCACAGAGCCCGACGCAGGTCTGGAACTCATGGACCGCGAGTTCATAACCTGAGCTGAAGTCAAATGCTTAACCGACTGAGCCACCCAGGTGCCCTGAAGGAAGTGTTTTTTTAAACCTTATCTCAATGTCAAAGAAATCCATTCATTCCTAAAAGTCCCCCATGTGGCTTCAGTTTCTAAAATTAAGGTAATTAGCGAAGACGCAGAGGATAGCTATTGGGTACATAGCCCCCTACTCCATACGGGGTGGCCAGGCTCCCCAGGTGGATTATCTCACTCGGTCCTCACCAGACTCTGAGGGGTCAATCCTCCCACAACTATCCTTTCCAGAGGCACAGAATGGCAAAGTACTTCCTCCAAGTCACATTACACGGTCCACGCAGAAGGAATTCAGACTCGGACACCCTGAACAGGTAGTGGACAGGAAAAATAACTGAGGCACCCCTCTCAAGTCTGGGGGCCTGCAACGTGGAAATAAGCAACATGCATATTAGGTCCTTTCCGAAAAAAAAAAATACAAAGGCTCAAACATAAAACATGAACACAGAACATTCTGCACTGACACCAAGTGACCTCTGAACCAGTACTCTCCTGGACAAATCTAGAATCTAATTATACATATTCTGTCTCCTGCTTAGTGTTAGTTAGATGCCCCAACCCTGAGTCCCAGAAGCAACAATGTTTTTTTTTTTTTGACTGTCCTTTTTAAGAGATTTCACAGTGAAAGAATTCCCACTATAAAAACTTTCTAGTTGCCACTAAAAATACTATAATAAAAGTGATAATTCCTCAAAATTATTACGAGGCTTGCAAGGAGAATTCTAACACTACAGCCTACACAGGAAGGCATTACACTAACAGCAACTAACTGCTGAGAAAACAATTCACTTTCTCTAAAACAGAAAAGAAGAATGTTCCATGTAAGCATATGTTCACATTTAAACGGAGATGTGGGGATTAGAAGAAGCATGTCCCATAGAGCAGCCACCAGCCACACAGGGCTACCCTGGGCGGTGCTGTACGGATGAAATTCACACAGGATTTGGACACAGAGTAGGAAGAAATGACTGTAAACCGTCTCATTAATATTTTTCATTTTAATTACACGTTCAAATATTTTGGATATACTGGATAAAATAAATCTGCTCCATCTAAAATGTTTGAAACGTACTGCTTTAAACATTTCAAAAGCACAGTGAGAATCAGTTTTAGTCCCTTTTGCTCCTGTGCCAAGGACACAATGTGACCTAGAATACTTTAGTGAAACCCTCCTTCTTCTTTCTAGCTACTTCATTCCCCCAAAATATAAAAATTCAACTTCTTTTTTTCATTCTTCTATTCAAGAAACTGTTAATTCGGTTTGGGGGGGGGCTTGCATAAAGACATATGGTCCAATGGTCTCTCCATTGCTTTAGCAATGGCAATAGAAGGCTCGTAAATGCATCAGGAGGCCTAATGGCTTGAAGTTGAACACTGCAGGAACAATTATCATTGTAGCATTTGGCATTCTGGCCATTCTCTTTCACAGAAGGAACGAAGTTTCGAGAACATACAGCATATACAAAGGGAACAATTTCATTTTAAACATATTATTTCTGGAAAACATAACCAAATGAATCACCATGTTCAACCGGAAATACAGTTTCCATCTTACAATGACCATGAACATTTTCCAGGTAACAAGATTTTAGGACCTTTCCCAAAACCTTACACCCAAAACCAAACTTACTAAGAAACCGAGGCATTCCTGGGAGTGCTCAATTCACCATTGATCTTACGTCAGCTAACTCTGTGCCCACCTCTTTAAATTTTTTTTTTTTAACATTTATTGATAGACAGATTGTGAGCACGGGAGGGGCAGAGAGAGAGGAGACACAGAATCTGAAGCAGGCTCCAGGTTCTGAGCTGTCCACACAGAGCCTGACGCAGGGCTCGAACTTACGAACCGTGAGATCATGGCCTGAGCAGAAGTCAGATGCTTAACCGGCTGAGCCACCCAGGCGCCCCTGTGCCCACCTCTTTATAAGAGAATAGGATGTCCCTTTGGACACTCTGCTCTAAATGCCCAAATCACTGGTTTAAATGTTGGTGCAAGAACACACCCCTGAGAACCTGAACGTCTTGGTCTACAGTGAGATTCCAGAATAAATTTTTAAATCAATTCCTTCTGGGATCAGACACAGGTTGTCAACAAACCACATTCTGAACGACACCTATTTGCTCAAATCTCCAATACTGTAAATCCACTGCTAATGCAGAACGAGGAAAATGAAAATCTTTTACAAAATAACTTTAGAAAAATCTTTTTAATGAAACCCTCTAAACAGACCTGTCTGCAGAAAGCCTGGAGTTAAAAAGTGTGTTCTGCATTTCTTTCTGCTCTGGGTTTTGAAGGTCATGAGACTCACAACAGATGTGGCCTGGTTTGAACCATAAAGGTCTGCATGGCTAACAACAGTTAGTATGAAAGCACAACAGCTGAGCCACCATGGCTGCAACAGTTGGTGGGCTCCAGCCCAGCAGGGCAAGCCCCCGGCTCTGCCAAAACAGACGGCATCCCTTGCAGGCAAGCTGCCCAAGCTTAGAACCAGCAACTTATTTGCCCCAAGGTGGTCAGAAACCCATTCCATCAAATAAATCCCTGCAGACCTGAAGAAGACCTGTCTAAAAGTATCTAAATAGCATAATAAGATGCACCACACCATCATTTTCTTGGAGCAGATGAAATAATGCATGAACCTTTACTTTGCTGCCAAAAATCCTGGAACCATGAAACTGATCAATAATCATATGATCACATACCTAGGCATTTCCACAATGAAGTCTGTTTTTAATAGCATTTATTGCTTTTCCTGATTAGAAAAGCAATAAATACTCATTGTATGAGCTCATTAGGTGAAGTGCATTAATGAGCAGAGTACATTAAATAGGCAAGACAGTACATAAAATGCATAAACAAGAAAATAAACATGACCATAACCATTGTGAAAATTTGGTACATTTCTCTCCTCTGTTGCAATAATCAATAGGATCATTTTTTTTAACGCATAGTCATCTTTCAAAAAAGGGTCAATATTAAGGACAGCATGGATGGACCTAGAGGGTATAATGCTTAGTGAAATAAGACAGAAAAAGACGTATGATTTCACTTAAATGTGAAATAAAAAAAAAAACCCAAACACACACAAAAATGAGGACTCTTAAATACAAAGAACAAACTTGTGGTTGCCAGAAGAGAGGCACATGGAGGGATGAATGAACTAGATGAAGGGAAGTAAAAAGAACAATCTTCCAGTTATAAAATAAGTAAGTCACGTAGATAAAAAGTAGAGCACAGGGAATACAGTCAATAACATTGTAATAACATTGTATGGTGACAGATGGTGACCACACTTACAATGATGAGTAATGAGTAATGTACAGAATTGTCCAATCAATAGGTTGTACACCTGAAGCTAATAACATTGTGTGTCAATTACACTTCAATAAAAAAAAAATTGTGTTAAACCTTTTAACTCCCATATGTAAAAGTAACGCTCATTTCCATAAAAATTAAAAGAACCACCACCAAAGTCCTGAGACTTTGCCCTAACCAAACTGTCCCATCTATCAAAGCAGGGGACTGGAAAAAATGACTAGTATGGTCACTTCAAATTCTGACATGGTCTAACGTGAACAATGCTGCCCTGCTTAAATCATCTAAATTGACCAAGGGCCAACAGGGCCCACTCTATGGAGCCCATAAACATAGTATGCCAATCAGGTGCCAACACTGACAAAGGGAAATGACTTAGCACAATTCAGACTTTAGTCTTGTCTTTAAAAAATTTTAATATAAAGCCGTACTGAACCATAACTGGCTTGAGATGGACAGTTGTAAATCTTGCCACGGTCCCTACCAACCACTACTCTTTCCCCAGCTGGGATGCCAGGTGTTAGATGCCAGTTGTCCCTGCTTCTATGCTTAATACTGTAAGACCCTTCAGTTATTTGCAGCGTGCCTCTCTAGTTCTTTTAAGCAAGTGGGTTTGCGTTCCTTTAGCAAATATCTAGTAAGTAAAATGATAAGACACAATTACAGGTACATTTTTATTCTTATTACAGGACATTTTTATTCTTTAATCTTCTAATCTTCAGAGCATCGTACAAAGTAAGCACCACCATTCACCCCATTTTAGGTGGCCAAAATAGAGGTTTAGAGGTTAAGAGATATGCTCAAGGTCACATAGGTAAGACATGGCAGAGTTAGGTCCAAGCCCAGGACAGCTAAGTAATTGAATTTGTTCAGGAATCTGTAATTGAGTCTTCTCCAATCACCCATTCCTTTTTGCTGGCATGCACAGTAAATAGGAAAGGCATAAATGCATTCTAACAGGATGAAAGAAAGTGAGGAGGGAGGGGAGAATGGACGTGCCAAATGCTAACAGAGAAGGAGAGAAGCAATGAAAATATCACAAAGAGTTCAAGTGCAACCAGGCAGACCAGCCATCAACACTAGCCAAAAGCAAAACTGTAAAGTAGATAAAAATAAAACTCAAGCATTGCTGGTCTCCCTGAAGCTTCACAAACCATTGATGAGAAAAATTATCCAAAACACAGAAATTAGGTAAAGAGAATGCAGAAAGTCCCTTTCAATTTCACACGGGAGCTGAACTCACCCAAAATAATTTAAGTAACTACGGGAATGTACCACTGTTTAACTTGCTATTCACTAAGATTAAAGGCCAGATTTGGTTAAGTTACACATTAACCTGGAGATTTCAATGCAGTTCAAGGGGGGGGGGGGGGGAGCAAAAGAATTAGTTTATGGTTTTGTAACTCTGTGGGATATTAACCAGTGTTGGAGCTAACCTAGGAATCATATTCTGACGTCCTTTATTAGCTTAAAATACCTAGTTCCTCTAAAAGCTCTTCTAACCAGCTTTACCATATTAATGATTTGAACTTGATATATACTAATTCTGTTTGTGTAAGAGTCATGTTTTTAACTTCTGAAAATGATGATCTGACACTGCAATAATGTAAACCACCCTCCCAAACAACCTGAACCCCAGGCCTATCCTTTTCTTCCCTTCCATTTCCAAACAAGTGCACTCAGAAACATGCCATGGAAAATCAAATTAAATTCTATAGTTCAACCTTAATAAGTGGGTGAAGCTTAACATACCACGAACTCAAGGGAACACACAATCTAATATAGAAGATTTCTGGAGATGCAAATATACAACAATAATGACCCTGATGCTGAAACCTCAGGCATCAGAACAGGTGATTTGGAGGACAGGCACTGAAAAAGATTTAATTCCACCACTGGTCTTTAATGGATTATAAAATGGTCTTGTAGACATCTTCAATATCCTATGTAGGAAAAGATATATGTAACAATTATGTTTAGCAATATTTTGGTGTTTTCCATTTAATGGTACTAATGTCCATTTTAAAAATTGAGATTTTAATAACATTCTCCAAAAATTACTCATTCAGTTTTTCTTTTTCTTTTTAAAGTTTATTTATTTATTTTGAGAGAGGGAGAGAAAGAAAGCAGAGGAGGAATAGAGACAGAGGGAAAGAATCCCAAGTAGGCTCCATACTGTCAGTACACAGCCCGACGACACGGGGGCTTGATCCCACAAATCGTGAAGATCACGACCTGAGCCAAAATCAAGAGTTGGACACTTAACCACCTGAGCCACCCAGATGCCCCAGTCATCCAATTTTTCTAGATATATTCTAACAATCAAATCCTTCATGTTACAACCATTAATCCATGCATATCTCTATCCATGGTGGAAAAAAATCCCACCAAATCAGAAATGCAGCTCTTCTCAGATTTATCTTACAAGGTCATAGAGTATGATGATTCACTGGAAAGATTAAACTGGAGAGGTTAGGTTAAATGTGTGGGGAAGGCTTATCCTCTCCCACCCATCCCAGCCAGAGTCATAAACTTCTGGCTCTTCTCCAGGTAAACTCAACAGTGCCTTACATGGTACCAATAAGGCAAACACCGGACACTGTTGCCATCATGTGCCTATCCTCAGCCCAAGGTTAATTATCACTCACATTTCACAGGACTCTCCATTGAGCCAGACCTTGTCCTCTCAGTCCTGTTCAAAATTGGATTCCAGAAAGAGAATAAAACAGATTATAAGTGGACATCACCAATCCATTGGAGTTGACCCTAAGGATAAAATGTGCCACGTTAAAGTGCAGACTTGTTTATTCTTTTTAAATTTATTTATTTTAGTAATCTCTGCACCCAACGTGGGGTTTGAACTCATGATTCCAAGATCAAGAGTCACATGCTGGTCTGACTGAGCCAGCCAGGCACCCCAAAAGGGCAGAGTTCTTGAAGGGCCGTGAGGTCATTTACATTGAACACAGTGATCACTCCAAGCAACAACAAAGCAGGGGATGGGCAGAGAATCAAGTCTTCAAAAGAGAATACTATCAAAAGGAATAGAGTGAGGATCACTTGACCCAATCTTAAGACTGGTAATACATATCCAGTAATCAAGACTGTGCGGTACTAGGACACAAAGAGACACAAAGATCAATGGAACAGAATAGACAGCCTAGAAAGAGACCTGCACAGCACAGACAACTGAGTTTTGACAAAAGTGCAAAAAGCAATTCAATGGAAGGACAGTCTTTTTTAAATCAAATGATGCTCTACAGAGCAATTGAATGTCCTCAGGCAAAATAGAAAGAATCTTGACCTAAACCTCATACCTTATTACAAATACTAACTCAAAATGGATCATAAATTTTAATATATAATGTAGAACTATAAAACTTTTAGGGGATTGAATAGGAGGAAATCTTCTGGACCAGGGGCTCAGTGAAGAGTTCTCAGAGAGGACACCAAAAGCAGGATCCAGACAGGAAGAAATGAGTAAATTACGCTTTATCAAAAATAAGAACTTCTGTCCTGTAAAGAGCTTTGTTGATGGGATGAGGAGACAGGATACAGACTGAGAAAACTATCTGCAAACCACATATTCGGTAGGAAACTACTATCTAGACTATATGGAGAACTCTCTTACTCTCTATACTAAACAGTAAAAAAAAAAAAAAAGAAAAGAAAAAGAGAAAGAGAAAGAAAAAGAAAAACCCAATGAGAAACTGAGCAAGGGACATGAAGACACATGAATATTCAGAATATTCAGCATCATTATCCATCAGGGAAATGCAAATTGAGACCACAATGAGCTCTCACTGCATACCTGTCAGAATAGCTAAAATAAAAAACAGTGGGGCCCACTAACATCTCATGGGAATGCAGAAAAGCTAGATCTCTCATACATTGAGGTGAGCCCATAGAATGGTACAGGTATTCTGGAAAAGTTTCTTAAAAACAAACAAACAAACAAACAACAACAACAACAACAACAAAAACCCATGCATTTACTACGTGACCCAGCAATTATACTGCCTGGTATTTATCCCAGAAAAGTGAAAACTAATGCCCATTCAAAAAACTCTGCATCACTATTAATAACTGACTTTGTTTTGAAACAAGTGGAAAAAAACAAAACCTCCCTCAAAAGGTGAGTGGTTATAGAAATGGTGGTGTGCTCGTGCCATGAAATACCTCTGAGGAACTACTGGTGCCCCCAACAATGGGGACAGAGGTCAGGGACTTTATGCTGAGAAAAAAAAGCCAACATTGGGGGGAGTGGGCAGTGCCTGGGTGGCTCAGTCCGGTTGAGCCTCTGACTGTTGATTTTGGCTCAGGTCACGATCCCAGGTTTGTGGGCTTGAGCCCTGCATCAGTCTCCATGCTGAGCGTGGAACCTGCTTAAGATTCTCTGTCCCTCTCCATCTGCCCTTCTTCCCCACACACATTGTCTCTCTCTTTCTCTCTAAAAAACAAAGTAAGGGGCGCCTGGGTGGCGCAGTCAGTTAAGCGTCTGACTTCAGCCAGGTCACAATCTCGCGGTCCGTGAGTTCGAGCCCCGTGTCAGGCTCTGGGCTGATGGCTCAGAGCCTGGAGCCTGTTTCCGATTCTGTGTCTCCCTCTCTCTCTGCCCCTCCCCCGTTCATGCTCTGTCTCTCTCTGTCCCAAAAATAAATTTAAAAAAAGTTGGAAAAAAAAATGAATAAAAAACAAAGTAAAATGAATCTTAAAAAAAAAAAAAAAGCCAACATCACTAACACCTCACCATTAGGGAAAAATAAATCAAAACCACAATGAGGCATCACCTCACACCTGTTAGAAAGGTTATTACCTAAAAAGCAAGAACTAACAACTGTTGATGAGGACGCAGAGAAGAAGGAATCCTCGTGCACTCTTGGTGGGAATATAAATTGGTGCAGCCACTCTGGAAAACAGTATGGAGGTTCCTCAAAAAATTAAAACTAGAACTACCCTATGATCCACTAATTCCACTTCTAAGTAATTGCCTGAAAAAAAGAAAAAACACTGACTTGAAAAGAACTGTGCACCTCTTTGTCCACTGCAACATTAGTTATTTACAATAGCCAAGATACGGAAGCAACCGCAAAAGAAGAATGGATAAAGATGTGGTATATGCACACAATGGAATATTACTTGGACATAAAAAAGAAAGAAATCTTGCCATTTGTGACAATATGGTTGGACCCACAGCATATCATGCTAAGTGAAATAAGTCACACACAGAAACACAAATTATAATGCTTTCATTTATAAGTAGAATCTGAGAAACAAAACCAACAAAATAAAACACAGACTTGGGGTGAGGGGGGATGATGAAATAGGTGAAGGGGATTAAGAAGTATATAATCTTCTAGTTATAAAATAAATTAAGACATGGAGATGTAATGTACAGCACAGGGAATATAGCCAATATTGTTGTTACAACTCTGTATGGTAACAGATGGTAATTAGACCTATTGTGGTGACCATTTCATAATGTATATGAAATAGAATCACTAACACTGTATACCTGAAACTAATATATTATTGTGTGTCAATTATTCTTTTTAAAGAAAGGGGGCGAAAAAGCAAATCTCAAAAGGTCACATACTAGGGGCACCTGCGTGGCTCAGTCAGTTAAGTGTCTGACTCTTCATCTTGGCTCAGGTCATGATCTCCTGGTTTTGTGAGTTCGAGCCCCGTGTCAGGCTCTCCCTTGACAGCATCGAACCTGCTTGAGATTCTGTCTCCGTCTCTCTGCACCCATCCCTCACTCTCTCTTCTCTCTCTCAAAATAAATAAATAAACATTTTTTAAAAAGGTAACATACTGTATGAGTTGATGTATGTAACACTCTTAAAATGACAGAATTATATAAAAAAGACTAGTGGATGCCACCAATTAGAGATGGGAGAGGAAGGAAGGGGATTGTGATTATAACGGGGTAAAATGAGGGAAATCTTTGCAGTGATGGCATCATTCTGTATAATTTCTTTTTACATTTCTCTTATTGTAATATAGTTGACAGACAAGGTTAGATCAGTTTCAGGTGTGCAACACAGTGATTCGAAGAACGTACATGCAATGCTCACCACGATAAGGAACAGTTCTGTATCTTGATTTCAGTGATGGGTACATCAATCCATGCATTAGTTTCAGGTGTACAACAGAGGGATTCGACAATTCTATATGCAATGCTCACCGGACAAGGAACCATTCTATATCTCGATTTCAGGAATGGATACACCAATAAACATATGCGATAAAATGGCACATTACTGTACGCACACATTTTACCACGTCAAACTCTTGGTTTTGATAATGTGCTGCAATCACAAAAGATGGAACCAATGATGGAAAGTGGGTAAAGAGTACATGAGACCGCTTTGTACCACATTTGCACCTTTCCATCAATCTAGAATTATTTTAAAACTAGAAGTTAAAAAAGGAAGACCTGGGTGGCTCAGTTGGTTGAGCGTCCGACTCGATTTTGGCTCAGGTCATGATACGAAGGTCCTGGGATTGAGCCCCGTGTTGGGCTCTGAGCAGAGTGTGGAGCCTGCGGGGTTTTCTTCCACACCCCCCCCCCCCGCCCCGTACATGTACATGCTTGCACTCTCTCTCTCTCTCCAAAAAAATAAAAAATAAGAAGTTACAAAAGGAGAATACTTTAGACAATCTAACAAGAGCCATAATTTTTGCTTTCCAGCCAAACCATTTTAATGACTTCACATGGAAATAAGGAAATCATATTGGGAGAAATGTATGTTACAGACAATAAGACCATGAGAGTTCCCACCCGTTTCTTGTTCTGCCCCAAATTTACACACACATCCCACTTACTATAGTCATTTGTGGGAGGGGGGGCGGGGGTGGGACAGGAGGTGAAGGTCAGCAACTTCTTAGAAAGATATCCCCACAGATAATCTCATCATGAAAATTAACAATGTGATAGAGGAAAAAGTGGAAAAGCCACCATGATTTTAAATGTGTAATTTCCTGTTGATCATCTGATAAAATACTTGAGAAATAAAACAAGAGTTTGTTAACCCACATTACCAGGCCTTTGAACAATGTACCAATTAAGGAACAGATCATATCATTTCTAAAACAAAGACATTTCCTGAAAAGAAAGGAAAGAGCAAAACCATAGTCCCAAATATTTGGCCTAGGGTGAATACCAAATAGTTCTAACATGGGGACAGATTACAAAACCATCTCCTGGAAAGTAATCATCCACATCTGCCCACCCCCACGAACCCCCTCCCCAAACAATCCTTTAGAAATTCCTTTTCTAGGGTGCCTGGGTAGCTCAGTCAGTTAAGCGTCTGACTTCAGCTCAGGTCATGATCTCACAGTCCGTGAGTTAAGAGCCCCGCGTAGGTCTCTGTGCTGACAGCTCGAAGCCTGGAGCCTGCTTCAGATTCTGTGTCTCCCTCTCTCTCTGCCCCTCCCCTGCTCATGCTCTGTCTCTTCCTCAAAAATAAATAAAAACATTAAAAAAAAAATTTAAAGAAATTCCTTTTCTATCTCTCTACTCATCCAAATTAAAATGCCGCTGTCATAACTCCAAAATGCGGGCTGGCACCTTTTATATAGTTCTTAAGAACAGAAAATAAAACATTTATTCATATACTCACAATTAAATAACTATGTATTAAGCATCGGTGTGCCAGACAGTATACTAAATCTTAAAAAAGGAAAAAGCAATCTGTTTAAAGTTTTAAAGTTTCACCAAAATAAAGACTTAATGTTAAAATATTCGCCATTATTAATTACCCAATGATACCAAGAGTTTCCCTTTGAAGTTGTGATCATTATAACTTAAGAGAAAACAGGTGTATGAATTTGATGTTGACTTTCATATCTCATATAGTTGCTTAGAATTTGAAACATGCAGGGGAGACCCTTTGCAAACAGGGCTCCAAAAACACAACTCAAATTCCAGCATATGGGTCAGATGCCCGTCCTGTATCTGCTCCCCACCCTTACCTGCCCTGCTTCCTCCTCCAGATCAGAACCCACATTCAGTCCTGATGGCCCCTCCACTTAGCTGTGAGCCTCAAGAGGGCTGCCTCAATTCACAGCACCAGGTAAGTAGCCCAAATGGGTCAAACCGAACCCCCTCTCTGCAGGTCTGGATGAGACACTTTGGGTAGCTCCATCTTGCCACCTTGGGCAGAACCTTCTGAGGACAAATCTGGTGCACAGATGACAGAGCAGAAATCTGAAAACCACCTGAGTTCTCAGTGGAGGTGGTTGGCCACTGATGCCTGGAAATCTACTACCTCCAGATCTCTACTACAGATGATAACATTTCTCTTTCCTCATCACTCAGAGTTGGGTCTCTCCTTACTTGCAGCTGACAGCATCAGAAGTAACACATGGGGGGGCGCCTGGGTGGCGCAGTCGGTTAAGCGTCCGACTTCAGCCAGGTCACGATCTCGCGGTCCGGGAGTTTGAGCCCCGCGTCAGGCTCTGGGCTGATGGCTGATGGCTCAGAGCCTGGAGCCTGTTTCCGATTCTGTGTCTCCCTCTCTCTCTGCCCCTCCCCCATTCATGCTCTGACTCTCTCTGTCTCAAAAATAAAATAAACGTTGAAAAAAAAAAATTAAAAAAAAAAAAGAAGTAACACATGGGTCTTGCTTACAAGGCCGCCCTACCCAGTGTGTGGTCTCTGTGGGTTTTAACAAAACTAAGTCTTCCAGACACTTCCTAACTTAGGGAAATATACATGGCATGGCATGGCATTAACTATGAAAAACAAAACACAAAACATGTCCTAAAATGTAACAGTCATCTTCTTAATTTTTAATGACTGCATAATATCCCATCACATGATAGTCAAGCCCAGCATCAGATGATGTGGTAACGTGTGTGAGCTAAAACTGGTAACTCTTCTGGACACTTCTCTGCCATCTGCCAAGATAAAACCCCAATAACTTTGTCAATTACACAGTGTCTCTGAAGTGAAAGGCACAGCCTTGAGTTTCTAGACACCTCTACAGCTAGAGATAGCTCAAACTCGGTGGCTTAAATTGAAGCCTTGTATCCTTAAATTCATTATCAAATCTCAAATGGTTAGCAGTACAATCAAATCTGATGACCCTCTATTACTTAAAGCACTAAAACAATTCAGTTGCAGTTCCAATGTAGGCATCCAACTGGAAAAGTAACCAATACTCCATGAATCTCAGACAGTGGTCAGTGACCAGGAACAGAAATGTACGATAATTCCAGCTAGGAAAGAATCAAGACTGAAGGTAAAATCTGATGCAAGTTTATTATGCCTGGCTGAATTTACAATGTAGTTGAAAGGCAAGAAGTTAAATAATCCTGTAAGACAATCACCAGAGAGAGGTCTGATTAAGTGCCTAGCAAACAGAATAGACAATGAATTAAAATTACGAGCAAGAAGAGTGGACTTAAAGAGATCACAGGTAAAATACTTAAATAATCAAGACCAACACAGCAGAAACAAGTGACAAATCTAATTGGCTAAGTTATAGCAGCCAGTACCATGCAACTGGATACTTCAAAAGCCTCTAATTGCATTTCCCAATGACTGGGATTAATCCACAAAAGGAGGTTGGCATTAGACATCTAGCTACGTTAGATGTGCTGGTTTCACTTCCGATATGGTTTTCATTCACTCAGCTAGTGCTCACTTCATGCATGAGTTGTATAGACCGCAGTGAAAGCAACCGACAAAGTCCCTACCATCCAAACCTCATCGATGAGGTCAGATCTCAGGATAATTGTAGCCCTTGAAGTGAAAAAAAAGTGGCAAGGGATGTGAGGGGGTCTTCTGAAGTGCTGGTGACATTCTGTTTCTTGATCTGGGGACTGGTTACATGGGTGTGTTCAAACTGTAATCATTCACCGGGCAGTTCACTATCACATCTGCACTTTTCCATATGCATGTTACCAACTCAATAAAAATGAACAAGAAATCCCTCTGCCATCATGGTGCTTTACATTCTAAGGGGAGTAGAGGTGCAGAGAAAAAAAAAAAACGAATGAGCTAAATTAAAGTAAAATATATGGAATGCCAAACTGTGCTCTGGTGAAAGAAATAATCAGGGAGAGGCGACAGAACAAGTCAGGAATGGGCTATAATCTGAGACAGGGTGGCCAGAGACGGCCTTACAAAAACCTGACATCTGCGCAGAGACCCACAGGCAGTCAAAAACAAAGCATGGCAGCCTCTGGGAAAAGAATACGTCAGGCAAAGGGAAAAGTAGTTACAAAATACGGAGGTAGGTGTGCATCTGAGAAGTGGGAGGAAGAACGAGAAGGCCGGTGTGGCTGCAGCAGAGCGAGCGAGGGGCAAAGGTGAAAGATGTCAAGGTACTGGATGCTCCCGTAAGAACTCTAGCATGAGAAGAGGGATGTCAATCAGGAGTGGCAAGATCTGTGCTAACAATCTCACAATACTCTGCTCGCTAGTGAGCCCAACAGCAACACAAACCCATTTGTTTTTAATAATACAGATCAAGTGTCCTATTGAGAGCACCACACACATTAGCGTGCTTACGAGAAACCCAGAGGCTCCCCGTTTAGAATCAGTTCATTAGGCCCACTTACTTATCCACTTAGTTGATAAATGAGAGTCAGAGAACCAACATCAAAACACATGTTCTCTGACTCTGGGTTTCTATTTTTTTCCCACTAAAAGTGCTGGCTGTTAGTTTTCCTTGATATAGTTATTCCACAAGTATTTAGAGAAGCCCTACTACATGCCCAGCAGACATAAATTATAAGGTGGAAGATACTGGGCCTCCATATCAACAAGCCACTTGATTCAAGGAGTTGAGGGGCGCCTGGGTGGCGCAGTCGGTTAAGCGTCCGACTTCAGCCAGGTCACGATCTCGCGGTCCGGGAGTTAAAGCCCCGCGTCGGGCTCTGGGCTGATGGCTCGGAGCCTGGAGCCTGTTTCCGATTCTGTGTCTCCCTCTCTCTCTGCCCCTCCCCCGTTCATGCTCTGTCTCTCTCTGTCCCAAATAAATAAATAAACGTTGAAAAAAAAATTAAAAAAAAAAAAAAAAAGGAGTTGAGAGTTGTTACCAGAGGAACAGGTACCTGGAAGGGGCACGTGACTCTGAGCTTGAGGCATGAAGGAAGGCTTCCTGGA
Organism: Herpailurus yagouaroundi; assembly: GCF_014898765.1. Taxonomy (NCBI): domain Eukaryota; kingdom Metazoa; phylum Chordata; class Mammalia; order Carnivora; family Felidae; genus Herpailurus; species Herpailurus yagouaroundi. Next base: position 7,336,923 of record NW_024412444.1, read on the forward strand.
GGAAGTGATGATAGCCAAGACGAGGCCCACAAGACAAATGGCTTGGTGTAAGAGAGGCCAGAGAAAAACCATAGCACATGGCTTGGCACAAAATAAGTGATCAATCTAAATGATGACAACTGCTAGCTGGACCGCCATGTAACTTCAAAATCCCTACTCCTACCAGCCCATATAACACTGGTGAGCTACGCTGAGATTACTCAAACATCTTTCTGTAACTGGTTGATGATTGGCATTACTTCCAAGGAACAGAATCTCTAATTATGACTCCCCTATTTTGGAACCTGTGATCCTTTAGGGCAGTGATTAGTTTGACCCTGTGTAGAGAAAGAGTTTGCCGTACATATTAAAGGGAAAATGAGTCACTGGATTAGAAAAGCTGTTGGATACATTTCAGACAGATAAATCAACAAGTGATCCCTGTGCCAGGCAAGACGGGCTCACAGGGTAGCCAGAGAGATGTTTCAGGAGAGCAGGATTTCTGACATTTGGGGCAGGACAACATCTCACGGGGGTGGGGATGCTGGGAGGGGTCCATCCTGTACACTGCAGGATATACAGCAGCATTGCTGGCCTCCATCCACTAGGTGCCATTAGCCAGCCCCTCCCCTAGAGATGTGACAACACGTCAAGACATTGCCAGATCTCCTTAGTAAAAAAATGCCCCCCAGTGGAGAAGCACTGCAGTGGAGAGGAAACCACAGACCTTTTGTAGTGCTGGAAGGAATACTAGGAAGCAGGGAAGCATGCAAAGGGAGAATGTGCTGCACTTCCTGCCCCATGACGCCTCTGCATCATTCTACAAAGAACTGGAAAAGTGACGATCAGAGAACTCAACCCAATGGTTAGCCCCCCTTTTCCTAAGCCTTACACACACACTGACTCAATGCAGAGACAAGACTTCAGATCTGGAATGCTGAAGCTGCCATGAGGAGGAAACGGGAGAAGAGACCGAGAAGGCGAAAATGGGTATGGAACCACAACGGGATGAGTGGGTACCCCACAGATTTATTCCACCTCCTCCTGCTTCCCTTCCTCTGCCACTACCAAAGAGGCCACCAAAGACCCTACCTCAGGCTCCACTATGGAAGACAAGGAGGCATGGGGGCCCAGAAGAGCCTACAGCAGCTAGGCCAGACAGCAGGGCCCGAGCTCTGAGGATGCCTCTCTCCAGATGCTTTGAAAGGAAAAGGCTCTACACCTCAGCCATCCCCATAGCCTCTGGTCAAGGCCCAAGGCTGCAGGTACTTGGTAACTGCTAGAGAATACTGGAATCTTTGTTCTAATGAAAGAAACTAACTCCAGGGCCACTCCTCGATTACACCTTCATGTACACAAGTCAACAGACAAATTCCTTCCTAAAGATTTCTGTGATTCATACTCTATTGCCCTTTTTTCTCCCTCTCTCTGGTAAGATTTTATGGTTCAATAGCAGGAAAAGCAACACAGTGTTTCACATATGGAATCCTTGCTGTTTGAGAAAGCTTTCGTGAGAGCCAAAGTGGAAATCCTTGCCTAAAATGAGGTTTAGGGATTTTCATGGCTTTTAGTAAACCAGGTGATGGCTGGTACCTGTACCACTCATGAGGGATCATTAGGGACAATTTATGAAGCCAACAAAGCTATAACCAGGTAGGGATTCAATGTGGATTGCTTATCCCCTTTCAACTTAAGACCCAAACTTCAAATTCACTGTGTGCATCACGATTCAATGACTGCTTGAAGTCAATAGCATTGAAATCCACGCTTCTATTACAAATGGGAAAGGACGTGAGGTGACAGAGCGCCAAGCCAAAAGGTTATCACAACCTTGCTGCAAAATCTGGCTCCCCTTGGTGAGCTCATCAAGCTGCCCTATTGAGTCTCTGGGACACTTCAGTTCCCTCTGCTTCCAGAATGCCCCGGTATCTAATTGCCAAAGAAAAGCTACTAAGTCACGGGAGCACTGAGCTTGGTACCCAAGCTGCTATTTGAGGCACACCGAATTTCCCTGGTTTATGTCAAAGCAACAGAGACACTGGCAAAATTTCCACCTTCCCGCTTTCCTTTCAACCCCAATAATGAATATTAAAACAGCCATGGGTTTTAAAACTAAAGGACAGTACCAAACACCCTTTTAACTTGCTAATGCCAAAAATGCATTCAAGAAGAGATGTCACATGGGTCCCCATCTTCTTGAGCATGCAGTACAAATCTACCTGGCATCTTGCATTGCACCTTCTAGAATGTCCCATTACAGTGGGCTAGAGCAAAATGTAGTTAAGGATAACAAGTAATATGATTAACAAATTCTTTCCTGAATATAACAGGTCAACACTAGGAGAAGGAATTTGGTATTTCAAAATTGGTGATGACTTCCTGAGTTTATTTTTTTACAAATGGTGTTTGGGTCAAACAAGAGCTAACATAGTCTAATACCTATAAGAAAACACAAACCACTCCTTACAGTAACATCTACTATAAAAGTCAAGTATACGGGGCACCTGGGTGGCTCAGTCGGTTAAGCATCCAACTTTGGTTCAGGTCATGATCTCACAGTTCGTGAGTTCAAGCCACACATCAGGCTTTGTGCTGACAGCTCAGAACCTGAAGCCTATTCATATTCTGGGTCTGCCTCTCTCTCTGCCCCTCCCCGGCTCACACTCTGTCTCTCTCTCTCTCAAAAATAAATAAACATCTGGGGCGCCTGGGTGGCTCCGTCAGTTGGGCGTCCAACTTCAGCTCAGGTCATGATCTCGCAGTTCGTGAGTTCAAGCCCCGCATCGGGCTCTGTGCTGACAGCTCAGAGCCTGGAGCCTGTTTTAGATTCTGTGTCTCCCTCTCTCTCTGCCCCTCCCCCACTCACACTCTGTCTCTGCCTCTCTCAAAAATAAATGTTAAAAAGAAACTTTGCTTAAATACATAAATGAACATTTTAAAAAAGTAAAGTATACATCAATTTACAGTTCGTCGGAAAACATAAAAGTGATTTTGAGTTCCCACAGGCAAGCTCTGGTTCTCTTGCCTTTGGCCCTGAGAATTTGGGCCTTGGTTTCCTCATCTCTAAAATGGGGATAGTAACTGTTTGTACTTCACAGCGTCATGGTCAGGATTATGCATGACATTTAAGAAGCACTTAATCGTAACCATTACTATTATTATTACTATTCTTCTTTCCTTTGGGCAATCAGAGATTAATCACAAGAAGCAGAGAAAAATATGGACTGTTGAATTTGAGAGGCACAAAAACTTTCACGGCGTGGGATTCTAAGGAACATTTATGAAAAGTGGACGAGAGCACCAATATTTCTCTTGCAATAGGGCTGGAAGGGTTAAAGAAAGAAATAAGTCACCGAAATAGGTAATGGAGTCTATGTCCCTGGGAATTTTTATAAACAGATTATGCAGATATTTTTTTTATTTTTTTTTTCAACGTTTATTTATTTTTGGGACAGAGAGAGACAGAGCATGAACGGGGGAGGGGCAGAGAGAGAGGGAGACACAGAATCAGAAACAGGCTCCAGGCTCTGAGCCATCAGCCCAGAGCCTGACGCGGGGCTCGAACTCCCGGACCGCGAGATCGTGACCTGGCTGAAGTCGGACGCTTAACCAACTGCGCCACCCAGGCGCCCCATATGCAGATATTTTTACAAGAGGGTTTAAAGCACAGTCTGCCTTTTAGCCAATAAAATGCTGTAACTACAGGACACTCCACAACCCAATAGCAAGAATAGATGGTGACCACATACATAGGAGAGTAATAAACATACCATTTTCTTTATGAGAAGGAACGATGATTTGTTTATATATCCAAGGGTTCCTGACTTAAATAATAATAATCTACATGCTTACAAAATATACCGCTTTCCCATAGGGTAGATGATCTCATGTTCTGCTGTGCTTTGTAATAAGAAATTGATTTCTCTCTTCTAGTGGAGACATATCCTTGATGAACACCAAAATTCACTGTCGTACAAAGATATTAGGACTCTACGAGTAAATTATTCATAAAGAAAACCCATAAAATTACCGCAAAATAGCACTTCAGAGGCAGACACATACCTCCGCAGGGTTCAAGATGATGTGAGACCCTCAGACTTGAGACATCAGCCCCAATTCTGGGAAAAAAAAGCAAATAACCCATTCCCTAAAGAGTTATAAAGGGGAGAAGAGGGGCAGGTGGCAGTGACTGCAAAGCCATTTCTGCAGCTTCTACGTGCTCCTGGCCTCCACCCCCACAGCGAGGGCCCTCTCCACCTATAATGTCATTACGTCCCTCTCATCTCTTATGTACTGCATGGCAGGCAGGCAGGCAGTGAGGATCTGGAGATCACTGGGTGGACTCATAAATACAGAAACAGCACTCCCTTCTACATGGTGGAGAATTAAGCACCAAAAAGAAAAAACGACCTTTGGTGGGAAACTAGTATTCACTCCATTCCATCTCCTATTTTGAAAGAACCCCGTGGTGTGATCACCTGTTGTCACCCTCTTCTCTCTTTTTTTTTTTTTTTTTTTGAGATATTTTATCTTTAAGGATTCTCTACACGCAAGGTGGGGTGTGAACTCACGACCCCGAGATCAAGTGTCGCATGCTCCACCGACTGAGCCAGCCCGGCATCCCTTCTGTCTTCCTCTTCTATTTAGCTCCCTTTGATTCCTCTTTTGGTGCTCAGCATCCACCCCACTTCCTCCCAGAAGCTTCCATTCCATTTTGAAAAAGCATGCTTCCTTCACTGAAGTCAACCCAGGTGGGTATGCTCCCATTACAGGAACTGGACACCAAGGGGTCAGGACACATGGACCTATGCTCCACCAAGTGGACACCCTGGTCTCATGCCACCACTGAATCACCAACGAGCTCCGTAAGGAGAAAAGACAAGCCTGGAGATCACAGTTCCCTGTGGTGCGAGTTGCACCTCTGAGCAGACTTCCCGCTGCCCAGCCTCCGGACATTTCTTTGCTCCTTGCCCACGACCTCTCCATTGCATGAGCATGTGATAACCTTCCACAGAACTCCAGTTGACTTAACCTGCCCAGATATGGTTTCTGTTGTTCGAAACAAAGAAAACAAACAAAAAATCCAAAGTAACCCTTGCAAACAAGTGATCTATTTATTTATATTTAGGTGAAGACACTAGTCGTAGAAAATACCAAAACAACAGTGGCTAAAACAAGATAATGGGTTACTTCTCTCTACCATTAATCAAGTGCAAGGATGGGGAGGTCTGGGGGTGGTGAGACAATCCACAGTAACAAGCTTCATGTGGCACCTTTAATACCTTAGGAAAAGTTACCCCTCTGGGTGAAAGCAGCCCTGTAGGTACAAGGCTTAGCAAGCACATGATGCTTTTGTAGAAAGTAAGGCCCAACATTTCTCCAGACACACACCTCAGGAAGCACAGCCTGGATTGAATTTCAGCCCCTTAATCAACCTTTCAGTGTGTATACACACACACACACACACACACACACACACACACACACACACACACACTATATATGCAACTATATATACACACATATATACACATACACATATACACAAACACATACTACAGTCTACCCAGACTACTTCTATCTTTGTGGCTCTGCCATTTCTGTACATAATACCGACCTCCATTCCAACCAACAAGAAAGAAAGAATTAAAGACATGCTTCTTGCCCTTTAAGGAAACTTCCTAGACATTGCATGCCATTTCCACTTACATCCCATCAGCCAAAATTTAAAGCATACAGAACTACAGAGGCTAAAGGCTGGATTTTATTCCATGCAGCTTTGTGTCTACCTAGAAAAACTGAGCTCTTATTGTTGAGAAGGAAGAGAAGAAAATCAGCAATCTTTAGTCCACTAACCAAGGGTCAGTTAATACACAGATATATGACAAAAGGTAGGCTGTGGCCTCTCCTTGAGGTTTTCAGAAGCGACATAGTTGACACTTCACGAAATATATTAATAGATGTAGCGTCTGTACTTTAGAAAACCAGAAAGAACTCACTAGAAAGGATTTTAGAGATCATTCAGTTCAAATCTCTCATTTGAATATTAATGTTTCATGACATATACCACTTTACACAGATATGGAACACTGTATTTTTAAAATATGGCATTATCATTCATTTGTAACCTACCAATCCTTTGTTAATTATTACAACAAATGCTTTAAAGCCTTTTTAACATTTAAATCATCCATGCAATTAGCACATTGTCTAATAACAAATGGAAATGGGCACATAACTTTTGCAGGCCATTTAATAAGAGTGCGGATGCCTCATTGCCACATAATAGATAAGGTGACCACCTTCTACAAACCAAAAACTGGGGCACTCTTCTGCCATACTCACAGGGATGATGGTAACCACTAATGAATGATGAGGCCAGTTTGTAAAACCTGGGGCTCACTCAAACTCTGATAGCAACTTAAAGATCCAAACCCAAAGACGTGTCCTAGGAATTTCCAAGACGTTGGAGAATCAAACCAAAGCAAACAACAACAAATACCTGGATGATGAAAGTGGGGGAATTAGAGTGCCAACAGGAATTCCTGAAGGTGGGAAATGTTATTAATCGGCTGCCTGCAAATCCCCAGGAACATCAAGGGACACCATTCTCTCATCTGATTTCCACAGGGTACTTAATAAATTGTCAACACATAACTGATTATAATGTCACCTGCTGCAGCTGATATAGATGATTTCCCTTGCAAGTTTTTGTACCTTTACTACATATATAAGTATGCATAAACAAAGCAAGGCATTACCTGAGTGGGAAAGGAAGGACTAAAGACATTTAGGAACTTAGCAATTCTCTAGTGTTTTCTCCTTAAAAAAAAAAAAAAAAATCTCTTGAGCAGCGGTGATAAAAACATTAGCATCTGTCCAATGTGAGTGGTGTGTTTTCTCTATGCAAAATTTTTCCATAATTCAAATTTTAAAAATAATCATGACAGGGGCGCCTGGGTGGCGCAGTCGGTTAAGCGTCCGACTTCAGCCAGGTCACGATCTCGCAGTCCGTGAGTTCGAGCCCCGCGTCGGGCTCTGGGCTGATGGCTCAGAGCCTGGAGCCTGTTTCCGATTCTGTGTCTCCCTCTCTCTCTGCCCCTCCCCCGTTCATGCTCTGTCTCTCTCTGTCCCAAAAATAAATAAACGTTGAAAAAAAAATTTTTTTTTTAATAAAAAATAAAAAAATAATCATGACAGTTAAACTAGAATCAAAAGCTTTTGCTAGGAAAATAACATTAATAACAATTTACCTAATGAGCCATTTTTTTCCCAGAGTAATATGTTTCTAAGCTTGAAAAGAAAGACAGGATTCACATGTGGTTGCCATGGAGGAGGGTGAAGGTGGGATGTGAAGAGAGTAATGGGGACATTATATGACGAACAAGGGTCTAAATGATCGGGGGCCACTTACCAGCCAAGTGACTTTGATGGGAAATTACTTCTCCAGCTCTTAACATGTTCTTAGCTCTCCATTTAGTTGCTTTTAAAATGGAGGTACTATTATCTAACCCCATAGGATTATTTTAAGAGTTTAGCACAGAGACTGACACACAGTAAGTTATCAATAATTGATACCAATTACTACCATTTAAATAAGTAATGGGTTTAAATGTATATAGTCAACCACATTAATGATGAAAATATTTAAGAGGAAAAAGTAAAGTTCTGAAGTATAGCCATCTCCATTTTCATGCAGCTTTTGTCCCCGCATTTTAAAATTCTTCACTGTCAACACAGGAGTGCTCTGCACTTAAGGCACAATTTTGTCATTCTACAAACCTGTGGCTCAAACTTGCAGGGCCTGCTCCTGTCAGTGACTGAAGTGAGACATTCTTGCAGTCACGAGGCCAACATCCATTTCTCCTTCCCATTTCCCTCAGTCAACGCTTGTCATGCGTTCCGAGGAACAGGGGCATCAGGCCCCCTGGGAGATTGTTAAAAATGCCACTGCTCTGGTCCCACTGCAGACACCAGGGACAGGGCCCAGTGACATGTGTTGCCACAAGCCTCGCCATGATTCTGACCCATGCTAATGTTGGAGAACCACTGGCCTACCTGACACTCCCATCTGAGTACAAAGAGTCCTTTTCGGTCTTAGGGAGTTGAGTTAGTAGTCGAGAGCAGGGGCTGCAAAATTTTTTCATAAAGGGCTAAATAGTAAACATCTTTTTTAAATTTATTTACTGAGAGAGAGAGAGAGAGAGAGAGAGTGCACGTGACCAGGGAAGACAGAGAATCCCAAGCAGGCTCGATGCTGTCAGCACAGAGCCCAACTCGGGGCTTGATCTCAGGAACTGCAAGATCATGACCTGAGGTCGAAATCAAGAGTCGGACTTAACCAACTGAGCCGTCCAGGCACCCCTATATAATAAACATCTTAAGCTTTGCAGGCCAAGAGGCAAAAATCAAGGTTATGTAGTTACTTATGGAATCCTTTAAAATGCAACCATTTAAAAAGGTAAAAATTAAAAAATAAAATAAAATAAAAATAAATGATAAATAAGTAAAAGGTAAAAATTACTCCTCGCTGGTGGACTGGAAAAGCAGGTGGCAGGTGACATTGGCTGACCCCTAGTCAGGAGTTGGGACTCAGGCTGACTTTTGTCACCTGCATTTTTCTGGTTTATCCCCTTACTGGCTGTATCCCCAACATGCTCCCTTCCCATGTACCTTAGAGGGCCCATCTGCAAAACGAAGATCATAATAGCTCTGATCCATGGGGCTGTGGGAAGGACTAAACACTGAACGGACTTCCAGCACAAAGGCCCCAGCCCTACAGACGCACGGTGCTCAGGTAACCGACCCGCTGCTGGATGTTTTGCTTTAACTGCAGTCTTCCTACTAGTGTTTACTTCCTTCTGACAGAGTCAGAATCCAAACGTGCCAGACCTGGTGACGATTTCTAAAATTACCCTGTTTGATTCATATTCTTAGGGCAAGTCAACTCAAAGGTGACTTGGAAATAGCCCCATGAAAAATAATATGTTCCCCCAAACATCTTTTAAGAAACCCAGACCAGCGGTCTCCATTCAGAATTAAATGTATACATACTATGCAAATTAATTAAAAGAGCCAGCTCATTAGGAAAAGATCTAATGAGCAGAGGTTTGGGGGACTTAAATGTTCTACCTGTTGGTGAATAAAAGTGTCCCTTGGCTTCTGCAGCAGTGAGACAAGTACGAGTGTCTTCTCATTCATTGTTGATGACAGTAACACAAAGTGACATAGTATTGCCAGGAGGAAAAAAAATATACATTAAAGTTTAAAATACCCTAATACTAAGTAAAGTTCTATGTATTTAACCATAGGTAAAAATGCACATGTGCAGGGGCACCTGGCTGGCTCAGTCGGTTAAGCATCCAACTATGGATTTCAACCCAGGTCATGATCTTGCAGTTTGTGAGATCGATCCCCGCATCAGGCTCTGCACTAAAAGTGCTGAACCTCCTTGGGATTCTCTCTTTCTCTCTCCCTCTCTCTCTCTCTGCCCCTCCCCTGCTTGTGCACTCACACAATCTCTCTCAAAATAAACTTTAAATATATAAATACATAGATATAAATGCACACATGCAAGAAGATGCATGTATTATGTCTTCTGTTTTCACCGCAGCATTATTTGTAGTAGCATACAACTACAAACAGCTCTATATGCTATGGCATGGCTACATTGGGAATACTATGCAGCCATGAATAAGGGTGTGGACATTATTTATGGAATGACCTGTGTAGATCTCCAAGATATATGGAGTAGGTTGTCTAACAGTACACATACAGCTACCTCTTGAACAACACAGGGGTTAGGGACACTGACCGCCCCCCTCACCGCACAGTCAAAACTCGGCACATAACTTTTGACTCCCCAGAAATTTAAGTACAAATAGCCTACTACTCACCAAAAGCCTTACCCACAACATAATAATTAACATATATTTGGTATGTTATATGTATTAGATACTATATTCTTATAACAAAGTTTGCTAGGGAAAATAAAATGTTATCAAGAAAATCATAAGGAAGAGAAAATACATTTACTACTACGGTATATTCATCACAAAAGAGCCACATGTAAGTGAGCACCTGCAGTTCTAACCGATGCTGTTCAAGGGTTAGCTGTGTATCATTTGTGTAATATACAAACTAGACGTTTTCCACACATAAAACACAGTAAATGCACAAAATTCATTACATCTATCTTTCAAAGGGGTCTAGAATTAGGAGGGGCAGGTCAAGTTTTTCTGTAGTGTTAGAATTTTAAAACCACAATGGATTCATCTACTGTTTTTTAACTAAAAGAAAATAAAAATAACAACACACTGACAGAATGAGATAAAAACCAAAGAAAGAAACTGACAAAATGCAATTTCTATACTCACTGTCCAAAGCAAGAAATTAGGGGCTCCCTTCACTGACGGCTTTACAGATACAGTACTGCCTGATTATTAGAAGCAACTGGTCAGGGCCTCGACTTGGATTAAAGACGTAGCACATACTGGGCCCTTATTCAATGGGACAACTCCCAGCTGGGTCCTGTGCATTCTTGCACTCTCCCAGGCTTTCTGCTTCCCTTTTTTTTTTTTTTTTTTTAATTTTCACAGAGTTGTTCTTTTATTTAATGACAGGGAGCCCCCAATTCTAAAAGCTCTCTTTAACCCTTAGTGCCCAAAGCATTTGAGGACGTCAGTGAATTCCAAGTGTTTAATCTTGCCTGCATTAACGGCGGTCACATTCTGCACTTTCAATCAGCCATCCCTCTCCAGGCCCTGGGGGGTAGGGGGAGACACGGGGACTTGCTCTCTTACAACACACCTGCCCACTAGGGCACACAGAAACAATAGGAAACAAAAAGCAAACCAGAGGGACCACATCTTAGGAGCAGGAATATGCCTGTGCACCTGCTATGCCCTCACCAGCCATTTAGAGGAAGGTCAAAAGGACGGGGAAGGGAAGGAGGGCAGGAGAAAGGAGATAAATGCCCTCAGGAGGGCACCTCCTATATAAGGGGCACCGCAGCGTGTGCCCGCCCACCAGTCCCCACCAGGGCGGGCAAATGTGCGATAGCACCGTTCACTAATTCAGCCACCCTTCAACATCGTTCCCTGAGTCCCTCCTACATGCAGTAAAACACTGGGGTGGGCCTTTCACCACCTCTTTCTCCCCGCCCTGGGGAAAGAAGGGAAACAATGGACCACTGACTACCTTCCCTAACCCCAAATTTATTCCACATAAACGACTTCTCTATTCCACTGTTACGTCCCTCCTACTTCTTTCGTGACAAAACATCTTTTTCTTTCTAATGCAATGCCAGTGCCAGTAAATGGTTTCTTGGTTTGTTTTTTTTGTTTGTTTTTTTTTTTGCTTTACCCACCCTTAATGGACAAATTTAAAGGTCAGCTACTTTACATCAGCCAGCCCTCAAATTTTATTTTAAACTGGCCCATAAAATCCAAAGCAGGAAACCAAATAACACCCTAGAACAAAGAAATGGAGAATAAAGAAAGAATCAGATCTACCAACCTCCCCCCAACTCCCTCCCCCACCAACCAAACCCACTAGAGACAGATACTGGACTCACTCCCTAGTGTGCAAGAGCTTTCCCAGCAGGGTTACTGCCACCTACTCTCCACACCCATCATGGACATCCTCACCAATGCAACTCTGAGCCTCAGGCGCCCCCCCCCACCCCTGCACACCACTTCTTAGTTGATACCTCCGGGGTGTGTGGTCATTAACAGGTGAGGAGATAATACCCGGGCTTGCATCTCGGCCACCCAAAGCCCTTCCTGCATGTGTCTTTTATCACCGTCCCACTAAGCTCACCCACGGCCTGGCACCTGTGCCCACACCTGCAGCGGGCTAGCGCTCTGGGCAGAGCGGCCTGGCTTTATCATTATTAGCAGGTCCGCGCTGAACAAGGACCACGAGAACAGAGCCTGTTCGCAGGAAGCTGGGCTGCAAATGGGCAGGTAGCGGAAACTGTCACATCACAGCAGCCAGGGGCAGGAGCCAGGCAATCGCTACGGTTCTTCAGGAAGCAGGTGGGTATTAATCCTACCTGAATGAATGCAGTTCGTCTCGGAGGGGACATCAATAATTCAGTAAGCAGGGAACAAAACAGACCTTTGTTACCTGCGTTTTGTTAGCATTTTGTTTTTGTTTCCATCAGTGGGGCATCCGGGAGGGAACTGTGGCGCATTCAAAAAAGTTTTTCTTCAAGGCACTAGTCACCAAGACTTTTTCCAAAGCATTTAGAAAATCGAATTTAACCTAAGGCCGATGGTTCTCAAGGGGCGAGGATGGGTAGGGGATGTTACCTCCTCCACGACATTTGGCAATGCCTAGAGACATTTTTGGTTGCTACAAGTGGAGGAATCTAGTGGAGAGAGGCCCAAAATGCTGCCAACCCTCCTACAATGCACAGGACAGTCATCCCAAAACAATACATGACCTGGTCTGAAGTGTCCAACAGTGCCAAGGCTGAGTCACTGCCTTGACTCATTTAAAAACCCCAACCATCCTCAATGGTGGGTATAGTTATTACATATACTTTTTTTTTTTTTAAGTGTCTTTATTTTTGACAGAGACAGAGTGCGGGCATGAGCTGGCGGGGGGGGGGGGGGGGGGCAGAGAGAGAGGAAGACACAGAACCCAAAGCAGGCTCCAGGCTCCAAGCTGTCAGTATGGAGCCCGACGCGGGGCTCGAACTCACGGACTGTGAGATCATGACCTGGGCCGAAGTTAGACACTTAACCGACTGAGCCACCCAGGCGCCCCATTCTGTATACTCTTTTCACAGAAGGACAAACAATACGCAGAGAGAGTTAAATAACTGGCCCAAGTAGACCTGAGATTCCAATCTGGTCTACCTCTGGAACCTACACTACTCACCATCATTATCACCTGCCTTCCCAGACAACCGATTTTTGCTCCTCCTCTTCAGCAGCTCTTCACCATAGCTGATTCTTGTTCCCCCATCCTCCAACCCTAACGTCATTCATAGGAGGGCTGGAGTCTGACTTACTCACTTCTCCATCCTCACAGCACAAGGTTATCTCACAGAGGCAATCCGCAGAGATGTTACTTACCACATAACCAAATGTGCCCCCAGCTCACTTTTGTTACAGGGTGACCGCAGAGTACCATGGTCATCTGGACTCTGACAGTATATACCAGCATCCAAACAATAAACCTAACACAATACAAGATTCCTCCTCCAAAATGCAGACAGGTGAGTTTTCATCTAGTATTACAATTGGAAACACCCTTTACAATCAAGGAATCGGGAGGGAATAGGCATGAACAAGTCCATACCAACTTGGACATAAATCTGTATTTGTTTCTCAAAGGAGAGAGTGATCCTTCAGATTACCACAGGGATCGCAGGAACCAAGAAAAGGTTAAGAAACTGTGAAGCAATCCTATACATCCCATTTTAAAATTAAACAAAGTAAGGCATGAGAAAGTGGCTTTCCCAAAGCCACACAACCAATTAGCACAAGGGGAGCCCAGAAAAAATGGTGTCAACGCCCCGAAGCTGTGGAATGTGTTAGAAACGCTATTTCTGGTTTCTGAATTTAGATCAAACTTTGTTACCCAGATGCCATATTAAATAAAATAAAGCTAAAATAGAAAAGGTACCAGCCTAGTTACACAGAGTGACTCTCAACCCCAATCGTAACTGAAACTTCTTCAAAACCTTTTAAGCCAGCAATACTGAGAAGATGCATTCTTCTGGAGTCCTTTATCTATTTTTACAAAAAAGCACAAGTCTGAAAACAAACTGACATAATGGGCAGCTTAATGATTCGGTGCCTGGATACATGGGGCAAACACAAGCTGCTAAGAAACGTCTTGTGATACAGTGACCTATAGGAAGAAATGAATGTGTTTGGTCTTTGCCCCAGTTCCTGACACCAAGCTCCCGAAACCCTTGCAATTTCCTAAGTGTTAACAGCTATAAAAAATGAACAAGCCCCTTGCAACCACACCTCATTGTATGTTAATGAGGTGACTTTTAAAAAGCCACAATAAAAAACCCCAAAAACACAGGGCTGGGAGAAATTTTCAGGTTTGAACCAGAACACACGCAAGTGTCAGGTGGGTGAGGACGCACCTCAAAGCTTCGCAGGGACAGAAATGCCACACTTGGCCCTATGTATCTCTTCATCTGGCTGTCCGTTTACATCTTTTGATAGACCTTTTGTAATAAGCCAGTAATCTAGTAAGTAAACGGTCTTCTCAAGTTCTGGGTCATTCTAGCAACTGACTGAATCTGAGGAAAGGACTAGGGGTACCTCTGATTTGTAACCAAGTCAGAGAGAAGTTCTGGGTAACCTGGGGACCCATCATGAAACTGTCATCTGAAGACAGAGAGAGAGAGTGTGTGGAATTTTTCTTTTCACATCTCAAAGTACCAATCCAGTGAGCTTTGACAAAGAACCTATAACTTCATCACCTGAGGAGATTTCTAAACTACAGGCAGCGGCAAAGGGTAGTGGTAAAGTATCAACACCCCGAGGATAAAGGACAAAGTCTCAAATTCAAACTCTGTACTTACCTTAGGATTCCCTTAAAAGTAGGGACCCAATGGAATTATCTAGAAATATGCACCAATAGGCAAATACAAGAATGCTCTTTACCGCTTATTCCTACAAGCCTAAGACTAGAAGGAACCCAAAGGTCTACAAATAGGAAAGTGTGTCAACTGTGGTGTATTCACATCACTGGTGAAAACCAAGGAACCCACACAGCATCACGAACGAATCTCACAGACACGACATTGCATAAAAGAAGTCCAACATGGCGTGCCTGGATGGCTCTATGGTGAAGGTGAAAACAGAAACGCCCCTATGGTAATGTATCTAGCCACACACTTAGGATTTATGCGTGCATGTGTATTAAATATGATAATTTAATAAAATTAAAGTTTAAGATATTGTTTATGTTTTAATCTACCATATACGTATACATTTATTTTTTTTTAACATTTATTTATTTTTGAGACCGGGAGAGACAGAGCATGAATGGGGGAGGGTCAGAGAGAGAGGGAGACACAGAATCTGCAACAGGCTCCAGGCTCTGAGCTGTCAGCACAGAGCCCGACGCGGGGCTCGAACTCACGGACCGCGAGATCACGACCTGTACCAAAGCCAGATGCCTAACCGACTGAGCCACCCAGGCGCCCCAATATACGTATATATTTAATATAGTAAATATTATCATTAATATCAACTAAGTTCATATTAATATGTAAACTTATTTGTGTATTAACTTATATTCTAATTCAACTACCAAAAACGTTTTTAATTGCTTAAAGAAAAGTAAAAAGACAGGGAGCCTGACTGGCTCAGTCAGCTGAACACCCCACTCTGGATTTCAGTTCGGGTCATGATCTCTTATGGTGGTGATATCCAAGCCCTGTGTTGCACTCTGTGCTGAGGGTGGAGCCGGCTAGAGACTTACTCTCACTCAATCTCTCTCTCTCTCTCCCCCTCCCTCCCTCTCAAAAAAAAAAAAATAGTAGAGACAAAAATCCACTTCTGCCACTAACTAGCTGAGGTACTGAAGGCCAGACACCTCTCTTCCTGGGCCTCAAATTTCTCTTCTTGAAAATGGAGCCAATAGCCGGTTTTCTCACCAAGTTGTGGTAAAAATAGTGGAGAAGGTAAGGACAGGGGAACTCTTACCACCACGCCTCAAAACACATCGCCGCTTTTATTTCTACCATCCACACTGTGATAACTCTTCCAGCTAGTTCTGCTAGTTCTTTATGGACATGCCGTGGAGGTAAGAACCGTCAGTGTGGGCTTTTGGTTGTTTTAAACCCCCATCATTTGAAAAATAAAATAAAATTTAATTTAATTTAAAAAATTAAAAAATAAAATAAAATAAAATAAAATAAAATAAAATAAAATAAAATAAAATAAAATAAAACCCCAATCGTCTGGCCCACAAAACCCCACACGAAGAGAACAAATAAATTCTTCTGATAATAGTATGCAACTCGAGAGGCAGCATAAGTCAGAGGTGACCTGGGGCCTCCTGAGACCCAGCCCTACCAGAGATCTGTAAATGAGACGCGCATCCGGCCACATCCCACATCCTGCCTCCCAGGTGCCGCGGAGGAGCCGTCAGGTACCTTGTTAGCAGTGGGTGCAAATGCGAGAAGTATCACACTGGTACTCTGCATGTTCTGACAAGACCAGGAGGAAGCGCGGTCCCCAAAGAATCAGAGAGCCCAGCATGCAGCCTGATTAATCACCGGAGGAAAAAGCCCATATGGCGCGATGGTGGAGTGCTGCGTGAACACACAGGAAGAAACATGTAGCCAGCAATAAACAGACAAAGGGGCAAGCACAGGGGGCAGTGGCAGGGCGGGGGGTGGGGGTGGGGGGGAAGGTGGATAGCAATTCCTCTCCCACTACAAACGTTGCCAGAAAACCAGGAGCCTTATCCTCCCTGACCGGTCTCACTCTGTTACTAACTGCCGGGGCTCCCTACGTGGAAGGGCCCTTTGACCTTGACGGCATTAACGACAGGGATGCAGATTTGTTTCCATCAGACATGTTAAGATGTTTTACTTGTATTTCCTGCGGAGTATAAAAGTGTGCAATTTAAGATTCACGGGGGCACTGGGGAATACAAGTAACAGATGTCATAAATGGGGAATAGGGGTGTACACAGAATGAAAGTGACAGAGCCGACTAGGACTCTGAGAAAAGAGGGATATTTATCCTTCTACATGCAGAAAACCCAAAATGTGAGCGTCCTAGAACAAGGGAGGAGTTGTTGCATTGCCATTCATTTTTTTCCTCTTTCTTACTTTCTTTTTTTTATTTTTGAGAAGCCCTAGCATTCACCCTCCAAAGGCAGTCAAGTTCACTTCACCACCTTCCAGATACAGTCGTCTCATCAAAGTATCATTGTGCTAAGAGGTAAATTAAACCCAACTGTGTTATCATGTGTAATAAAAGTAGGCAACCAGGGAATTCATTGAGCCCAATTTAGTTATAAATTTCCCTTAAAGTTAAGCTAAATATCAAGAAAAGGCAATTAGGCACAAGCTTTTAGCACTGTGTTGAATTACTTTAATATTCATTTCTATCGAGTCAGGGCTACACAAAATTTTGATGATGCACATTCTGAGCTTATGTGCAGTTTTATCCCCCAGTCTATGGGCTTGCAGGTATCTACGAGCAAAACAGATCTGGATGAAGTAATTTTCCCTTTCTTGATGAGGAAAATCACACATACATGGGTTTATATTGGGATTTCACAGTATTTTAGTAAAGCGTGAGTCAACTTATTTCTTGGTTGAAATGTCAAGTTCCATCAGCCGATGGCAATTCTTGGGGGGAGGGAATATATACAAAGGAATAGGACACATGGGTATGAGAAACCCAAAAGATATTCACAGACAACTGGTCACTAAATAGCGATCAATTCCAAGAGGACCACGGAGACAACATTCTCCCCCCTCAAATAATTCAAAGCTCCAAGCATCTTTGCCCTAGAATTCAAGGGCCCTCAACACTAACATATGAGACATTTGTTCCTAAAAATACTGTAAAACTTACTTCAAAAGCAGCCACTCCAGGGCTGAGTCTCCTTTTGCATTTAACCTTATTTTCTAGTTTTTCAAGTGTTTCAATTTTATGCAAATCATTCTTTTAGACTTCTTTGTCATCAGAAGCATTTTCCTGTTCTGAAGCTCCCTTCTTTTGTTCCCTTTACTCCAATGAATTCAGACTCTCTCCTGGTTTTTGTTTCTCTACAGTAGTAACACTCTATTGCAATGCAGCAGCAGACAATTTAAGCTAAGGTGACAATCATTTCAGAAAATAAAGCAAACCTGCTTTCATAAACTCTTACCACGTGACTAAATATGCCTTCTGCAGTGGGGGGAAGGGAAGAACGGTGCAACCTTCACTTTTAGTTCAGAATAAGAGGACAAAGGGACTTGGAAATGGAAGGTAGAAGCAGCTGGTACTTTTAGGGTAATACCTAATTCAATTTCCCTTCATGATGTCTACAAAACAAGGATTCTCAAAGTGTAGTCCACAGACCCCTGGGGGTCAAGATGCTTTCAGGAGATAAAGTGGGAGTATCCCAGAGACCCTATGACTTGGAACATCACAACAGAATGAATGCAAAAGCAGTGAGGAAAATCCAGCTGTTTTCTGTTGAGCCAGACATTAAAGAGATTTGGAAAAAAAAAAAAAAAAAGTAAAGAAATGCCATTCTTCCCACTAACATTTCTTGATTTGGAAAACAGTTACTTTTCACAGAAGTGTTATTTATGTTAACATGCTATGGTTTCATTAGTTTTATTTTTAGTGATTTAATCGTTTTTAAGTGTCTGTTTAAAATTTCAATAGGGTAGGGGCGCCTGGGTGGCGCAGTCGGTTAAGCATCCGACTTCAGCCAGGTCACGATCTCGCGGTCTGTGAGTTCGAGCCCCGTGTCGGGCTCTGGGCTAATGGCTCAGAGCCTGGACCCTGTTTCTGATTCTGTGTCTCCCTCTCTCTCTGCCCCTCCCCCGTTCATGCTCTGTCTCTCTCTGTCCCAAAAAAATAAATAAACGTTAAAAAAATAAATAAAAAATAAATAAAATTTCAATAGGGTAAATGAAACATAAACCCATATACACAAAAGCTATCAGGGGTTGTCCGTAACGTTTAAGAGTGCAAAGGATACCAGAGATTAAAAGGTTTGAGAACCACTACCATAGAAACGCAATCAGCAACTATGCCCCACGGGCCGAATCCAACCTGCCTGGTTTTGTAAGGTTTTGTTGGCACACAGCTATGTTTGCTTGCAGACTGTATAGGAGCTAGGTCCAACCCGTTTCTATAAATGTTTTTATTAATAAAATTTTATTGAGACGAAGTCATACCCCATTGGTTCCACATCATCCACGACTACTTTCCTGCTACAAGGGCAGAGGTGAGTAGTTGTCAGAGACGGTATGACCTGAAAAGCCTAAAATAGTCACCATCTGGCCTTTTACAGAAAAAGAGGATGGTGGCGCCCATGACCAGTCTTAACCAGCCACCTCCCATGCACCAGGCTCTGTGCCAGCAGCACCTTACGTGGATCAATTCCATCTTCCCAGTTAACTCCAGCGGGGCAAGGCCACCACACCCCATTGTACAGAGGAAAAGTTTAAAACTCAGTTTCAAGGATGTTCAGGACACAAGGTTTTACCAGTGGAGCAGGCAATATTCAAAACCAGGTGTGACTGGAGGATCAACCATGGCCTGAATGAAGCAAGAAAAATAAACATAGTAACTTTTCAAAAGACCCCCAGGAAAAAAAAAGAACAACCTCCTAACAAAACTCAGACAAGGTATTTTCTACTGAAGAGAGCACAGGATTCCAGTTGTTTCTACCACTGGCCACTTCTCCAGCCCATGCCCTGCTCACGTGCACACTTACACCGAAGTGCCTACCTAGTGTACAAGGAGATGTCTTCGCACAACCCATCTGCAAAAAGCCGCATGAAACCAAATATGGGATTACATTAGAAATGACTGGGTGCTTTTTCGTACATCGACTGCATCTCAATAAAGCTAGAGGGAGGAGGAGGTGAAGGAGGGGGGAGGAGGAGGGGGAGGAGAACCAGAAGAAGTGGAAATAATAATAATAATGGGAATCCTTTCATCCTTCCTGACCCCAGAAGAAAAGCTTCAACAGTAGCCATCGAGTACGTCTGCTGCAGATTTTTGGTAGGTGCTGTTTATTCGGTTAATAAAAGTTCCATCTACCGTGAAAAAGGAAAAGGAAAAGGAAAAAAGAAAAAGAAAAAAAAGAAGAAGAAAAAGAAAGGAAAAAGAAATGAGCATGTGGTTAGAGTTTCTTAAATGGCTATGCACTTAAGATGTCAATTGGTGGCCCTTTACAATAACAACAACAAGAAATACTTAACATGACCACATAAGCATTAGGGGGAATTTATGGGTACTACACTGAAAAAAAAAAAAAGCAGCTATGAGGTTTGTTCTCATGGCAATACCCTCAAAGTCGTAGTTTTAATAACCTGTATTTACATTCCAATCGCTTCAGTCTAATATTGATGGTGCCACAGAATGTTCTCAAAGCTTTTCCTTAATTCTGACACCATCCCCTTTGCCAAAATACACACCCAGTCACTCATTCTCTCTAACGTTTTTGAATTAGGGGTGTATTTGTGTAAGAACCAATGTATATTTAATATACTAGTGTTTTATCAATCTCAAAACAGACTCTGTATATCATATAATCTTTGATTATGACAATTCTTGTTGACTTGGCACAGACCATACTATTAAAACAAATAGAAAAGTACTTTCTGAATTATACTACTGCAACCTGGAACAAATCATACTGGCCACAGAACTCATCATACCTTTAATAGAAATGTCTGGCTTTAAAAGAATCTCCTGAATAGTCAGGAGTCGAATAAGCAAAACAAAAGCAAGTCAAATCAACTGTAAAATCTCAAAGTAAAGCTTAAAATGCAGGAGGTACATGGGGCCATGGAAGCACTGGGTTTCAGTGATGGCAAGGGAACAGAGAGACCCTTTACTTTAGTCAGAGGAACTTGTTTTCAAAGGAAGAAAACTGAGATCCAGAAACTCAATTAGGTAGCACAGCCTTTGATATAACTGGTCCATCCAGTCCAATGCTCTTAGGACATGAGGGAACCTCATACCAGTCTAGGCATTTTATTTTTAAATTTTGGGGAAAAAAATGGGAGTATTCTATAACCAAATTTCAAATAGTTCAAAAAAAGCATGCAGTGAAAATTTGGGATCCCTCCCCAGTCCCCAGAAGTTACCTTTGAAATACATCTTCCACATCCTAAGACGTGTGTGTGTGTGTGTGTGTGTGTGTGTGTGCGCGCGCGCACGCGCATGCGTGCATGCACATTTCAATGACTAAGACAGGGAGAGAGAGAGAGAGAACGAGAATGTTCCTTTTGCCCACCCACACAGGAAAACACTTAAATGGAATCCATACAAATTCTGTATCTAGCCTTTTTTCACTAAGTATCCAAATCAGAAATAATTCTTAATCAATATATATACGGTCGCCTCTTTTCTTATAAAAGGCTACACAATGCACCATCATGCAAATACATCACAAGTAAGAATTCTAATTATGCATATTTAGGTTGTTCCCAGTTCAGGCTACCCAATGCCTGCTGCATTTACTATCCCCATACCTCAATCTTGGTACAGATGTGCAAGTTTCTCCACAGAATAAATCCTCACAAGTGGGAATGGGAGTCAAAAGGTATGTATTCTTTTTTCCTTCGAAACTTACAGATTGCCTTCCGAAGACTATTGAACCAAGCATTTATTCCCACTAACATGGTTGTGGTCCAGTAGTAGATAGTACTTTGATCCGTACCCTTACTAATTTGATGCTTTGTCAAACATGTTAATCTCTGCCAATCAACATAAAATGTTATGTCATTATGGTTTTAATATGTAAGGGACTTTATGAAACCTATTCCCAAAATGGCTCCTTACTAGCTATAATCCTTTCTAAATTATTATTAAGGACCAGGGCAGTAAAAAAGATCATGTTAATCAGTTCTGGCCCTTTGGATTCACTAAAGCATGTGTAATATTAACCGCATTGTAAAGAAATCCTTGGTGTATATGATATCTTGGAGTCCTTAACCCACTGGTCAATTTTGGATAAGAAAAGAAGAGAAAAAGTGAAATCAGAGAAAAGGAGAGTTGGAATACATGAATGTAACCAGTCATCAGAAAGATGTAGGTAAATGAGTGTAGGAGGGGTGTGGGTGTGTGGGTGTGTTGGTGTGTATGTGTGTAAAACGGAGCAGTGAATCAACAGACTGTTGGCTTGAAATAAAGTATAAATACCTAACCTTCTTATGGCTTCATTCTGTTCTCTCCAGCTTTTAACATGGTCTAAAAAGGGTTCATATTAATTACTAAAAGCAATCTTTATGTGATTGGATGGAATAAAAAGTTAGAATGATATGGTTAAACAGTACATTAGGACTCAACTTTAGTAGAAAGGAAGAAAAAAAAAGTTCTCATTCTTTTTAAATACTAGTTTGGGGAAGAAGAGACTGCAGGAAGCACAGACTACCATACTGGTAGGAATAAGGAACTACAAAGTAAACACTCAGGACCGTGGAAAATCCTACCTACCAAGCAGTTCTTTTACTTTTTGTTATTTAAGCTTTCTTAAGGTATGACTGACACATAAAACTGTAAGATATTTAAAGTGTACATCATGGTGATTTGATATATGTATATATTGTAAAAAAAAAAAAATTCCCACATCTAGTTCATTAATACATCCATCACCTCACAGATTTTTCTTTTAATTGGGGCGGCGGGGGGGAGGAGGGAGGGAGAGTATGAAAACATCTAAATTCCACTCTCTTGGCAAATTTCCATTGTACAATACAGTGTTATCATCTGTGGTCACCGTATCTTCTATTCGATCCTTACACCTTATTCATGTTATAGCTGAGAGATTGTACCCTTTTACCAACCTCTCCCATTTACTAGCTACAATCTTAATGCTTTCATAAGACTCACAAGGGCCCTCATGAATTGGCCTCTTGCCTATCTTCCTGGTCCAGTTTTGTCTCTGTTACATCCTCAGCCACTCCCTAAAGAGCTGGCATATTTATGCCCACATGTCTTAACACACACTCTTCCCTCTACCTAAGATGTTATTCCTTCTCTCTGTAATGCCCATGCTGACCTTCAGGCCCAACTGGGTCATCCCCTACTCAACTCAAACACCACCTACTTTTCAAAGTCTTGCCTCTCTTATCTCCTCTCCACACAGGAGCCCAAACAGAGTCAGATTTCATTGTATTCTCTTCTTCTGTCTCCCTACCCCCCAACACACATGCCTTTTAACATCTCTGTTCTGTAACAGATCATGTCTTCATCTCTTGGAGTATTTGTACATACCCTTCCAGGGCAAGGACTCAATCATCTTTTGGTCCTCATTAGCACTAAGTCCAGTGACTTACTGGGCAGGGAATGTCAGCTGAATCTACTGGATCCTGGCTGACAGACAGTACTGATACAGACGTGCATTTGGTTATACCACATTACCAGGGCATTCAACCAAAAAAGTTCAGAATACATTAGCAGAAAGGAATACAGTGCCAAGTTTAAGAACATCTCATGGGTAATAAGTAGAAGCATTTGAATATTCCCTTACATAAAATATATTATTTCCCATCACAAAACCTAATGGAAACATAAAAATCATTTATTCTAACAAATTTGGGACAGGTATTAAATTCAGAATTTCTCACATATTAATCATTTATACATCTTGCTAAATAGTTGGATGTTAATATGATGCCTACCTCTCCATAAAACTGAATTGTCTGGTATAATGAATGGGCAAATTGCGTTTTTAATATTCTTCCATTGTTAATCTTTTTTTCATTTCTATTCCAAGGAATAGCAACCAATTAATAAAAAATCTTGCTCTTATATCATATCCAATTGCTATAAAAACAACTGTTCATAAAAGAGCTGGGAGGATGTTGAATAAAATGTACAACATACTAAAAAGTTTTATATGTGCTTACATAGAAATGGCTATCTTTTACCATGAATTTTTCACTTCTGATCATTTCCACAGTATAATAGGTAGTAATGTAGCAGGATTCTCACACAGAGAGTCAGGTCACTGAGGATTTTCTTTCCGGGAAGCAACTTTATTCGTGCCAGCACAGCTCAGTTGGGTTCGTACCCCATGAACTGAGCCCCAAGCTACATGGCATAGTTTTTTATACATCTTCTATTTCTTTGTCTCCCATATATGGGAACACACAAACATGCAACCCGATTAAGTGGCCTCATGTCACAAGGTCATGAGGGATGTTGTCATGTGTGTATATAGCCAGGTTGCCTTCAGGTTTTTTGGTTTTTGTCTTCATTTCTCAGGGAATGAACCCTACCACAGTAAGAGCAGGTAACAGCTATCAAACAACAGGTGCCACAAACTATAGTTAGGTCACTTTTGCACACTATTTTACAAACTTAATATTCACATCAACTGTGTGGAGTCGACTAATTTTGTTATTCACATTTTATAGCTGAATACCTTGAGCTGAAAGCTTCACACAAGGTGTTACTACCAAGTTGTGCAACGGAGACTTGAATACTAGTTTGTCCAATTCCCTGAGGCATGGTCTTTATCACCACCCAACCTCTACTCTGTGTGGCATAAAAATGGCTAATGTCGTGTTTTAAATTTCTGTAAATGTCATTTGAGATGTATGCGCAACACAAAACTCTTCATCAAACCATTAACTGGCACCACATATACCCAAGGGCACCTGAACCCTTAAACGGGACACCACAGAGTAATACCAGAAAATTTATTACTTATCACATAGGACAGTTCAGCACTGGACTGTACAAAAGCATACAAGTAAATATAGCATGGACTGTTCATCCTTCATCCTACTTACCTAGTTACTCTCCATAACCTAAAATGTACTATCTTCAACCCCTTATATAATGGAACGTGCCCTTTCCATGCTCCCATCACTAGGTTCTTTATGAGTCAGGGTTCAAATGAAAGTCCTCTTCACTCAATGTGACTCCACTGCACCTACCTACCAGCCCTTAAGGAAGCCCCATCTGCCCTTCACAGTCTTAAAATTTTACTGAAATATCTGGTGTTATATCTGTACTTGGTGGAAACCCTAATGGTAACCTCAGACAAAGTAGTTTGCACTAACCTTGTTGGGATATTTTCCAGAATTTGTAAGTCCATATTGTATAAAGGCATCCTCCAGATGAGATTAGGACACACATGTGTCCAGCCAGACAAAGCACAATGGTCACCTTTGTCTCCTTCCCCTCAGTGCTGTCACATATCCCTTGAAGGAAACCCAGTTTGGTTTATAGCTCTTCAGTCGTTTTCCTAAGTGATTACACACACACACACACACACACACACACACACACACACACACACACACAGATACTCCTACATATAAAGGCTGGCCCTTTCACTTTGTTTTTTTTTTTTTTTTGAGAGTGAGCAAGAGCACAAGCAGGGGAGGGGCAGAGAGAGACAGAGAGGGAGAGAGAGAACCCCAAGCAGGCTCCACTCCTGGCACAGAGCCTGCTGCAAGGTTCGATACTGCTCACAAACTGTGAGATCATGACCTGAGCCAAAATCAAGAGTCAGACACTTACCAGACTGAGCCACCCAGGTGCCCCTGCTCCTTCCACTTATTTAAAAAGCACACATAGAGGGATGCCTGGGTGGTTCAGTGAGTTAAGTGTCTGACTCTTGCTTTCGGCTCAGGTCACGATCTCGCAGTTTCATTCGTTTGAGCCCTGCGCTGGCAGTGCGGAGCGTGCTTAGGATTCTCGCTCTCTTCCTCTCCCTCTGCCCCTCCCCCACCCCCAAATAAACAAACTTAAAAAAAAAACACATAGAATCATACTACATATTGTCCTGCAACTTGCTTTTATTACCCAACAACATAGTAAACATTTTTCCATGTCAGTATACATAGGCTTATGTCATTTGAGGGTACCTAATATTCCATATTTCTGGGGTGCCGTGCTTGATTTAACCAATCCTCTATCAACAGATAATGTGATTTTCTTTTGTCCATGTAAAAACACAGCAATTCCCTCCAAAAATCAGTCATTCCTAAGCAGTTTCATCTGAGACATGTGAAGAAACACTAACGTGCCTTTCAAGGAAGAAAGTGCTGAGATCCAATACTGCCAGGCAATGAGTGTCTTGTCTATTAATTTCCTTGAAGAAAAAAAAAAACATTCTCTAGCTTTCTGACACAAGCTCAAAAGCCAACAGAGGGTTGCTGTTATTCAGAAAGCTTTGTTTCCAGTCAAATACTTAGAAGGGCATTTGAAAGAGAATGGGAGTCCACTACCAGAAACCATTTGAGTGAATGGTTTTCTTAGGATGTGGAATCTATAAATGGCACAATGTTGGCCTTAATGTGTGCTGACAGGGAGGGAAGATGAATTTATCACTTCATAGACCTGCAGGGCAAACACATTGAATGTTCAGGGTCCCAGGCTTTCCCTGGTTGTGTGCATGTTTGTTCAACCTGTCCCCCAATCCGGTGCACACTTTGCATGTATCAGATGTCCAAGAGATGGGAAGCAATTCAGACAGGGTCCTGAAACAGCTGTTGTATATAACACATGTCTCCGTCAAGCACAGGGACAATTAAACGTTCACCTTTTGTCCTGGAGAGCATCAGGAAACAAGTTATCCTGGAACAAACACTCAAAAGGGATCTGACCGTGACCCTTAGTGATTCTGTCATGTCACACTCGCTCCCTTTTCGGGTTTAGTGGCCTTGAAGAACCACGAAGCCTCTGCTCCTCCAAGAATTGAGCGGGATCACCCCAATGACAGCATTTGCCTCCCAAGCCATCTGCTACAAACAATGAGGGCTGGTGAAGTTGTCATAACAAGTCAGGTCCACTGTCGGGTTGGGGCTAATGCCAGAACAAAATCTGGCAAAGCTCCCTCATCAGAGAACCCAGGGGACAGCTTAGACAGTGCCCAGA
Organism: Herpailurus yagouaroundi; assembly: GCF_014898765.1. Classification (NCBI taxonomy): domain Eukaryota; kingdom Metazoa; phylum Chordata; class Mammalia; order Carnivora; family Felidae; genus Herpailurus; species Herpailurus yagouaroundi. The sequence goes on from NW_024412444.1 coordinate 7,363,469, forward strand.
GGAAGGGGGTGGGGAGAAAAATAGAAGAACAATCGTATTGGAAACAATCCTATGGGAAGAACAAGGAGACTTGCTAGAAGGGATGCCCCTTGTCTGACTGGCAGTCTTTCCCCGGATGTGCTTTCATTCCAGAGCACTTAAGACACACACTGCTTCTAACTCTACTAAAGCTTAGTAGCTGGAGAATTTTCAGAACATAAACTGATATCCCCAAAACTCTTCCAGTGGAAAATAAGTGGAAGATGACTAACCCCTCAATTTCTCTGATCAACTAATCTCGACAATGGGATAAGCGTACTCGAAAATGACATGGATGTCTTTTTGTCGTTATTATGACATGCTAGAATGTTCTCCATTTCTTGAGAAAATTTACTCACCATCAATAAATAGGAAAACCAGTATTTCTAATGCTGTCCCCCGCACTACACAGAAATGGCCCCAAGAGAAGCAGATCTGATGTAAATCAATGCCTGTAATTCATACTTGCCCTTGCCACTTCAGATCTGGCTCCAAGTTTCCAAGGAGTCCATGCTGCTCAGCATCCTATAATGGAGATTAGGCCTTCCCAGGTGGAGAGCCACATTCGCCTCTCACTGTGTGTCACTCAGTTCCAGCTGCTCTAGAAGAGAGTGACAACTTATTTCTTTATTTAGGGTGCTCTCCCTAGGCCCCTTCGAGGTGAATTTCTTATATGCCACATAGTCCACATTTTAAGTTAGACCATCACAGATATGCATCGTCTTGTTGAAAATTCTTCCAGAGTTAAGATCCAGTAAACAAATGATCGTGTGTGTGTGTGTGTGTGTGTGTGTGTGTGTGCGCGCGCGCACACGTGCACGTGCATAGAAGTGTGAACGTACACATATACAGATCCTCCGGACTTAACGACGGGCTTACGTCATGATGAACCCATCATAAGCTGAAAATACTGTAAGTCAAAAATGTATTTAATATGCCTCACCTACCAAAATCATAGTTCAGCCTAGCCTACCTTGAGGGTCTGATCACCTAACACCAAGTCTAGTTTATGACAAATAGCTGAACATCTCATATAATTTGAGTACTGTACAAACAGTGCAACTGTACAACTGTTGTAAAAACAGCATAGGTGTGTGGGTACAGAATGGCTGTAAGTATGTCAGTGGCTGACCCTCACGATCACGGGGCTGACTAGGAACCAGGCTCCCACTGCCAGGCATCGGGAGAGAGGATCTCCCATAGATCGCCAGCCCAGATTCAAAAGACCCAGATTCAAAATTCAAAGTACAGTTTCTACTGAATGTGGATCCCTTTCGCACCACAGTAAAGCTGCAATATGTTAAGTCGAACCATCCTAAGTCAGGGACCATCTGAGGTTTCAACTTCTCCCTACATATGATGAGAGAGGAGCAGTTATATGAATCCTTCCCCCAATAGGTCATTCCAATCCTCAAGTCACTTCCGGCTGGCATTAGGGATCTTTGTTACAGCAGCTCCAAATAGGCACTGCAAAATGTTCTCCGTAAGCTAACAGGAAAATCTAATTTTCATTCCTAGTACATAAAACCCACAGTGCTGGATTCTTTGGGTAAAAGGAGTCCTCAAACAGAAGCCAGGATGCTCGAGCTAACGTCTGATTCGTCAGCCTGGGCTCCTTAAACAATTGCAGGACCATCGCCAAACCTCAGCCTCTGCCCGTTCTGCGAAGTAAAAGGTTACACGAGACACGTTAGGATATTTTCCCTGATGCGGTGAGATCTGAGGTAGGGCAGTCCACGAGTTTGGCAGGCAAGTCAAGGTCAAGCCACCCTATCGAAGGTTCTGCCACTGACAAGCCTCACACAAGATAACCTAGAAAAGGGAAGGCAGGATATGGCAGTGTTTACCATTTACCAGGCAGTGACCCAGAAACAGAAAAGGACACTGAATTTAAAGTAGCGGCTGACAAGGGCACTAAAGTTGAGTTTTGCAAGCCTAAGTGTTGAGTCCTTTCGTATGGAAATACAAGGTTGGGGGGAGGGTGGGACACTGGCTCCTTTCTTGGACTCAGAGTTGCCCGCAGCCCACTCAGTGAGGAGCCAGATTAGACTGCTCCCGTCCACCAAAGAGCTCCAGGACCAAGGGAAATGCGAAGAGCCTCCCTGCGGCGCAGCTAATCACCGACAAAGCTCAAGACTGCTTCCAGCTGGGGGCCTCTGCGTCTCTGCAAAGATGGAGGTGGCCCAGGAAAGGGGGCCTCTGATGAGCTCATGCTGTATCTAGCTCTGATTCCTCTAGCGCTGAATACTGAGTACAGGTTGCCCCGCAAAGACCTGCTCCCTAGGCTGGTCAGCACGCACCCTTTTTTAGGTTTGAGGTCAGAAAACAATTTTCCAGGACAATGCTGGTCTAAATCCTGGTCCCTGCCTAATCCCCTGGAAATAATATAAATCTGGCTGGAAACATGGATGACTCCAGGGGAGGCCTCTCTCCCTCCACCCCCCCCCCATCCTCTGGAGACAACATCCCTACCTAGCAACACATCTTCCCTGACAACCACCTCAATGGGACCCAGGTAGAGAAGGTGATGTCAGCCGTGGCTCAGGAAGGTCAGCCACCCTTAGAAGGGGCTCAGTGGGCATGCCTCCAAACCATGTAATTATTAAGGAGCTTTGCTTAAATGATTTCTGCTAAGAAGCAGCTTGCAAAAAACCAGGTACCTAATTCCACTTCAGGAAGCTCAACTCAGCCCCCCACACCCCTATCCACATAATGGCATGTGATTAAACTGTCTTATTCTGTTAGCCCTTTAGCAGACATGAAAACAAAAAAAGTCATAATCCTACCATAAAGCTGTCATTTTTTGAGGGCTATTTAACAAATTGATTTCCCAAAAAGGAGCAGGTATTGCTGTATATTATACACCACCCCCACAAATGTTTCTCTAAGTGAATGCAAATTGGCCTCTAAAGAATTTGTCTAATGTGTTAATAAAAAGATGTCTATGACCAACGAAGCTACAAAGTCCTACTTAAGAAATAATTCACGCTTTCCTAACTTCTCATTCTTTTTCATACTTTTGTATAAATATTAAAGTTAACGGTTTCATTTTCTTTTCATTGCAAATCACTTTGTTTGGAAGAAGAAAAAAAAGGAACATCAACCAATAACTTCCAAAAGGATCCCAAAGCCAGATTGCGTCAGGTCAGACCAGGTCCCCCATTGTCCAGCCCCAGAGTCCCAGTAAGGACTTGACAAATACATCTGGATGGTGGATTCCCTCATACTGCCCGGAAGAATTAATAATGGTTGTTACATCAACGATTGTTGGCTGTCACTCCCAACAGAGCTAACACAGCTGCACATGTGCCCTTCGCCGCAAATCTGGGTCAGTGGGTGACTTGGCAAATGGCTACGTACCAATTTGAGGTGCCGTGAAGGCCCCCAAAGCAAATTCCAGATAAGCCAGAGAGTAAGATTTTCAAGTGGAACTATTCCCACCATGTCTCCTCCAAATTTGTTGAAAATCTCCTTGGGGTTTTCCTCTCAACAGGAAATAAACAGAGATTTTGTGTTTCATTTCAATGTAGATGTTGTCTAACTGGTAAACTTTATACGATCTCTTCTCCCTGGTCCGAATGGTCAATGCCTTATTCATTTTCCATCGGTTTGAGGTGATCTACTTATTGAATTTTCTGAATTGATAACACATGCATATACTATAAAAGGTAAAGTCAAAGGTACAAAAAGATGCACAGTGGAAACTACATCTTATTCCCTCACCTCCTCCCCACACCTCCCAAGGCAACACCTATTACTGCAAATCTAATGATATCCCTGTATGTGTCCCACAACAAAGTAGCCTGATCTAGATACTGTTGTGCACCCTGCCTTTCCCCCACCAAATTAACAAGATATTCAGGGAAATATGGATATATAGAAAAACATATGCATCAGTTCAGATAGAGTTGTTTCACTGATTATAACAGCTGCACATATGCCATTATTTAGCATACCATAATTTATTAAACAGACCCTATTAATGGGCTGTCAGGTTGTTCCCAATTGCTTCCAAATCCAGACGCTGCTGCAATGCATAACCTTGACACAAGTCATTTGGCATTTGTGGAAGTTCATCTGCAGAATACTCACCTGGGGACAAAGTTGCTGGATCAAAGGTGATGCATATGTGTAATTACGGCGGACATAGCCTAATACTTTCACAGAAGCTGTACCAATTTCAAGTCCCCACTACTGACGGCTAAGGCTTCCCCAACTCCCCACAGCCTTACCAACTATTTACAGCACAAACCAATTCTAAAAGGCCATTAAACCTGGCACAGAAAACACTGAGAATGGTCAGGGCCCTGGTGTGGGCCAAATCCTCCTTCCATTCGTTCCCCTAGCTCCCAACTCTACCTGTAGCATGGTAGCAGAGTAATGAGGATCGTAGGCGTGAAGTTCCGTCTCTACTGCTCTTGAGCCGAGAAACCCTGTAGAGTCTAAATATTAAATATCTAAGCTCTTGGGGCGCCTGGGTGGCTCAGTCGGTTGGGCGGCCGACTTCAGCTCAGGTCATGATCTTGTGGTCCATGAGTTCGAGCCCCGCGTCGGGCTCTGTGCTGACAGCTCAGAGCCTGGAGCCTGTTTCGGATTCTGTGTCTCCCTCTCTCTGACCCTCCCCCGTTCTTGCTCTGTCTCTCTCTGTTTCAAAAAAATAAATAAACGTTAAAAAAAAAATTAAAAAAAAAAAAACAACTAAGTTCTCAAAAGCTGTTTCCTCACCCATACAGTGGATGCGCATGCATACGTGCATCCTCCCATTAAACCGAAGCTAGTCCTTCCCGCTGCCAGAATGCAGGAAAGACCAAAGGAGATAACCACAATTCACGGCCTCCATGAATGTTTAGCAAATGTTCACAATGACCGCGTTCCCACTCAAATCCAACGAGAGGTGAGCAACCTTTCCGAGGCCAAATGAGAGATCATGGCAGTGCGAGACCTGATGCTGTCATATGCCAGGCTGGCAGCAAATGCCCTCTTCTCTACCTGTTGGTTTGCTGACAGCCAATTACACAGGTAAGGGCCACACCCTGGGCAGGAGAAGGACTCGGATCTCCTTTCGGGAAAGATCTTGCTGCTCTGCTGCAAGGCAACTTCCGAATCCAAGAAGCTTTGGGCCAAGATGAAGCTCTTCCCAAGCATCTCCCAGGCAAAGACTACAAAGGGTTCAGAAGTACTGGGGACTGGATGTTTCTGCCCAAAGCCCACCTCACGAAAACGGGCAAACTTTGCTTCAGAGCTTCCCAGGGGGCTGGCTGAGATGGTGTCAAATCTGCAGCATGTTCTGACGTAATCCTTGTCCAATCTTGCCTCCCCCACCACCTTCACCTGTCACAGGCATGAACCCCTGATAAGCCCCCTTACACCCGATAACTCAATGTCTGCCTCCCTCTTAAACTCATGTGGATAGACCACCCTGTTGGGATCATCAAGAGGACTCTTGAACTTATCCAAACCCTTCTCACCTCCCTCATCAGACCTTCCTTTCTAACCAAGCCATCCTGCCCTCCACAAGGCTATTGGTCAAACCAATGTCCATCAGTACTCGTTTGCACATGGCAGCTTCCCCATCTTGCATTCTTTCTGCCTGCATCAATAATTCCAAATTCTCAATTTAATAAGAGCAGGCACTTTGCCCAACTCCTCATAGGCTCTGCCCCCAATTAATCCTCATAAATGTGACCTACAAGGCAGGAACTCTTGTATTTAGGAAAAAGAATGAAAGAGAAAGGGCAGAGCCAGAGTCAGAGAGAAGATCCATGTCTAGGAGACCAGACTTAGGTTAAATCGTTGCTTCCAAGGTCAGTCCACGCAGGAAAGCAATTCACACACAGGTGCCTCTGAGGACATAGATCATGGTCACGTTCACCACACACTACATTGGTTCTTTTCAGATCTGGTTCCCAAACCTCAACTATTCCAGGAAGCCTCCTCCAGTCAACTATAAAACTTAAATCCACAACTCCCTTGAAATCAAACAGGCAAGTTTTAATCTATATTAATCCACATTTGTCGATTCTTGGTTTTGAAACTGCTCTAATCGATTTCACATGGTCTGGTTTTGGCTCCCCAACTAAGTTGTAAATGCCCCCAGGACCCTAAGCCCCCATTTTTACGACTTTTGTGTTTCCCACAGCACTCGGTGTGAGACTTCCCACAATAACAACCACACCAGGCTTGGGAGCTCCTGTCACATGTTGAAAGAGCCCCGCTGGGCCTGGACGTGTTCCTTTTGTTTCTCCCAATATCACTGGAGTGTGGCAATTACTGGCTCAGAGAAAACCCACACGAAAATGACTGCATTTTTGAAGGGCTGTAAATGCTCCAAATAAGATTCTCAAAGGAAAAACTGAACGTCTGCTCACCTTGAAAGTCCCGGAAGGTCACACACAGCCACATACCTGCATCCAGACAGCGCCTCCTGGAGAAGAGCTAGCCACAGTGTCCTAACAGGGAAAGAGCCAGAAAAACAACTCCCCTACCACCACATACACACACACACCCATGTGTGACTGCCTCACAACCAAGGCAACGTTGCTGTCTGAGCTATGCTTAAAAACACAGAAAACAGCTCTGGTCGCTTCAGGAAACGAAGGAGAAAACAGTGGCAAATGGAGGCATGACTTTCTCCGGGGAACCTCAAACCAGCGCGCAACTACAGGACCACGTTCCGTCGTGCTGACTGGTGCCACGAAGCGGCTCCATCTACACTATGGATGAAGTTACACATCTCTCAGTGCTACCAACGTAACACCACGTTCTAATCACAGCCTCGAGATAATAATCACATAATTTCCACTTTGGGCATCAAGGCTATTATTAAATGCCTAGACTCAAATGGGAAGTCTCCCTTATAACTAAATTTCCCATGTTTTTTAAAACGTGGGTTTATTTGCTCTCCGCCGAATGCCAAACTGGAGCCTCAAGTCTTCCTTCCACCCGTGTTTTTCCAGAAGGCTTCCAAAATTCAAGCGAGGGGTAAGTCATAAGTCGAGCGAGGGCTCCAACAGCACGAGGCGAGAGAACTAAATATAACAGACGGGAGAAGGGAACACTGTGTCCTGTGAAGAGGAAAACAATTCAAAGGGATTTCCAGTTTAGTTTGGCTACAGAAACCATGGTTTGAGAAAAGGCCACCAATTCAAAAGTACTCCTGAGACGGCCAAATAACCCCAGGGATAAAGAAGCTGTTAAGTGTCACTTGCAGCGAAGAATTGGGGTATTTGGTTAACCAAATAGTATGGGAACTACACATTTCCTAAAAGGGGAAAAAAGTATATCCTTGACTTGGAATTGAAAATTACAGTTCCACGGAGAACTGACTACGAAGTCTAGCCCAACCCATCGCAACAGCTGTTACCGCGGCTTCACGGACATGGAAGCCGTTCAGAAAACTGTCCTGAACGGGAGCCACTGAGGCTGGTCTCATCCGGCTCTAGCTTCACCCAGGGTCCCCAGGTTGGGATTGCTGTCAATTACCCGCCCAGCTGTCAGCAGCCATTGTGCTGATCTTTATAGCCTGACTTTTGCAATGCTGACTGCAAAGAGCAATTCGACACGTTTCAGAAAATAAAAACACCTCGATGGTTCCATAATGACTCCCTTTTCAGACCAGGTGTGACATCCCTGTAATTAGTCAGCAAGACACCTTGAGCTTTGTTAGACCTTAAAAACAAATCCATTTATCTGCCATGGAGGAGCTATTCATACCACATGGAAAATTAAGCAAGGAGGGGAGGGCAGAGGGGGGAGAAGCTCTCCACTTAAAGGCAATTTGGCTAATAGATCACATATGTTCAGCTTTGTCTTTCTCTTGCCTATTTCAGGTTTTAAATTTTATTACCCTGGGGCATTTGCACCAAACAGAACCTTCTTCTGTTGCTTAGGAATTAATCCACCCCTGCTGTTTAGTCCTCATTTGAGTCATAATCCTCTGTTTGTGACATCACAATTAGCCACTTGTGGTGATGATTATAATGTCATGAACAAAGGATTATGACTTGGGAGTTGGAAACGAAACAGCAGGGGCACTACACTGACTGCTGGGCAAAGCAGTTCTTCTTTGCAAATAACCATACCCAGGAATCAAGATTTGGAGGGTGGGAGAGGATGGCTGGACGAAATTGGGAAGAAACCCATCACTTGACAGGAAGCTCTAAGACAACTAAACCAGTAGTTTCGCCTGATGACAAATA
>NW_024412444.1:7371784-7487272 GCF_014898765.1 Herpailurus yagouaroundi
AGAGAGAGAGAAGGAAGGAAGGAAGGAAGGAAGGAAGGAAGGAAGGAAGGAAGGAAGGAAGGAAAACTGAGATGAAATGATACAATTCCTGTATTTTCTTCACCCATACCCATCCTTGTCGACATTTAGCCACATCTGCTTTCTAATTCTCTCACAGAATTTTTTCCTCAACTATTTGTGAGCAACTTGCAAGCATCATGCCCCTTCCACCCCAAATTCTTCAGCAAATTTCTTTTTTTTTAAGATTTTATTTTTAAATCATCTCTATACCCAACGTGGGGCTCAAACTCACAACCCCAAGATCAAGAGTTTCATGCTCCACCTACTGAGCCAGCCAGGCACCCCTCTTCAGCGAATTTCTTAAGAACAAGGATATTCTCTTTCATAACTATAGTACAGCAATCAAATTCAGAAAAGTTAGTATTGCTGTAATATGACCTAATTTACAGTCCACATTTGACTTTCACCAATTATGCCACTAATTTCTTTTATGTCATTTGCTTTCATTTTTAGTTCACTTTTTAATAATCAAGAAAATGAAGCCATAGTTTTTCAACTCTTCTCAATAGTTAACAAGATTAGTAACCCAAAATTCAGGATTTTTTAAATATTTATGTTTTGAGAGAGTGCAAGTGGGGGAGGGGCAGAGAGAGGGGGGCAGAGGATTCGAGTGGGCTCTGTGCTGACAGGCTGACAGCAGTAAGCCGGATGTGGGGCTCGAACCCACGATCCGCAAGATCATGACCTCAGCCAAAATCGGACGCTCAACCGACTGAGCCACCCAAGTGCCCCCAAAATTCAGGATTTTAAAGAACTGAAATCTGGAGTAAGAAAAATCATAACAGCTATCATTTATTTGGTACTTATTATGTTCTCCTATCAAGCATTTTAAATGAATTGTCTCAATTAAACCTCATAAAAACTCCATGGAGCATGAGTCCTTATGATCCACACTTTAATTTTTTTTAAGTAGGTTTCATGCCCAGCACAAAGCCCAACACGGAGCCTGAACTCATGACCCTGAGATCAAGACTAGAGCTGAGATCAAGACTCAGGACACCCAATCAACTGAGGCACCCAGGCGACCCTATAATCCACACTTTGAAAAAAGAGGAATGAAAAGGCATCTCCCGGGAATGAGGCATATATTGAAAAATATGTCAAGGAGAAACAAACCACCCAGACTTCTCCCTACGACAATGCTTCTCTAAAGAGCTGAATTCAAGCTGGTCCCAGCAAGCAGTCTGACATGAATAGATTACTGAGATCCAGTCAACCCTCAGGACAAACTAAGTGTAGATCAATACTCCGCTGTAAATGAAGACTGTAATTAAGCATGCAGATTGCAGGGTCACGGCTGATTATAATGTTTCAGCATCTGATCATTATAGAATATTCCAATACGTGTCTTGCCCCCTGAGCAAGTTTTATGGTTGGTTGTGCCGTGGGCAGCTTCTGTGGCATTATTAACTGCCTATTTAATAGATCCAGGAATGCCATTTTTTCTAAACACAGAGTGAAGGTTTTAAACGCCAGAAAAGAAGCTTTTCACAAGCTAAAAGCTTTTAGGATGGGATGGACCTTAAATTGCCTACTTCACAAAGACAGAAATGGCTCCAGGGAAGCTTGGACATTATTACATTTTTTAGGAGAACATAAAGATATAAGATTAACTCAACCTGACTCAAACCCAAAGCTGTTCGTCTAAACTGGCTGTGGAAAAAGAGCAAAAAATCATGACCTAAAAGCCATGACTGCATTTGAAAATAATGATCTCTACACCACCCTTGTTTCCCATTAAATATATCCCATGCTGCACTTGACATGTGCCACGTACAGATTTCCATCACCCGGCCAGTTATGCTGAAGACGGCAAACAAAAGCCAGTTGACAATAATTATTCTCTTGCACCCTGCATCCCTAGTCATCCCACCCAGCACCCTTCACAGGAAATTTATGACTGGATGTAGGAAAAGTTTGTTCGCCCATATATCCCATTCGAGGGGGCTGGTATCTCTCCATGTCTACCCTTTGTCCCCCTTTATTGCCTATTTGGGTTTTGGTTTTGTATTTTGAAAGAAAGAACTTCAAAAGCGACCAATGGATCACCCACCTATTTTGCCTGCCCCACGGTGTGTATTATTAGGCTGAATAATTGCCAACTTTTCAAAATTGGGACATTCCCCTAACAGTCCAGAGTTCCTGCTTCTCTTAAGGTGCAACTGGGACAACACAGGGTTCACGTCCAACCCAAGGCACGGCCGGTGGATCGGAGCACCAGACACCTCCTGAAATGAGAGCCCATCGTTCACCTCACCCCTCACCGCCACCACCCGTCACTCATCCCACCCATTCCTAAGGTGACCTCTTAATTAACGGTCTAAAATGGGACGCTTTTGAGAGTGAAGGGGGGGGGGGCACTGTTCATAATCGCACTAAGACAAACTGGTATTAATGGGACATTAAAGGCACCCTAGTCAGGTTACCAATTTGGGCTCCAGCTTCAAATCTCTGCAGCACGTAGGTCTTTGTTCTTTTCTAACTCAAATGCTTTGGTTTGCTGTGTTCATCAGTTTTGCTTTGGGAGTGAGAGGCTGGAAAATTTTAATGTCTAATTAGTAAATTGCTTAAGGGGACAACTGAAATTGAGAAAGAGAAAATGTACCAGGAGCGGGGCAGTTGAGGAAAAGTGGGACAAGTTGAAGGGGGCAAAATGTCACGGATTTTACTTCTCCTGGGGAAAATTCTTCTCATCGAGTTCCATTAAACTGTGCGAACCTCTGATCATCAGAGGTTTTAGTAGCTGGAATCCAATGAGACCTTGAGACCATACTGTTAAGGTTCTGTGAGTGCTTACTGGAGTCACTCTGGCCTGGCGGGTGGTAGGGGTCCTAAATTTCTAGTCCCATTTAAGGAAGAAGTACAAGTTCCTCTGAAACTGAGCAACTACTCAAAAACCTAGCAGGCATTCTGTCCTCCTGATGAGCTGTCAAGATCTCCTTTTATAATGAACCCAAGGCACAGTTGGGCTGCCTGCCAAATGTGGCGGTCATTAGTTTGAAAACAGTTTGAAATGCTCAAGCTTTGGAGTCATATAATCAAAATCAATTAATGTACCATTTGGGACTCTGTATATACATTCATCCCTGAGGCAGCAAGCTTTCCAAACTATCCAGTCTGACTATGGCACAGACTTTCAGTGTCTCTATCAGTCTTTCCAATCACATCGAGCTAGTGGTCTCCATGAATGGTCTCTCCTTCTCAGGGTCACATAAACTCAACTTAGGGGCGACTGTCTCGCTTAAGAAAAAACAGAACAAAATAAAAACACTGTTCCAGAAAAGTTTATGAGGAAGAATAATTAACTAACACAGATATCCTTAATAAGGGTGGGCATTCAAGGGCATCCCAAAATTTAGGGGTGGGGATACAATCTAAAAGAACATATTGGGTGCTACAATAGGTATTTATTTTTGGAGAACAAAGTTTCAGTCAACGAACCCTCAGAAAGTGGATGAGTTTGGGTTGTTTTTGGTTTTGTTTTGTTTTGTTTGTGAAACAACAGCACACCCAGCACAGAGTTCAACTTGGGGCTCAATCCCATGACTCTGGGATCATGACATGAGCCCAAATCAAGAATCGGATGCTCAACCCACTGAGCCACCCAGGTGCCCCTGAGGTCATTTTTAAAAGTTATCCTGGAAGCCAGGATGGGAAATTTGGTGGCTCTCAGCCACTAAACATTTTACCAGGGAGGTGGCCATTTTGTCTGGGATGCTCCATGCTAGAGAGATCAAAGATGTGAAGATAGAGTGAAGGGGGGATAAAAGGGGAACCTGGGTGGCCCAGTCGGTTAAGTGTCCGACTTCGGTTCAGGTCATGATCTCATGGTTTGTGGGTTCGAGCCCCCCATCGAGCTCTGTGCTGACAGCTCAGAGCCTGCAACCTGCTTTGGATTGTGTCTCCCTCACTCTGTGCCCTTTGCCCACTCGCACTCTATCAAGTCTGTCGGTCTCTCTCTCTCAAAAATAAGTAAACATTAAAGGGGGGTGCAGATAAGAGAAAATATCATTCAGGTCTTACCTGATCATTTCAATACTACCTAGCTCCTCCCTGTTCTTGAACCCCCTTCTTTGTGTATTCAGACTACTTCATCTGTTAAGACCAGACCACTAAGCAGACGATTTAAAACACATGTTGATGATTTCTTCCCTGGGCCAAACATGAATATCTATCCCATTCTTCAGTTTTTAAAATTCATCAGGGTACCCCTTCAGGTATTCCCAAAGCCTTCCTCAGCTGCTGGTTTTCAAGGGTCTTTCAAAGAGACCATCATTTTACATTCATCATCCATATTCCTTGGACATGGGGGGAGGAATTGCACCCACATCTCTGGCTTGCTCATGAGTCTGCAAAGGGAAGCTGCTGAGTGGGGCCTGCTCATCCCTGACACAGCCCCCTCCTCCTTCCCGGCTGGCCTGCACCCTTGGACTAATGATGATAAAGCATCCTAATCTACTCAACATCGAGATTCTCTGCTCAGCCTCTACACACAGCATGTTGTGTTGCCAAACGAGACGTCTGTACCTCTGGGTATTGAATTTCCCCAAAAAGCTTTCATAAATTTTAATCCATACGGAAGAGCTGTACAAAAAGTACCTTTCAAAACTCTACTAGTCCCTTCCCTGTCCCTCCCCCATGCCACAGCCCATAAATCAAAAGCACTCTTTGTAAGTGACTCATGCTCGAAGTGTTGCCCAACAAAAGAGGCTGCCAATTTTCAGAAATTGCTAACTTAAAAAATGTATGTCAAATAAACAAGCCACTTTACCACTCTGGGACCCCACACATTAGAAATCTGGTTTGGGGGTAAAACAAAAAAGCAATCAGGTTTGGGTACACCTGGGTGGCTCAGTCAGTTGAGCATCAGACTCTTGATTTTGGCTCAGGTCATGATCCCAAGGGTCGTGGGATCAAGCCCCACACTGGACTCCACACTGAGCATAGAACCTGCTTGAGATTCATTCTGTCTCTCTCTCCCTTTCTGCCCCTCTCCCTCACTCCCTCTAAAATAAAAAATTAAACAAACAAACAAACAAAAAAGAAACGTGGTTTATTCCAAATCAAATTAAGAGGGCTGAAAATGGAAAGTCGGTAAAATTCAGCTACCGAGGCATGGATAGAAAAGAAACATTTAGACATATAACCAATGAGCTGATTTGAATCCCAGGCCTATACCTAAGACTTTCCATGGGCATGCATTACAATTAATAAGTAAATACACCGCTATCCATTTGGATCTTGATCCTAGCTACTAAATGGAATGACTATAGTATCCAAAAATCTCTACCTAGCAGTGGGATCTTCTCTGCGCAAGCTTATCTCCCTAGGCCTCATTTCCACACTTGTAAAATGAGAAAAATAAAAGAAACTGCTGTTATACTGAACGCTGCTATAAAGATTCAGCTGAATAAAGAAGGTAGTACTGGCTATAACACAGAACCTGCCCTATACGTAAGGTCACATAAGAGAAAGTGATTGATATTAAATTAACCCGAAATTAACTTACCCAAATTCACTTGTGGCTCACAGAACAGATAATACTCCTCACTCAGGATTCCCAATCTACCTAACTATAGAATGAGATAGGAAAATAATTGGCCCACAATCACACAGTTACCCAGTCTCTATTCTTTTTGGCTCCACTGCCCCCCAGCCAGGGGAAAGTCTAGAATAGCCCTCAGCTGAAAAATGGGAATTAGTAGCCTGTGATGAATAAACAGCATAAAGATGACAGACCACACCAAACTATGCAATCCCCCTGTACCCAAAAATGTCTCCAGAAACCCCAAGGGAAACTGCATCATGTGTTAAAATATTTCAAGACACTGAGATATCTGACAATAAAAATTATTTGGTGTGTGTGTGTGTGTGTGTGTGTGTGTGTGTGTGTGTGTGTGTATTTCTGTGTGTGCAAAGCTGTAAGATTCATCTGATTACAACTAAGATTCATCTGAACTAACATCGGAGAATGTACCGATTTCACAAACTTTAGTAATTGCTAAATAACAGTTTCTGGTTCTCCTCTCTTCAGTAATTCAAGACTCCTCATTGAATAATGAAACAAAAACAAAATGTAACCAACAAATTCTCAAGAAAATGATCAAAGAGGGGCATCTGGATGGCTTATCATTTGGGCATCCGACTTCGGCTCAGGTCATGATCTCACTGTTTGTGGGTTTGAGCCCCATGTTGGGCTCTGTGCTGACAGCTCGGAGCCTGGAACCTGCTTCAGATTCTGTGTCTCCCTCTCTCTTTCTGCCCCTCCCCTGCTCATGCTGTCTCTCCCTCAAAAAGAAATAAGCATTAAAAAAAAAAAAAAAAAGAAGAAAGAAAGAAAGAAAGAAAAAGAAAATGATCAAACAAGTTTGCATCCATTTGCAAGAATAGTCTAAAAAATAGAGATACAACAAAAGAATAATGGTTTCCATTATGACTGTGTTACCAGTCATGGTCCATGCTGCAAGGGCATGACACATGGCTCCTAAGAATAATGAGAGCAATGTTCATCTGTAGACCTGGGAAGATGTTGAGGACTGATTGACACATACATATATAAATTCTTTATGAAGGGCAATACAAAATTGATGCAAAAGCAAGAGTACAGTGAACCCTTATGTACCCATTACCCGGCTGCAAAAAGCATCCAAAATTGACGGTGAAATCTTGTTTCAGTGGAAACACTAGCCACACCCTCACCTCTCCCCTGGACTATTTGGAAGTCAACACTGGACACCACATCGAGCATGATAGGCTATCAAACTGAAAAAAAAAAAAGACAACAGAAGACCGCCTACCAAACATACCCTTATTTTAAAAAAAGAAGAAAAGTATATACATACTAGGAAAAAAATCCCTATATTTAAATGGCAACAGGAATATATATTTGGGTGATAAGATTACATAGCTAAGTTTCTGGCTAACGTGTTTTTAATCGACTACTTCTACAATGAGCCAGCCATCTATTACTCACATTATAAAGACAACTTAAACTCATTCTCACCCTGTCCTTACAGTTTAGTACTAAAAATAAAACAATTTCCACAGTCCAATCCACATTTACTCCACTAATAGCCACCCACATTTACTACCAAATCTTTTTTTTTTTTCAGTTTTCTGTATTTTCCTAAACTTTACCAATCTAGTCTAGGCTCCTCCTTCCCCAAACATGATCTAAGCCAGCAGCGCAAAGTTAACATGAAAGAGAAGAAATCATACACACACGCATGTACACATGCACACGCACAAGTCTGTATCAAGAACAGTGCTTGCTGTGTATCACGTGCCAGTTTTTACGAAAAAGGAAATCATTATTCCAAAAATGTTAAGAGTTGATGCAAATTTATAGGGCAACTGTGCTGAGTGACAGACATCTGTGGTAGGGTAATGCTAGGCTGTTTCTTGCTTTGTTGATTCAACAATCAGCACTGAATGTCTTCTGTTCTAATTTATTTTAACTTCTGCTTAATTAAATGCATAAAAGAACTAATGTGTTGGATTTGGGGATTTAAAATGACTTTCACCCAGCTGTTTTTAAATGCACTAGGAAATTTCTTGAATATGATTGTTCTTTTAGAGGCAAAAAAGCAGACTGTAACCATGACATTCACACAGAGGGGAATTATCACCTAGTGACACTGGCTGACAACTTCTAAACAGTAATTCCCATTCAGGGTTTGAAAGACATACCAGGACTTCTCCAGCTACCTCATGAGGGGATACGAAAGGTGCAAAAGGGAAAGGTCAGGATAAAATTATTTTAAATTCATTTGTAACAAATTCAACAAGCAAGCGCTCAGTTGGCTAAACAAACAGAATCCAGCAGCACATTAGTCTAACTTTGTGGGGAATTAAAGGATCTTCTACTACTGCACCTTAATTAAAAAAAAAAAAAAAAAAAAAAAAAAAAAAAAAAACGCAGTATGGGATTCCAATATGGCTTGAAATACATTAGGTAATAGTAAAATCCAAAAATGAGAGAGGGAGGAAATGGAGCTCAGTATCCAGGTCTTTCCATGCAAGTCAACATTTGCATGTCTATCTCAAGAGATGCACAATGGGTTGATTTTGGTCATGCGCAAACTCGTGTTTGTTTTTCCTGCTACTACTACTTAACCTAAGGAATTTGCATGCTACTTACTCCAACCCTCCCATCCAACCCAGTGTTGCTCAGAGTTCATATGTGAACAGAAGAACAAGGAGGCATATGTTTTATAGTCAGTCTGATGCCTAATGCTGAGTTTGAACTCAATAATAGCAATGAATTACAGGAACATCTATAATATACTATCCTCACTTTGAAGACTGAAAGATCACAATGGGAGCCCAACTTTGTAAAGTCTCAACTTGGTATTTTATCCCATGGGACCATTCAGGTTCTTGGTTATTTACCAAAAAAAAAAAAAAATCTAAACCAGTGGTTTGGCAAGAACCTTAGTCAAGGTGTGAACCCACAGAAATGTCAATTACTTCCAGAAAGCACAAAACACTGGCTTTCCATGCAGGGACAACTTGTTTTAGTTGCAAAGGTGACATAACTTTTTAGACTCCAAAATAGGACGAACTGCAAGAAACAGTTTTCTCAGTGAAGCATTCACCTCATCACGTCAGGGAAAATCCTAAGACCCGAAACACGGTAATTAAACCACAATCCATCATGTTCTCAATTGAATCGTGTTCTCAAAGTGATGCCAACTTAAGCACTGCCTTACCTGGCCTGAGTCTTCTGCTTTTAGGAAGTTTCTACTTCACACCTCTTCCAAGTTAGGGCAAGCCTACAGAGGGCTGGGATTTCAGTGGCCACAATACAAAAAAATGCCAAATTCCTCCATGTTGTGAAAACTTGCACCAATACTAAGGCCTCTGATGGGGACACAGAAAAAAAAAACTCAGTGGGGCTGAAAGAGATTTTAAACACTCTGCCTCCCACAGCTAGTCCCCTTCTGGAAGGTTTATATTTTGTGTCAGAGAGGTTAATGAGTTTAGTGGCTCTCCACTTGGTCTAGCTTTGGAGTTTCGCCATATGTGAAGCAGAGATAAGCAAGTAAAAGATGTGGGGCTGATCAATATGGCGGCAGATAATGCCATTTTGAACACCGATTACAAGTCCACGGTACTTTGTAACATATTTTAAACAAATATAACAAAATGGACTCCAACCAAGCAAGGTGCTCTTAAAAATAACTTAGGTGTGTCTGAAAGCCACAGTGACATTTTGAGATCCCTGGGAACTCGTTAATTCTCTAACATCTTTAGATGACACCTTGCTGGCCTCAAAGAGGTTAACAAATTAAAAAAAAAAAACAAAAAAAAAAAACAAAAAAAAACTTCATTTCAGGATAAGTCAATCCCCTCCAGGGTCTCTCCCAAGTTTCTCAACATTAGCCACTAACCTACATACTGAGTCTCCGTGCAACTCAATCCATTCAGATCCAACTGAAGAAAAGCTAACACTTAAAGAGTTTACTGCATACCAAGCCCAGGGCTAAGTTTTTCAACACCTTCCCAAGACCCTATGTACAACCAGGTTATTTATCCCCATCAAAGAAATGTGGAGACTGCTTTGGTCTGAATGTTTGTGTGCACCCAAAATTCTTATGTTGAAATTCTACCCCCCAAGGTGAGATAATGTATTAAGAGGTAGGGCTGCAGGGAGGTGATTTGGTCAAAAAGGCAGAGCCCTCATGACCCAGATTAGTGCCTTTAAAAAAAGAGAAGGGGGGCTGGGGGCGGAGCCTGGGTGGCTCAATTGATTAAGCATTCAGCTGTTGATTTTGGCTCAGGTCATGATCTTAGGGTTCATGAGATCGAGCCCCACATCAGGCCCCATGCTGACAGCACAGAGCCTGTTTGGGATTCTGTCTCTCCCTCTCTCTCTGCTCCTCACCTGCTCGCTTTCCTCTCTCTGAAAACAAATAAATAAACATTTAAAAAAATAAACAAAATAAAAAAGAGACCCTGGCGCCCGGGTTCATCCCTTCCATCATGTGAGAACTCCATAAAGCACTATGAACCAGAAAATCATCCTCAGCAGACAGTGCAGGGCATCTAGGAGCACTGCTTGCACTCCCTGGCCTCCAGAACTGACAGAAAATAATCTGTTTATAAGCCATCCAGTTTATGGTATCTGTTAGGGCAACCTAAAGGGACTGAAACAGAGACTACTACTCAACAAGGCTGAATAAAATTGTCCAAGGTCAACAGCCAGTGAGCCAGGATTTGGACAGAAATCTAGGTCAGCTGGGCTCCAGAAGTGAGACCTGTGACCTCCCTATCAAGCTTCCTCTTCCCCAAAAGGAGCAGCCCCATCTCACCACTTTCGCTGAAGTCTACCTTCATTCACTGAGAGCTCCCTCCCAGTCCTACCTGCTACCTCTTCACATCACCCCAACAGCCGTCTGGATGCCAGGGTGGGCCACATGCCAGTCTGTGTCCAGCAGAGACGACTGCTGTGACAATGGAGGACATAGACCTCAAAAAAGACTACGTGTCCTGAGGAATGGGAAGATAACCTGCACAGTGTGGTTCCAATCAGGAAACCCCTTGCTTCCAAGGAGAAGACAAGGGCAAGACATTCAATCATTCAACAGTATACTGTAGGTCCCAGTGTAAACTAGTAAAATAGGCTAACTGAAATAGACACCAAACTGTAATTAACTGTGGCACTGAGTCTGTGAAGGCCTGAAGGAAGGAAGGACAGGCATAGGCGCCCCTACAGACACTGTAAGCCACGGGCACGCCGTGACCGTGACTGCAGTCAGCGCTGTGAGTGTGCTCAATACTCCTTCTGGGCCCTTCACATGGAGAACAGCATGCCTACATGCCACTCCAGAATTGGGCCTTCTGACCCAATGCTGGGTCTCGGTGAGCGATTCCACCCCACAGAAACCATCCATCAATCCCAACGGAAATGAAGCGCTGAAAAATCTATGAAACAAACACTTCTGCTGCTTTCTGTTTTGATTACACAAGCTCAGTCCCCTGTTAACCTAAAAGTCAAAATTTTAAATAACCAATCCCAGAGAGCGGCCGGCCACCTTCACTCATGAGTACCTAGAATGATGTGTCAATAATAAAGATGCAATGGGTAATACTAGTTTTACACCAGGGGACAAAACCATAATTATAAAGCATCTCTATATTAACTAAGGTTCAGCATAATCAGTGAGCCTAAAAAAACTAGGCCACCATTGACTTAATATACACTGAGTATTCTGTGAATTAGGTGTGCCCAAAAAGCTTTATGTTGCAGTTCACGGTAATTTTAGATAAAGAGGAGCCTGTGTGGTGGAGTGAATCCTCCTAGTAAACGACAGCCTAGTGTAGCATACTTAGAGTCTAAAATAATATCATCGCTTGAAAATGTTAGAAAATCACACTTGTTGTGACTTTACTCCAAGATCTCATAAAACTTCAGGAAGTGTCTACAACGCTCAGCAGAGGGTAATACTCGTCAAGTAACATTTTAAAGAAAATGATAAAACCATAAAACCAATTAAAGCCATAGACAACCCCTCTAATACTTTTTTAAAATGTGCATAATTTCTGATTCTACAAAAGAAACCCCTTTCTTGTTTTCTCCCCCTCCCCCCACCCCGCCTTGGGCCACTGTGTTGTAAGGAGCCACCCCACACTTTGCTATTTGCCTTCTACAAAACTGGGCCCTTCTGTTTCTATTCTGAAGCTATTACAGAAAAGTAGGAAGAAGAATGGAACCTTCCGAGCTTCAGGTGCTTCAGAGCACCATTTCCAAATTTTGCAAGGAGTTAAAGTCCACTTTGTAGAGTAATACCGTCCACGGTCATTTTTGTACCTCTGCAGCATCTGAACTGTACGTTCACTGACAAGTGTCCCTCGATCTACTTTGCTAACGCTCTCTCCAATTTTTCATGTGTTTACCTGTCCCTCTCCCGGCTCCCAGAATTGCTAGAATGCCCCAAGGAAGAGGGGTGTCCTAGAAATGTCTTAACATCCACCATAACACTGAGAACGACACCAAATACTTGGGCCCTCAACGTATGAGATAAATGTTAACTAAATCATACTCGCAAGTTTACAGAATTATGATGATTTTTATTTACCCACACAAGCTTTTTGGACTACACATGTGGATGAAGACGGTCTTGTGCCAGGGTGGGCCAGACGTTAAATATTTTAGGCACGGATGGCCAATGTGTTTGTCGCGACCACTCAACTCTGCCATTTTAGGAAGGAAAACAGCCAGAGACAGTAAGTCAACAGGCATGGCTGTATTCCAGTAAAACTGCATTTATAAAAATACACAGTGGCCCAGATGTTTGTTCGTTGGGACTAAGATTTGCCAAGCCTGGGTCTTGTGGAACAAGTCTTAGAATCAGCAGAAATGAGGTTAAAAAAAGAGTAGCCAAAGTGCCACTTATTAGCTGGATAATTCTGTGCAAGTGACTTAACTTTGCTTCAGTTTCCTTGATGATAAAATGCAAGACTGTGGCAGGCATGACAGAACCTACCTCATAGGATTGTTCTGAGAAGCAAGTAAATTAACAGAGGGAAAGTGCTTAGAACAGTAGCTGGCACATATTAAGTACCATAAGTTGGCTACGAGCATTATTTTTAATATGACTGATCTCATCCAACAACCAGCATCAAATATTTGTATTTTTGGGGTGCCTGGGTGGCTCAGTCGGCTGAGCGTCCTACTTCGGCTCAGGTCATGATCTCACAGTTCATGAGTTCGAGCCCCGCATCGGGCTCTGTGCTGGCAGCTCAGAGCCTGGAGCCTGCTTCGGATTCTGTGTCTCCCTCTCTCTCTGCTCCTCCCCTGCTCACACTCTGTCTCTCTCTCTCTCTCTCTCTCTCAAAAATAAATAAAAATTAAAAAATTTAAAAAAAAACAAATACTTACATTTTTATTTCTAGTATGCTTATGTCAAAGATATCAGACTTTACAGTGAAAGTTAGAAAGAGATTTTCTGCCCATCCCTATGTTAATGCTTATGCATGTTCGAAACAGAAATTTGTAGAGATTAATAGAGGTTTAAAGGGTTAAGTCAAATACATCACCTGTGCAATCCAAATTCAGCTTGCTGGGGACACATAGAAACTTTGGAGCTCACTGGTGATTCTCTTAGGATTCGAGGTCTTCTACTATTATTGGTAGTCACAGGAGACCATTCTGCTATTGTTTCCAAGCCCATCCTAAAGCGATTAACATTGGTTTAAGCCGAAAAGAAGGAACAGACAGCTGGGCTTCAATGTAAGAAGTACCTTTTAGAGCACTGATTCAATGAGTTAAAAGGGGGAGAGAAAGACACTATCATAATACAACTTTTTATTAAGTATAAGATAATATTACTTTGGGGTGCCTGGGTGGCTGAGTCGGTTAAGTGTCCAACTTTGGCTCAGGCATGATGATCTCACGGTTCATGAGTTTGAGCCCCACATCGGGCTCTGTGCTGACAGCTCAGAGCCTGGAGCCTATTTCAGATTCTGTGTCTCCGTCTCTCTCTGCTCCTCCCCCACTCGCACTCTGCCTCTCTCTCTCTCAAAAATAAATAAACATTTAAAAAAAATTTTTTTAAGAGATAACATTACATTGAAGTCATTCCTTCATTCCATTTTTGGTCAAAGGAAAAATCTAACATTAGGCTTTGTTATGTACCTTTCTATCAATGGCAAATGTGTCTGGAGGCATCCTTGGTGTCACAGGTAGGGAGGTGGGGCGAGACGCTAGGGGCACCTACTTGGCAGATGTCAGGGATGCTAACTATCCTACAGTGCACAGAGACAGCCCTGCAACAAAGAAATACGCAGTCCAAAATAGCAGTGGTGGTGAGGTTGTGCTGACTGCCTTAAACGTAGGAAAAGACAGTAGCTAGAACATCAGCAGCCAGGTACCCTGGGCGTATCATTTAATTTCAGCTCTCCAATAACTCTGCAAAGCTGGTTTTCCTTTCTGTCCACTGGCTCACACACAAAAAAAGACGGCACAGAGGCTCAGATGCCTGCTCCAGGCCCCGCGGCCTCTAAGTATCAGCAGAGAACTGAACGTAAGCTTGTCAGGTTTACCACCTGCCCTTCCCAGGAGTGGAAATTATTTGGCAAATGAAGACTGGTGGGTTTAACTTAAAGGAAATAAGATATCCAAAGTCCTGAACTGCTATCAAAAGCGAGTCCCTGTCTCTGTCAGGCCCAGAAGTAATTCAGACGGATAGCAGGAGAGGAGAAATCTCATCACCTTCCCACTGGTAAGGAGACTTCCGCAGAGCTGCAGCAGCGCCCTTGATCTTGACCAGCCAGCGTAAGAGGAACAGGAGTTTTATTGAGCACCTGGGAGTTTATTACACTCTGCAGCTCGTTCTCCTTTATAGGATTTTCTGCCCAAACTCAATAGCCACCAGCATTCTGGAGAGGTTAACATCATTCTTTATTTACCAAGTAAGATACACAGCCACCTGTCTCTGGTTCCCAGCATAATTAGCCGTTGCGTTTGGCAAAAGTACGTTAAGTCTCTAAGAGCCACACTTCTAGTCCTTTCCAGTTTTAGGACTTATCCAATCTACAAACAAAATTTCCACTGAAGCAGCTTCATCTGCACATTTCAACTTTTAGAAAAATAAAACCTTTCATTTATAGACATAAATACATATATGCAAGTACTGCAGGAGGCCAGACCACATATTTTTTTTTTATTTTTTTTTTAATGTTTATTTGTTTTGGGGACAGAGAGAGACAGAGCATGAATGGGGGAGGGGCAGAGAGAGAGGGAGACACAGATTCGGAAGCAGGCTCCAGGCTACGGGCCATCAGCCCAGAGCCTGACGCGGGGCTCAAACTCACGGACCGCGAGATCGTGACCTGAGCTGAAGTCGGACGCTTAACCGACTGAGCCACCCAGGTGCCCCACCTCTTCTAGGTCTCAAGTTCTGAATGGTGGAAAGGTAGGGGCTCACATGGTCAAGATTACTGCCCAACGGCACCCGGGTGGCTCAGTCGGTTAAGCGTCTGACTTCAGCTCAGGTCATGATCTCGTGGTCCACGGGTTCGAGCCCCGCGTCGAGCTCTGTGCTGACAGCTCAGAGCCCGGAGCCTGCTTCAGATTCTGTGTCTCCCTCTTTCTCTGACCCTCCCCCGTTCATGCTCTGTCTCTCTGTCTCAAAAATAAATAAACGTTAAAAAAAAAATTAATCCTGCCCCACCTACCACACAGTATTTTGTTTCTTCAGAATTCCACCCCCAACCACAAGCGCAAAGATTCAAAACAGAAAACGGACATTAAATCTGAATTTCCCCAAGAGTCCCCACCCAAACCAGAGTGATATTGATAATAGCACTAAGACTTATCAGAAAACTCCGTTTGTCATAAGTAGAAAGAAAGAAAGAAAGAAAGAAAGAAAGGCACACAAAAAAGGGTACAGACAGAAAGTTCCTACTCAATATCTTCCCAATGTGCTTCTTTTACCCAACACCACCCCCCGCCCCCGCCAACAATCACTCCTAAGTACTATGTACAGCACAAAGGGAGAACTGTTTTTATTGAATATACGGATTTGCCTAGGTCACTTTATTGAAACCATCTTAGTGAAAGAAATAAAGAATGTGGAGGTGTTCTTGGACAGACGACAAATGAGGAGTCATGGTCCATCAGTATCCAGAACTCTGCTCAAGGCCACTCCAGGGAGACCTAGGAATGGGGCTTCCTGCTGGGTAGCTGCAACATTATCTTCTTGGAAATGAGGGGTGTGACATCAGCTTGACTACAAAGAGCATGGAGAGTGGGAACTTGGTGATATTCCACTTCATACGATCCAGACACGAAGTCAAATCCAGCATTTCACTTTCTGCATTCATCCCCAACAAACTGAAGGAACTAAATTACACAGGCTAATTCCGTCACAACAGAAAGGACCTGACCACACGTTCACATTCGTTCTCTGATCCCCACAACCAAAATTAATTCTGAGGATTTGGTAAAATACAAGCCCACCTCCCAGAGACCAGACATTTTAGGATGTTTACTATCTCCAGCTCTTACAGTAACCTTGTAAGATAGAGATGATTTATCCCCATTATAGAGAGGTTACTGAGGCTCAAAAAAGATTATCATCTGCTCACAAATCACACGATGATGTTCATTCATTCCCTCAACAAATATCCACGGAAAACCTTCCATGTTCTACAACATCAGGCCTTCAGAAGGGGATGACACAGATCTGGCAAAGCCAGATTTCAGAGCAAATTTAGTGAAATGCCAGTGTCCTTGCTCTTTCCAATGGTTGTGAAAACTAAGTAAGTGAGTCACAACAGACTTGGAAATTAATCAGAAGCCAATTTCCATATTGCACATCTACGGCACCTGCTTTGCCCTCCCTTGCTTACCCGCACTCCTCCTGCCAACTGACAGTCCTGTGAAACAAGTCTCCATCAAGAAGTTTCAGTTGGGAGGTCTTTAAAAACTGCTGTTGTGGGGCACCTGAGTGGCTCAGTCGGTTGGGCGTCCGACTTCAGCTCAGGTCATGATCTCACGGTTCGTGGGCTCGAGCCCCTCATCAGCAGGCTCTGTGCTGACAGCTCAGAGCCTGGAGCCCGCTTCAGATTCTGTTTGTGTCTCTCTGCCCCTCCCCCACTCATGCTCTGTCTCTAAAAATAAAATAAACATTAAAAAAAAAACTGCTATTGTAACAGATCTTCCTTATGCTTAGAAAGTACCAATTCTAACACCACCACATTACCCTTTCTGTTCCTAGAAAGACCTTTCCCAGGGTTTCCACCACTGTTAGTCCCCAAAGGGAAGGCCAAGTAGAGGAACAGGCTTAGGGCTTCAGTGATGATTAATTGCTCCTATTGTGTTAGCTATCTATTACTGTGTAAAAAATTATCCCCTAACATAGCTGCCTCTAACAACATTCATTATCTCACCATTTCTGTGGTCCAGGGATTCCAGCACAGCTGGGCCAGAAATTCTGGCAACAGGATCCCTCCTAAGGCTTCAATCAAAGTATCAGGCTATAGTCGTGTGAGTATCTGACTTGGGATGTTAGATGTACTTCCAAACTCACTCACATGAAGCTCACTCAGTTCCTCACCACTTGGGCTTCTCCCAGCGGCCGCTTGAGTATCCTTACAACATGGTGGGTGGCTTCCCCCAGAGTGAATGACCCAAGGGAGGAAGTCTCTTCAGATACCTAGTTGCTAAAGTCACTATCACTTTTCCCTTATTCTGTCCATTAGAAGTGAGTCACTGAGTCTAGCCCAGAATCAACAGAAGAATTCAGCTCCAGCTTCTGAAGAGAATATCTAAGAATTTGTGGGTATACTTAACATGACTATTACCTTATAATTCTATCCAAAACCAGAAGAAATCAGGCCTTTAGGAGAGTTCAGGCTTATTAACCACAAATCTAGACCTGGAAGGTAAATTTAGATTTTTTTTTTGTTTTTGTTTTTGTTTTTTCCCTCCAAGGTCTTGCCCACTGGGACCTTTTATTCACAAGGACCTTCCACAGTCCTCCATACTCTCAGTCAGGGACAGCCCCCTGACCTCGGTTTCCCACAGTCTGGGGAGGAGGGCAGGTCAGGCTTTGGTGCCTGCTCTCTACTCTCATTTTGGGGACAATCCAAGGTAACAACTCCTCTCCTCTCGCTCCAGACAAAGGCTGTCACTCCAGGGAAGGTCCTGCATCTTCTCTACAGAGGCTCCCACATGTCCAGTGGGTGTGGCCCCAGGAACAGGTTGAGTGGACAGGTGCCATTTCCTACGACCTGCTGCCCCTCTCTTGCTGGTACATCCTCTACTCCCGGACAGCTTGTTCTAATTAGGGTAGACTCATTCCTTCCACACAGGTCAGAACCCAGACTTTCCTTCAGAGGTGGCATCCTTCTGGTGCTCAAGCTCCACAAGGAGGAGATACAGGGAGTCCACCTGAGTTTAGAACGGCTCAGCCCACTTGGTACAGACCAGGTACTTGACAGACCTGTGTGAGCCCTGAAGGTCACTCGGGATTGGTCCTCTCACTGACCCCTGGCCTACAGAATGTTCTCAGTGTACCCCACCCCTCAGGAAATTGGCAGGAACTGACTTCCCAAAGGAAGCAACAGACCCCATGTTGGGGCAGCATCCCAGACAGCTGAGGTGGATTTTAAAAGATTCCAGTCCCTCCACAGCAACCCCCCCAAAAACCCCGTCCCCCCACCCTCCTGCCGACAGACCAACCCCGCATACGATCACGTGACAAGGGAGGGGCTGATACCTGGAGCACCTCGCTTTGCTTGCTCTTCCAGGGCGGTGCTCCAGGGCTCCCTTAAACACGAATGAAATGATCTGCTCACCAGATGTAGGTGAGCTACGCCAAAGCGTATATGATCATAAGGAAAGAGAACCTTATGTGATGAGGCCGTTAGTCCTGGTGCTTATTAAAATTTAAATTATCAATATTTGGAAAGAAACTGTAAGGGACTGGAGTTTTGTTTTCTTTTGTTTTTTGTTTTGTTGTTTTGACAGACCGGTGTTCTTAAATCATCATTCTCTTTTCCACAATTACATTTCAAAACTAGCTAATAGGTGCTGGGATTTTATGCATCTAGGGCTGCAATCTTTACATAAAAATATTAACATCTATGCACAAACGAGGATTTACCCTTGACTTGCTATATGGGGGAGGGGTGGAGAAGCAAGGAAGTTTAAAAACAAAATACTTCATGCCCTGCAAAATAAAAGGGGTTGGATTTAGAAACAAAAATGAAATAAACTTCTTTTTAATTTCTAGTGTTTCTGATATTTAAAGCATGATAAAATGTCTCAGCCAAGAAACAGTCATTCACCAAAGATGCCATAATTCTAAGAAATACTCAGTCGCATAAATGCTTACATATTCTAAACTGCCTTAGGCAGCCAGATAAATAACATATACACAGGCACAAGAAAGAGCATATAGAAAGTAGGGGAATAAGATATGCACCCAAGTCAAGATCTGTTACTCCTCCAGCCAGAAATAACTTCTCTTTTAAAAAACAATAAAAGCAAACCTTCATAAAAATAATAAAACTTCAGACCTGAGTAGTCTCAGCAATCAGTAAGTCCAGCCATCCCCTTTTTACAATGAGGAGGAAAATATTCAAACACATGTTTAATGAATTAAGGTTCTCTACGTCCAATAATTATTATCACCATCAACATGTGTATACTGTGTTGTACTAAACAAGATGCTACTTAGAGGCTCCCCTGGATTGACCCATTTAATTCTCGTGTCAATACCATGAGCCAGGTATGACTATCGCCCCAATTTTAATGAAGAGGAAATGGGGCTCAGAGAAGCCAAATAACTTTCCCTCCCACTAGTTATATAAATGTTAGGCAATCCAGGTTCGGAGTACAGGCCATTCTATTCTATACTCTTCTGCATTCTATACTGCAACTTACATCCTACACGCAAGGCCTGTCTTGGAGAGCGCGTGGGCAGGCTTTGGGTTAGATCTACCTCTCAGTCAAAAAAAGAAACTCAACACACACCACTTACTACCCCTGCACTGCCTTCAGAAATCACAACGAACTTCCCACCTGCACTAAAATCCCCGAAACAATCCTGTCGGGCAGGTTCACACTGATCTACTTCATGTTTCCAGAATTTCATTCTTTCTCATGCTATGCTCATGGTATCTGCCATACCCATGCTGTGCCCTCTATACACCAATTGACTCTTATTGTAAAAATCCATTCAATTCTTTCAAGTGAACTACTTATTTTTAAACGAAATTTTACATTACATATCCAGGAATGAAAAATGGTGTCATTTGCTTTAGGTAAATAGGCTACTGAAAATAAGTCGATCGCAATGCTTTCCCAGGGAGCCCTGACACAACTTCAGAATCCTTCTCAACACAGTAATCCAAGCAGTCTCAACCCACTAATCACTCACGACAGTCAAAATTAAATCTGCTGGCCATATTACACTGAATCGAATCCACTTTGGGACAGAGGTAGAACTTGACAGTCAAGGTTTAAAAAAAAAAAAAAAAAGGTTTTTTGGGGGGGTAGCAGATGCTCAAAATCAGAATTCAGACTCCCATTTTTTAGCTCGCCTTCCTGCTGCATCCTACTGCCTGGAGAAACTATCTGCAAAGGCGTTTTCACTTAAAGAAGCATACATAGTACCGTGAAACCATCTTCCTCTCCAATGAAGCAGAATGCA
Organism: Herpailurus yagouaroundi; assembly: GCF_014898765.1. Lineage (NCBI taxonomy): Eukaryota > Metazoa > Chordata > Mammalia > Carnivora > Felidae > Herpailurus > Herpailurus yagouaroundi. The sequence goes on from NW_024412444.1 coordinate 7,392,010, forward strand.
GTCCGTCAAGAGCTACCGAAAATTGAACTAGAAAATACTGAGCTGAACGGCACTGTTTGGACTTGCACAATCATAGCCTTTGTCGATGAAAGCAAACATACATTTTATATGCCTCTATGAAGCCCTGAGAACATCTAATCAAACTGACAGCTGTGGAGCTAAAAAATAAAACAACCAGCATCCTGTCTTTGATGTTCACCAGGCCATGGCTCAGAACCCTTAAAAGCAGGGATCAGACAGTCTTTAAGGCTGCAGGAGCCCCAGGGTACCCCTGCCAGGCCTTGGGCACCATCAGAGAAAGGGGAGCAAGGACCAGGACGGGGGCAGGGAAAACACAGCCGAGCTCATGATCCCAAGTAGAAGGCTGTCGGCGGCAATTCGCAAAGACATCTTCCAAGTCAGGCCACGGGAACAAGTGTTTCATTCTTGGTCTGAAAACAGACTCAAAAGTTAAGTGCCAAGGGCATGATGGGCAGAATCCATGATGTCTACAACATACACTGAGCTCTTAATTGGAGATGATCTTTTCCCGGCTGCGGCAAAGAAATACAGGCCACAGAGCACAGGATAATGACCATGAGACTCACTCTACTGAACAGACTCTAGTAAACTTACCCTTTCATTCTACAAATATTTCATCTATTAGGTTCTGGCTGTTGGAATAGAGCAATGGGAAAAAAAAAAAAAAAAGAATCAAATACCTGACTCTCAAAGTAGCATCCTAGTTGGGGAAATCCACAACAAAACAAACCTTCATCTCAGTGATAAGTGATAAAAAGAAAACAAAATTTGAAAGCACAAGTGTGATGGGGATGGGGCAGGGGACGAAGTTAGACATTTGACTCGTATTTTGGAGATGGAGGAATGAGCTCAAATTGTCATCCGACTTTGCCAAGGCCACACAGAACGGTTCCCGGCCGTAGCGCCAATCCAAGCTCTTAGTCATGATGACACGCTGCCGTCCTCTAACCCTGTGTCTTGAGGTCTGGAGAGCTCACCTAGTGACTCTCCTGGGACACCCCCTCAGAGGGACATCTGGATTCACAAAGTCCAGCTGCAGTGTGACCAGCCCCAAACACAGAGGCATTGGTATCCGCTTAGCCCAGGCTAAACAGTCCTATTCTGGCAGCTTTTGCAGCCCCTAACACTTAGTTAGGTCCTCTTCCCCTCCTGTCCTGGAGCCTGGAGCTCTCGCATTTGCCAAACGTCTTTCTCAAAGAGCTGTCTGCCCATGGGGTCAGTACCTAGCGTGCGTGCCCAGGAAAGTACAGTAACCACCCGCACAGCACCAACAGCTGCGAGGCCCGGCCAAGCGGACCCCAGCTGCTCGGCTGCCCACTTCTTAACACGCGAAGCAGGAGCCCCTTCCTTCCTTGCTGAGGCTTGCTCCCCATCACCTAAGGACAGAGAGGAGTGCACAGCGCTCAAGAGCCACGTAAACAGCACTCTTTGGGAAGGAAAACCCAAATGCTCGCAGTGAATAACTGCTTTAAAGCCTCCTGTACTCATTTCATGTGTAGTCATTTGATTTCATTTTGAGCTAAGAAAGGCGGAGGGCTGGGAAACAGCACAAACAACACTAGGGCACAATGAATCCCAAGAAAACAAACCAAAGATACATATACAATGAGGTAGCTGCAAGTATGTAAGCTTCAGGAGGGCAGGGATGTTTTGTTCACTGTTCTAGGCTGGGTGCCTGAAGCATAGAGTGGGTTGTAAATAAGATCTGGGGAATAAATAAAAATATCGCTTAAAATAGAAAAAAAAAGAAAACAAGGCACAAATTAAACGCTATGAAACCAGGAACAGATCAAAAAAACACAGAAAGTGTCTTCAATATTCGAGAATTGAGAACATGACCCAGCCCAGCCATCTCCTATCTTTTGAAACCATCAGCCAGCTCCTAATTATTCACATGTAAACTGGGGACTATGCAAGCGTTTCAATTCTACCTTTGCTAACCACTGAGACTAGGCCAATTCTGTATCTGTGTCTTCAGGATGCTCAGGAAACACAAACTCAAAAGAAAGGAACACCTTTCAGGAAACAAATGACATCAACAGTTAAAAGAGTGAAACAGCCAAACTGCGTAAGCACGTATTAGCACATATCAACCTGAATATGCCTTTAAGAAAAACTGAGTATAACTGACATTCCTTCTTAACTAAGATGTTTCAATAATAATATTCATTTAATCTGTTTGTAAGCACCTGCTGCATGCTAGTCATTGCTCTAGGAACATGTAATACAGGCATACCTCAGAGATATGGTGGGTTCAGTTCCCACCCACTGCAGTAAAGCAAAAACCACAATGAAGTGAACCAGATTAATGTTTTGGTTACCCAGTGTATTAGTTATTAGTGTTTTAGTTTTACACTAATATTGTAGTGTCTTAAGTGGGCAATAACATATGTCTCAAGGAACAATGTATATACACCTTTTTTTAAAAATACTTCATGCGGGGGCACCTGAGTGGCTCGGTCAGTTAAGCGTCCGACTTCAGCTCAGGTCATGGTTCGTTGAGTTCGAGCCCCACGTCAGGCTCTGTGCTGATAGCTCAGAGTCTGGAGTCCGCTTCAGATTCTGTGTCTCCCTCTGTCTCTCACATTGCCTCAAAAATAAATAAACATTAAAAAAAATTTTTTTTAAACACTTCACGCTAAAAAGTGCTAACCATCATCTGAACTTTCTGCGAGTTGTAAATCTTTTTGCTGGTGGAGGGTCTTGCTTGATATTGATGCCTGCTGAGGCATCAGGTGGTGGTTGCAAAAGATTGGGGTGGCTGGGGCAATCTCTTAAAATAAGACAACAATGACTTAATTAATGGACTCTTCCCTTCATGAACGATTTCCCTGTAGCATGCGGTGCCGTTGGGGGGCACTGTACCCACAGAACTTCTTTCAAAACTAGAGTCAATCCTCTCAAACCCTGCCGCTGCTTTATTAATTAGGTTTATGTAATATTCTAAATCCTTTGTGTCATTTCAACAATCATCACAGCATCACCGTGCACTATGTTGTTACAGAGTTGGCTTCCTCCCTTAAATGTTACGAGCCAAACTCTGCTAGCTTCCAACCTCTCTTGTGCAGCTTCCCACCTCTCTCAGCCTTCACAGAATTGAAGAGTTAGGGCCCGGCTCTGGATCAGGCTTTAGCTTGTGAAAGGAATGTTGTGGCTGGTTTGATCTTCTATCCAAACCACTAAAACCTTCTCTGTATCAGCGATACGGCTGCTCTGCCTTCTTACCTTTTGTGTGCTCCCTGGAGAAGCACCTTTAATGTCCTTCAAGAACTTTTCCTCTGCATTCACAGCTTGGCTGTTTGGTGCCAGTTTGTAACCTATCTCGGCTTTTGACAGGCCTTGCTCACGAAACGTAATCCTTTCTAGCTTTTGATTTAAAATGAGACACACGCAAATGGTTTCTTCCACTTGAACACCTGGAGGCCACTGTGGTGTTATTAATTGTGGGGTTAAGGGCCGAATTTCAATCGTGTTATGTCTCAGGGAGTAGGAAGGCCCGGGGAGAAGGAAAGAGACGGGGGAACAGCCTTATGGTGAAGCAGTGGAACATCTTACACGGGCGTGGCTCATGGTGCCCCCAAAACGACTACAATAGTAACATCAGGGATCATTGACTACAGATGGTAGCTACGCTTGTGAGCATCACATAATACACAGGCTTGCTGAATAATTAGGTTGTACACCTGAAACTGATAGAACATTATGTGTCAACTATACTTCTTTTTTTTTTTTAATTTTTTTTTCAACGTTTATTTATTTTTGGGACAGAGAGAGACAGAGCATGAACAGGGGAGGGGCAGAGAGAGAGGGAGACACAGAATCAGAAACAGGCTCCAGGCTCTGAGCCATCAGCCCAGAGCCTGACGCGGGGCTCGAACTCCCGGACCGCGAGATCGTGACCTGGCTGAAGTCGGACGCCCAACCGACTGCGCCACCCAGGCGCCCCTCAACTATACTTCTTTTAAAAACAACCACTGATCACGGATCACCGTAACAGATACAATAACGAAAAAGTCTGAAATATGACAAGAATCACCAGCGTGTGACACAGGGACCCAAAGTGAACAAATGTTGCTGCAAAACATTGCCCCCATAGGCTTGCTGGATGCAGGGTTGCCACACAACTTCAACTGCAACAACACAGTATCTGCCAAGTGCAATAAAACGAAGCGCCGTACAATGAGCTGTGCCTGTGTAAGAATGAAAGAAAGTGATGCAGCCTTCGTCAATCTTACCTTAATCCAGAGTAAGGGAAGGTCATGAACAGGTCAACAAATACACGAAAGGTGTAACTTGCAAATGTGGCCGACTGCTGGGAAGATAATCATCGGTGATGAAATAAAGAGAAGCAGGGGAAGGACAGAATACTTATTTCTATCACTGAGAGGCAGCGCTGAGCACATGTGCAACTCTGGACAGACGTGACATGGGACCCAGAGGCTCCACCACCCCACCTGCAGGAGGACTCACTAGGCAGGTAGAGACCCTTCTGCCCCACATCTCAGCGAGCTGGTAACAAGGCACAGACAAACCCTCCTTTGCATGGCCATGCGAATTCCAGGCCATGTGCAAGAACCCAGGATAGAATGGTCAAGAGACCAGAAAGACCTTGGAAATGTACATTCACCTCAAACTGGAACCTCAAAACAAATGAAGCCAAAACGGACAGAATTCCACCTACGTCTATCACCTGAGCATACTATTAAAAACTTGAGAATGCACGTCAAGTTATTTGGCAAATGGGAGGTACACAACAGGTGCTTAGAAAGTGATTCAAAAGGCTGTCGAATAGGAGCAGCCTCCATTCCCTTGAGTAAGCACCACCCCACCCCCGGACTCTATGCCAAATGCTGCCCACACATCTGATCTACTTCTATCAATGACTCTGAGGTACAAGAGTAAACTGAGGCCCAAAGAGATTAAGTAATAATTCACCAAGGTCAAATATTCAGGAATGGTGCGAAATCTCATACCCCTTTAATGCCTCTCCTATGCCGAACTGGGTTTCCCACGAGGCCAGCCACGAAAACCAGCACAAGAAAGATAGCATTCAGTCAACACTTTGTGTAACATTAAATTCCTTAATTAGCTTTACATGTTCCTTGACAGTTCCCCCAGTTAACAAAGCACACACATGCTGTTTCTAGTGTATTCTGGCTCACAGTGATTTTGCTAGAAAACTGGGAGCAGTCTGAGCCAAGGATAATTCTACTCTCACAGGCAAGCCGATTTAGGATTTTTACATTGGGAAGAGGTTGTCCAGATGAGCAAAGAAGGTTGGAGGGGGAGCCAACACATCTGAGACCACAGCAGGGCACAATGAATCCCAACAAGACAAAGCAAAGATATATATACAACGACTCAACGGCAAGTGATCTGCTGGACTGTCAGAACCATGAGGACAGGGCTCTGTTTGGTTCATTTGTTTTACCCCAGGGACCTCGAACAGGAATGCTTGGGGCACAGCACATTATAAATAAATACTTGGGGAATAAATCAAAGCATTTTTTGGAACAGAAAAAATAAAAACCTAAAACAAATTAAATGCCCAACATCAGAATTATACAAAAATAGGTATTATTCCATTAATCGAAGATTACTATTGCAGCTGCTAAAAAGGATGGATGAGGACTAGCAGAGAAGGTGTCCATTTTGAACCATGCTGGAGAAGGGGAATGAAAAACATGGGATGGGGCGCCTGGGTGGCTCAGTCGGTTAAGCGGCCGACTTCGGCTCAGGTCACGATCTCACACTCCGTGAGTTCGAGCCCCGCGTCGGGCTCTGTGCTGACCGCTCAGAGCCTGGAGCCTGTTTCCGATTCTGTGTCTCCCTCTCTCTCTGACCCTCCCCCGTTCATGCTCTGTCTCTCTCTGTCTCAAAAATAAATAAACGTAAAAAAAAAAAAAAATTAAAAAAAAAAAAAGAAAAACATGGAAAATGTTCACGATACACAGGGAAAGAGCAAAACATCATGGACAGCAGATCTATCCCTATAAGTATACCATGTCTTTCCTATACGTGAGATGTATAGAGTAAAAAACTACGAGAACAAAGAACAAAATATCAAGTCAGCATTATTTCTGGATTGTGAGATGATTTTTTAAATGCTCTTTCCTGTTTTGCTGATAAGCACTTTTTAAAAATTGCCCTTCCTCCATCTTCTTTGTATTTATAAAATGTTCTACAACACAAATTTGTCGCTTGACATAATTTCTACCTTCATGACGTCGGTGGCTGTACTGTAAATCTCCTCTCCTCTGACAGGAAGATTCTGCACCTGCCAAAATGGGCTTCTGAACTTTTACCCAGTGACAAATAGTCAGCAGTTACTTTAGAAGAGTGGCTCTCACATGGGGGGAATTGGCCCCCAGAGGACATGAGGCAATGTCTGAAGAAACTTCTGGTTGTCTCATCTTGGCGGGGGCGGGGTGCTAGTGCCGTTCATTCCCACAATGCACAAGACAGCCCCCCACAACAAAGAATTATTTGGCCCCAAACGTCAATAGCCCTGAGGTTGAAAAACCCTGCTTCAAAGTACTAGGATAGGGGCACCTGGGTGGCTCGGTCGGTTCAGGTCATGATCTCGCAGTTCACGGGTTCGAGCTCCGCGTCGGGCTCTGTGCTGACACAGAGCCTGAAGCCTACTTCGGATTGTGTGTATGTCTCTCTCTCTGTCCCTCCCCAGCTCTCGCTCTGTCTCTCTCAAAAATAAACACACACACAAAAAAAATGTAAGTATTAGGATAAAAACCAGGGTGCCTGGGTGACTCAGTCAGTTAAGCATCCGACTCTTGATTTCGGCTCAGGTCATGGTCTCACGGCTCGGGGAATGGAGCTCCCGGCTGTCAGCGCAGAGCCGGCTTGGGATTCTCTCTCCCTCTCTCTCTGCCCCTCCCCCACCTCTCCAAATAAACATTTTAAACATTTTAGAAATAAATAAAACATTAGGATAAAAATCATACTGTGGGGAGCCTGAATGCTTATCCTAAACACAAACAAGAGGAGAAGAAAACTTATTAACCTTATTTAAAATGTTTTGTACCAGAGGAACAAACTTCCAGAAGGGCAGAGATGGGGAACACTTGTTCCTCTGAGGATCCCTTCATCTTAGCAGTGTTCATGGCACAGAGAGGTGGCTTAGCCAGTGTGCCATCCATCAGGGAACACAGAGCTGCACTGTGGAAGAAATTCCGACTGCAAAGTCGGATGCAGACAGACTTAGAGATCAGCTCTGCCAACGGCTAACATACTAAACATACTGTGCATCTCCAAAGTGAGGATTACAAGGCCATACTTAACTCTTGCATGACTTCCACTGGCCAAAGCGTATGACGCTTTTAACACTGCCCAAGATACACAAGAGCCAAAGGGATGGCTTGCAAGAGGTGACCTGACCTGCTATGTATAACCCACATACCCAAAAACTTCCATCATGTTTGTGCATGGAAACTGCCTAGCTTCAAGTTCAATGCCAATGAAACCAGGAAAGGCAGTTCCCCGTATGAACCAGTTACCATCTCCTGGAGAAAGCTGTGTCCCCCGAACTAAGCCTAACCCCCAGCCTCATCAGGTTTGTTCAGGACACCCTATTACTGACCAACTGGTAACTACGTGAACACGGAAAAAAATGGCAGGTACCATCTACACCAATAATTTGTGTGAATGTTCTAAAGAAAGATTCACAATAGGACAAAACAGAAACAACTTTTTAAAAATAAAAATCCAAAGGGGGCAAGACTGCTACCTCTGATTAGCCTGGAAGTCAGTTCGTAAGAACTTAATCAACTAAACCCTACCAAGACACCAGATGGTCTGTTAGGTATTTTGGGATTTTTATCTTATAGCCAACACACCCATCTGGTAGCATATAGAAGTTATATTTTTCCTTTAAAAAATACTGAGAAAGAGTGTCCAAATAGACCGGTGTAATTGAGGTTGATGAATAGGGTTCTAAAAGTGTAGGTAGTGAGGAAAGAAATATAAACACACACACAGATAAATGTATAATTTATCTGAGCCATTAGAGTCAGCAGAATCATATAAACTTTTTACTAGACAACTCCACAGCAAAAAATATAGGTTCAAGTTGCTGAATCATTGTTCAGATGTAAATAGGATTCCTAAAACTTTTATTGGTCATTAAAATTCGTTTATAACATAACGTAAACAAGAAAAGCGGGCCATAAAGCCAAATCCTGGTGAAAGCCCCCTCCAAATGCATACATCTGACAAAAGAGCTCATTTGCAATTCAAGAGTTAAAAGAACACAAAACGGCCGAAAATGGTTGCATTAATAAACTAAAATAAAACTTGACTGTGTTTGATGATGGAATGTTTATTTAATTTGATCAAATGTTCACACCAGTACTCAGAAACATTCATTCCACAGTAGAGAACACACACGGGCTCAAACACAAAACTTCCTTACTCAGTCATCACCCAGAGTGAGGTCCCACAGTTCTCCTCGTGAAAACAGCAGACGCATCCAATGGCTGGATAACAGTGCATCCTATTAAGTCAGGTGCCAAATATCCTTTCTCCTGGCCAGGGCTCCATCATTCATGAGCTCTTTTCTGGCTGCTTCTCAGCAGTTTTGTGCAGAGCTCTCCACTCTGCGCTTCGAACATGAGTCTCATTCCACAAAAATCTTGTATTACACATTCCCGCTAATGTTCCCGGGAACGCGGCAATGGCCCGTTCCGTAAGACTTTGCTGGCATTCAACGTTTTCGGGATTCCGGTATATGTAGCCTCCACCCTTGGCTGCCTTGGTTCAGTTTTGAAACTCTTAGGCATCAAACGATCATTTCCTGACAGCAGCACAGAGCTGTGCTTTTCACACTGGCACCACGCCATCACGGCATTTCTACAGGGAAAACCAAAATGACCAGGCATGGCAACCCCTGGTGTCTAAAGGTTTTATTTTTCCTTTTCAGAAGAAAAGAAGAGAGAATTAAGGACAAAGAGAAATCAGGGGGGAAAAAGAAAAAAAGAAAGAAAGAAAGATGTCCCTGATTAGGGTTAGTAGATTGGGACCTCCCGGCTACCATTTGTATTTTTTACAGCCTGCTTTTGGCAAGACAGAACATGGCATGCTGGCTAAAATAACGGGCTTCGGGACATAATAAATAAAGCAGAGACCAAACCCCAAACTCAGGCTTGGCCAATTATAAGCCCTATCACCAGCCACTGATCTTAAGTAAAACATTGTCAGTTTGCTTATGTGTAAAATAGGGCAATGGACTTCGGAGAGTAGTCAAGATACAAAGAGCCTTGCACTACACTTAACACAATAACCTAGTTGTTACTCTGATTGAGCCCAAAGTTCCCACTATGCTTTTTTTCACTTGGGTAGTAAACTCACATGTGGCTGCTTCAGGGTATCACTACACTATATTAAATCTGTATGTGTTTCTTAGCTTGTGGGCTTGCGGAGACAATTCAAGGAAAAGACATCTTCTATTTTCTCATGTAAATAAATAATTGCTTCAACAAAGATCAGAGTCTTTAAAGTGGAGAGTCGCTACCCAACCCACACACGGCCACCATTACTCTTCTTCCTATTTGGAGTTTGAAATACACAAGGAGCACATGAAAACATTCTCTCGGGAAACATTCAAGCAATATGCCATTATTCTTGCAATACAGGGTAACAGAACCTAATAGAACATTTTCTATCCCCTCTCTTTGAAAGAAGTGTATTCCAGATGGCTGCCAAATGAGTGTGTCGTGACTATGTGTTTCTGCAGAAAAGCCTAGGAGGTGCAGGCATTCCCTTGGTACATTAGCCTAGGGTCACCCCAATAAACACCCTGCAGTCAGCCACTGGCACAAAAGGAAATGCTTTTTGTGTCAGAACAGAAGAATTTAGATACTTCAAGATGTATGTTCTAGGAGAAAACTTCTCTATACCACAAAAGTATATTAGAGTATTTCATTATTTCCTTGGATACTCTCTCTTGCCACCCAGTCTTCTTCCTCCTTGTGGTGAATGTGTGTACCCTGATAGGCGGCAGGCTAAGTGTCTTACAGATGGATCCTTAGAGCCAAGGCCTGTGCCTGGAATACATGGAGGCGTTCAAGGAAGAAAAGGATGGATTCCTTAATGGTTAGGCTCTGTTAAGCCCAGCTACGATTCCATTGTGAGGGCTTGGTTAAGGAACAAATTTGCATGGTGATGAACCGACAGCTACACAAATGTGTTGGGTTATTTGAATCTCAGAAAGCCTTCATCTCCACACTCTGCAAAAGTTTCCTTCGCCACTTGCACTTTTAGAATATTCTCGGGTGACCAATGCCACAGGATCCATTTAGTCAAACATTAAGCCCTCACTTACCATGAAGGCGTGGAAACTCTTGGGCTTCGGGTATATCAAAAGCCAAGAGGGCAAATACAAGCCAAAGCAGTAGAAGATTCATGATGGGTGCAAGACAGTGCTTGCAGATGGGCAGGCTGTAATAGGCTTCAAAAACGCCATCATCAGAACTGAAATACTTCATAAGGTAACATCCCAACGTTGAGCGCGTGAAACATTTAGTGTTTTAGAAAAGCCATCTAGTGTGGTGGTTAACAGCACTAGCTCCAAAGACAGAATTTGCATTGTGGGATCTGCCTCTTAATGTCCTGGGTTAACTTGAACAATTACACTGTGACTCAGTTTCCCTCGCTAGAGAAATTGTGGTATCGGCCTTCCCTTGAGGAGTTGTTATGCAGATTAAATAAGATACTATGCGCATGGTGCTTAGTATAATATCAGGCATGTCAGACAGCTGCAATTATTGTTTTAGTAAAATTAACCCAGATAATGGTTTGAAAAAGAACAAAATGAAAGATGGGGGCAGCTGGGTAGCTCAACCCGTTAAGTGTCTGACTCGACTCTTGATTTCAGCTGAGGTCATGATCTCACGGTCGTGGGACTGAGCCCCGCATGGGGCTCCATGGGGATCCTGCTTGGGATTCTTCTCTCTCTCCCTCTCTCTCTCTCTGACTCTGTCTGCCCCTCCCTGGCTTGCTCGCTCTCTCAAAATAAATAAACTTAAAGAAAGAAAGAAAGATTACCAAGAACGCTTCCAACACTAGCAATCCACGCTGTCATGCACCCAGTTAAGGAAAATGGTTGGTTTCCTACAAAACTAAGCATGCACTTACCACACGACCGAGCAAGTACACTCTTGGGTGTTTATCTCAGAGAAATGAAAACTTAGATTCACTCCAAAACCTGTACATGAACACTCATAGCAGCTTTATTTGGAATATACCCAGACTGTAAGAACCCAGAAGTCCTTTAACAGATAAACTGTGTAACAAACCAGACTACATCCATCCCACGGAATATGACTTAGCAACAAAAAGGGACCAACAACTTGGATGGGTCCAGGGAATTCTGTTGAGTGAAGAAAGCCAACCCCAAACAGTTATATACTGTGTAATTCCATTCATATAATATTCTTGAAATGACCATGAATTAATGATAGCCAGGGGTTAGGGGTGGGCTCAATGTAGCTAATAAAGGGGTAGCACATGGCATCATCTTTAGATTCATGTAACCACTACCACAGTAAAGATGCAGGACCGTTCTAGTGCCAGAATCTAAACATATGATAAAAATGCACAGAGGGGGGCCTGGGTGGCTCAGTCGGTTAAGCGTCTGACTTCGGCTCAGGTCACGAACCCACAGTTCATGAGTCTGAGCCCTGCGTCAGGCTCTGTGCTGACAGCTCAGAGCCTGTAGCCTGCTTTGGATTCTGTGTCTCCCTCTCTCTCTGTTCCTCCCCTCCTTGCGCTCTGTCTCTCTATATGTCTGTCTCAAAAATAAATAAAGAATAAAAAAATGTGTTTTTTTTACATGCACAGAAATACACACATAAGCATACCACGTACACAATTGAGTGTGTGCAAAACTGGTGAGATCTGAACACAGTCTATGAATGTGACAATGCCAATCTCCTAATTTTGATGTCATACTACAATTATACAGAAGGAACCACTGGAGTAGACTGAGTAAGGGGTACACAGGAACCCTGGGAGGAGGGGGCAGGGAGTTTCAAATGGAAGTATTTCTGAATGGGCAGAGGAGTTTTAGACAAAGAGTAGAAGTTCAATTAAGAATTAAATGATCTACTGCAGAGAAGGAGTGAGCCATATTTCACCTGGAAAGAGCTGCTATCTCTTTGGAGGTAGGAACAGCCCCTATTTGTGTCTATATAAAGAAGGTGGGATTTTACAGCCACTCCACACAGTAAATTAGGACTAAGGAGTCTCCAAGTAGAAATGAGCATCCTAGAGGCAAGAAAAATAAACCAACTCTGCCCAACATAAGAAAAAGAAGTTATAGCAAGTAAGAGGTAGATGAGCCCCAGAACCACCAGGGAGGCTAGACCAGGAACTGGCAAACTATATCCAAATCCATATATCATCCATGGCTGCTTTTGCTACAAAGGCAGAGTTGAGTAGTTCCAAACAAGACTGTATATCCCCCAGGGCCCAAAATATTTACTATCAAAAGAAAAATAAATACATAAATAAATAAGTGCCAACCTCTGGGCTAGATAACGAAGCTCAGGAGCCAAGCCAGTTAAGGCAAAAGAGGTCCTCCAACCACCACTGCCGCCTGTCAACAGGATGTTTTAGCCACTGCCCAAATGGCTTTTCCTCTGTCCCTGTGTCTTCGCAATATGAGCAACAAACAGATCCGAAGTCCGAGGCAGACGTATGTAACTAGTGGCGTCCAGGTCAATGCCCCCATGTTAGCTGCAAGGGAAGCTGGAAACCTGAACATCAGACAGACCTTTCTTCCACTATGACTCAGAGCCAACAAGGCCCCAACCAGAAAGGGATTTCAGACAGCAGAACACACAGGATGGAAGTGCTATGTGTAGTGTGGACAAAGCCGTCAACCACAGCCCAACTGGGTAGTTTTTACTTTCTGTGGTTCAACCCAAACACGGGGTTTTCTGCCAATTTGACCAATAAGAGGTGTTAATCGCTGTCAATATTTGCTAAACCCAGGCTTCCATTTGTTGACTTTCATCTTCAGTTTGCCCTTATATCACTGAAAGTATACTTTTACCCCTGGTCTAGACATGCTTTGATTTTTTTTAAATGCTCTTAGTTGGGTAGGAGGAAAAGTAAGAACCGAAGCTTGGGAGTCTCTTCAGTTGTGTGCATTTATGAAGCTAATTTGAAAAGACAAAGCAAACCAGGCAACCCTAATATTCTAACAACTCCCTAGCAGCAAATGGGTTCTGTCAATCATAGGGCAACACCTTCTCTCATTGTATTGACTTTAAGACAAATGAGTATCTTGCCTTTCCAGAGTAGGAGGCAAAAGTTCTAGCAATCTAACACGGACACATAATGAAAGATAAAATGAAGAGAGGGTAGTATTTTCAATGATTATCACATTAAAAACAGCACCTTTAGGGGCGATCGGGTGGCTCAGTCAGTTAAGCTCTCTACTTCGGCTCGGATCATGATCTCAAGGTTTGTGAGTTCGAGCCCCGTATCAGACTCTCTGCTGTCAGCACAGAACCTGCTTCGGATCCTCTGTCTCCCTCTCTCTCTCTCTGCCCTCTCCCACTCACACGCGCACCTGCTTTCTCTCTGTCTCAAAAATAAACATTAAAAAAATAGCTCCTTTCAGGGCAACTGGGTGTCTCAGTCACGTAAGCGTCCAACTCTTGATTTCAGCTCAAGTCGTATCTCACAGTCGTGAGATGGAGCACGGAGCTGGGCTCCACACTGGGCACAGAGCCTGCTTGAGATTCTCTCTCCCTCTCCTTCTGCCCCTCCCCCACTTGTGCACAAACACACACACATTCCCTCTCTCTTGCTTTCTTAAAAAAAAAAAAAAAAATAGTTCCTTTAACTCGGTAAGGTTCCATAAATGTTAGATGTCGTGGAACATATTCCTAGCATGCAGACTTGCATCCAGGATTTCTAACGCAAAGCTTCCTTCCAGTTAACAAAAGCCAGACAATTACCAATTGGAATGGAGGTGGAACGACTGATGGGATTTGGGGAGGCAAGTGCGAGACGCACATCCTTAGGGCTGAAACTAAATCCTGCAAGATCCAAGTTCAAGGCCCTTCAAAACTAGAGGCATCTCCCCAACTACACCAAAAACCCACGCACTCCTGAATTCCCTGCAACATTGTTTAGTTCTTCCCGGAGATGACTCTTAGTTCTTGCTCATCTCCTCACAGTTGAAACACTAGGGTTGTGTACTGGCTATCCCCTCTTTGCAAATGGAGCTCCCACTTACCAGAAGCCACATCAATTTCATCGGGAAGGTTTCACGCCGCACATAAAAATAAAACCAAGGCTTGCAGGAGATGACGTTGGAAAGCTAGAGCTCAAAAGTTTACTTCGGCACCTCTGCCAAAAACGATTTTCCAGGTCTGAACAGAGGCCTGACACAGTAGATGACACCTCTTTATCAGCTCCAAGGACTCCAGGGAACGTAATTAGCACCCAATTAGTTATTAATAACTTAATATTCACACATCTGCTCAAACTCTGTAGGTGCGCAGTATAATTTAAACATGAGCGTGATCATCCCCTGCTAGGGTAGGTGCCATATACATAATGGATTGGATTCCGCAGAGCCCGATAAGGGGAAAAACTGGAAGCCTCGTCTGTTCCTTTCTGTAGGGTGTAAACGGGTCAACTCAAACCAAAGGGTATCCCAGTCCATCTGGAAGAGTTGAATAAAACCTATTATACAACCAAACTGACAGTGTAACAAGCATTAGCTGACTATATGCAATCATCACGCTAGCTCAGATGCCTTAAAATGCCTCTAAAAGAGCTAGCATATCAGTAATTATTATTTATTAAGCCATTATTACACACCAGGCACTGCTCTGATCACTGTAAACATATCTATTACTTCACTTTTATTTCATTTACCCCTCACAGCCACCCTGTGAGATTACTGCCCACCATTTTACAAATGGGAAAATGTAGGCACAAGTTCACATCATCTGCCAAAGATCACAAAACTATGTGTGGCATGGCTGTGATGCAAACTCAGTCCTGTCGGCATGACAAAACCTTTGCTTTTAACCACCAAGCTAGAGTTAATCACTGTTCTCCAAGGCCTGTACCCAAAACCCTCCACATCATTGGGATTACACAAGGCTAAGAGGGGGTCCTAAGCACTTCGGTTTGCTGCCTTCACAGAAGGCCTAGGTGGAGTCTTGTTTTCATGAGCACTGTGAAATCAGATGAGCGACTTCACCTCGAGCTTTTAAAATCTGACTCATATTTCTGTTATCTATAGGCACAAAAAGACCTTTCCTACCACTCCCTCATTTACCCACCTCCAACACCAAACATCTCACTCTTTAGTTACCAAAGTCCCCTCCATCCAGAGACAAGAAATAGATAAACTCCCGTATGGAATTCAGAAACACGATGCAATTTCATGCCCATCGTTTCAAGGATGGTCCAGTCTCTTGCTGCCAGGGTGAGGATGAGAAAAATAGGACGGAGATACGGGAGGGGACCCCTGATCACAAAATAGATGTTTCTACAAGGTCTCTGAACAACCCTAGCTGCTGACTACACCCAAGCTACCCAACACAAGCATTTTAAAACACTAGTGAGGGCAGGATTATGTTCTTCCCCCAAATCTGCCTGGAATGTCTATATTGCACAGTCTGGAGCTACTGCCTTTCCAACACTCTACCGTGCTTACCAAGGAAATTTCCCCTTCAGACTAATTAATGTCAAAGTGCAGTGCAGGCCTCACTGTTTTTAGTTTGGTGAAATGCTGAATATTCATGTTATTTCACAGACACCACAAGGCCACACCTAACTAATAAGGATGGTATCTTCCTTCCAAGCTCCAATGAGAATAGGGTGTCTTCCAAAGATCAAGGGAACAACAGGCAGGTGTGAATACCCATGGACATCTTGACACGTTTATGAAACAGGAAGGTTATCGAAAATATGGGGCTTACTATTCTGAAAGAAAGCTAAGAACATTTCATGAGCAAAGTGTGCAAGCAAAAGCTATCCAAAACACTAGGGACAAATACTGCCTGAGATTTCCGAGGAATTTATTTTAGGAAAGTAGGCCAAGTGTTGGGATTTAGTTAGAAGGATTTTCATCACAGAACTCATTATAATATCTAAAACTGTAAGACCCTACATTTAACAATAAAGAAATAGTTAAATAAAATCATGGTACAAGCATTAAACTCAACACTTCTCAATGGTCAATCCTAAAGGTTTCAGAAGAGTAATGGCCTAAAACACGTAAAACGAATACTTCAATGAAAAGGGCACATTACAACAGAATACAATTTTCATTAAAAAAAAAAAAAAAAAATCTAGGGGCGCCTGGGTGGCGCAGTCGGTTAAGCGTCCGACTTCAACCAGGTCACGAACTCGCGGTCCGTGGGTTCGAGCCCCGCGTCGGGCTCTGGGCTGATGGCTCAGAGCCTGGAGCCTGTTTCCGATTCTGTGTCTCCCTCTCTCTCTGCCCCTCCCTCGTTCATGCTCTGTCTCTCTCTGTCCCAAAAATAAATAAACGTTGAAAAAAAAAATTAAAAAAAAAAAAAAAACTAAGACAAGTATATACAAAAATGCACTAAGGTATTCAAAGTAACTAACTCAGAAGCATGTTTACATTATCTGTGTTTGTTACAATGAACACATGTGGCTTTTATATTAGGAAAAGCTTTTTTGGAGATACCTTACCCTAGCTCCCTTTTTTATATCTAAGTCTGGAAAATTTCCAACAAACACAAAGACCCCACAGAGAAGCCGCAATCCCATACACGATGCCCAAGCTTCCAAATGCCTGGTTTTTTTGTTTATTTTTAAAGTTTGTTTATTTATTTAGAGAGAGAGAGAGAGCACCTGTCTGTCCAAGCAGGTTCCAAGCTGTCATCACAGAACCCAACGCAGGGCTCGATCTCACAAACCGTGAGATCAGAACCTGAGCCAAAATCAAGAGTTGTACACTTAACCAACTGAGCCAACCAGGTGTCCCTCCAAATGCCTAGTTTTTACTTGTTAATTCATCTGAATCAGGATCCAGATAAGGTCCACACAGAGCTTGACCAGTATATCTTTTAAAATGTTTATGGTTTTCCTCTTCTTCTCTATTTCCCCCTTGCAATTTACTCATTCAAAAATCCAGACCTTTGGTCAGTCTGGAATTTGCCTTTTGTATTCCTACGGTGCTGTTCACCACGTTTTCCAGCCAGACCTCTGTAATGCCTTTAAATTGGTGGTTGGACAGTGCTCACTTCAGCAACACATATACTAAAATTGGAATGATAGAAGATTGTCATGGCCCCTGCACAGGGATGACAGGCAAATTTGTGAAGTGTTCCATGCTTCTTATATAGTTTAGGAGGAAAAAATTGATATTTGGACACTTGAACAGCCTTATGTGGGGTTTTTCTAGGGGGAGGAGTGGAAGGTAGAAGGGAGTAGGGTGTTGCAAGACTATTTCCTAAGAGGTAATGTGTTCTATCACTGGGGGCTCAAGATACCTGGTTGTCTTTTTGTGATAGGATTAACTCACCGTTAATGCCCATGCCTTCATTTGGCAATTAATTCATTAGTGGATGCAAAATGGCAGTCCTCCACTTCGCTTTCGTTGTTACAATAATTTCATAAAGGAAAAACTTCTGAGATGCCTGGGTTGCTCAGTCAGTTAAGCACCACACTCTTGATTTCAGCTCAGGTTATGATCTTATCGTTCAGGAGATATTGCCCCAAACTAGGCTTAGCACTGAGTGTGGAACCTGCTTGGGATTCTCTCCCTGCCTGTCCCCTACTCGTAGGTTCTCTCGCTCTCTGTCTCTCTTAAAAAAAAAAAAAAAAAATTAAAATTAATCAAGAAAAACTTCCACCCATCTGCTCCCTGGTTACTCAGGATCAAAAGCTACTCTTAATTTTTAAATACATACATGCTTGTAGATTTAAGCTTTCACTATGTATAGAATAACCAGAAGCCACAAGCAAAAGCCTCCTTATTTTCCAGCCAGATCTGGAGCTCAAGAGTTCCCCAGGTCAGGAGGGGCCTGATCCGTACAAAGTGCAGCAAGGCCAACACAGTGGAGCCTCCAGAGAGCTCAGACCGCCCTTTACCCAGCAGCGCCCTTGGCACAGGGGCACCTGTGGTGGGAGTGGCAGGCCACCTCACTGCGCATGCCCAGGTTACTTTCCCAACGCCAGCGGAGGGCCGCGGGCTGCCCCCAAACCCGAAGCGGGCATCAGGGAACTGAACCGAAGTTCCCCCGAGGCCGGCCAAGGAAAGTCCTCACACCAGGCAGCAAAGCGGAGAGAACTGACAAACTGTGCAGGAGAAAAATGGAATCAACAGTCTGAACTCAATTTAACGATGGCTTTACAAATTGGAAGGCTGACGGCCCGAGGCAGAGAAAGGCACACACCACAGCACGGGGTCAGGGTCTGTGGCTGGTGGGCAGCTCTGTGGCTGCGGAAAAAAAAAAAAAAAAAAAAAAAAAAAAAAAAACGGCCAGAAGAGCCGATTTAATAACTCAGGGTCGGCACTTGGGCTTCCGCCTGGGCCTTTGATTTTTATAAACTAACAATCCAGGCGAGTGGAGAGTGCGGAAGCAAGTCCGCAGGTAAGCCTTGCACGGCCCCGCAGGTCACTGCGCCAGATTTCCCTCTGGGGCTTCCAGATGGGGAGGCTGGGAAGACCTCCTTACTGCCGGCAAGGTCTCCTCAGAATTGCATTCATTAGCTAAATGTGCACTGGCCCACGGGAAAGAGACCTGGACCATTAAATATAAATGCAAAACAAAATTAGACCCATCCATTCTAAATCTCAGATCTCTGTAGCAGGAAAGGTTAACTCCCTGCTTTTAATTTTTCTAAAAGGCATAAGCACTGAAATCACCACCGCTCATGACCAAGCACCTAGATTTGGGTCCCACCCTTCCCCAAACCAAACAAAGAAATTACTTTTGTTTCTTAATCCCTGTCAGATTTCGTGAGGCATCTGTTGACACTTCTAAACCCGGATTAAGTTTCTATATAAGTACTTCTGGCCCAGCTTTTAAACAGAACCACAAACCCATCTGCAGTGGTACAAAACACAGAAGCTGATAAGCTTTAAATGAATTGGAAACATTTACCTAAATGAGAGTCAGGACTAACTCAGGGATTTTCCTTTAAAAAAATACATTAATAAAGAAAGCAAGGGGAAATTAACGTTTGTAAAATGTCTCTCCCCCACATTAATAAAAATAATCACTGCTTAACAAACTACTCACGCCACAGCTGTAGTCCACAGGATAACCATGTGCCGTGGCTTCTTGCTTTCCTTTGGTTTCCATTTTGCCCCACCACTTCTATGAGCGCCCTTGGACACAAGGGATTTCAGCTATTTCTGGTCACTGCTGTATCTCCAACACCAAGAACAATGCTTTATGGTAGGTGTTCTGTATCTATTTGAAGGAGGAGAGTAATTCCATTCATTCACTAGAACCAGGGGTATTTCAGAGCCAACAGGTTACTCCAAGGAGATGACCAAACAGTTAAGCTTCAGCTCCTTCTCTGTAAATATGCCCCTAATTGCACCTCATCAGAAAACAACCTGCTTAGACCTCCTCCCGTCAAAGCTAGCAGAGCACCCCCCTTATTTCCCCACATCTCCATAGCAAGCTCTTTGGAAACCCCCAAACATGGAGGGATACCACGCAATCCATTAACCTCTCCTCTGATCCGCAAAGACCTTCCCATTTAAAGCAGTGAAGGGAGAGAAAAGAAACTCCAAACACTGGGGCCCTGTTCATTCCAGATCCATTATATTCTGAAAGTGAACTAGGAAGAAACCAGACGAGACATGAAATATCCCAAAGCAAATGGACCTTGAATACATCATTGCACTGCCTTTCAAATAACTACCGTCTGTTGCTAGCCTTCATTTCCTTAAAACCTGAAAGCCCATAGTGCAGGATGAGTGAAGAGGCAGGCTGTTTACTGGCAAAACTCAGGCTCTGGATCAAAAAGCTCAGACGTGGGCTAGCCACAGGAATATAAACAGGTAACCTCTCCTCTGGGACTCATTTGCCTCATCTGTTAAGTGGAATGATAATAGGAGCTCCCTTTGGGAATTGTAAGGGAATCAAATATGGTAATGCACAAAACATACTTGGCACAGGGTCTGAGCTTTCAAATATGCTCTACAAGTTGTGATCATGAGGAGGAAGAGAATGATGAAGACAAAAGAATGACGACCACAGTGACGGTCATGCTGACGATGATCAACTTACAGTACACGATGAAGAGATACAGCCCATTTTAGTGTTGGAAATACAGTCATGTCACATACCCCACGTTCTACTCTGAGTTCTCCAGAGGGCAGCTTTCATTTTGGGCAAGTGGCGAGACAGTGATGGCTGTCCCTTGCCCACCAACCACATCAGCTTCATTTCCTCCACTAAGGCTGCTGTGAATTTTCATGTTCACATAAAGTGCTCAACCAGAAACGAAGCTGTCAACAGTGGACGCTGGGCAGGACTCTCTGAGAGGGCAGAAAGAGGGAGAGAGACGTCCATACGGGTTAGCGGGTGGTAAGAGTTCAAAGAAGAAGGAACCCACTGCAAGTCTCCAGTGGAAGGCAAACCCAATTAAAGACAGACGTGGCATCTGTAATGCTTTGAAGGGTATCCCTCCACGCCTACACGGTGCCTGGTACATGCCAAGTTTTTACTGAACAAAAAAACAGAGAAGGATGCAACAGACCAGTGTATCACCCAGTTTCCTGGAAAGCAAAGCGGCAGCTCTTGAGACTGCTGAGCATCCGGCATTCGGCACTGGTGTTTCTGTCAGCTAGAAGAAATCTAGAGCTTTAGGTTACAGTAGGGGGCTAAAGAGTGACCCTTGACTCCCCCCTCCAAAAGAGAGAAAGTCTATGTCCGAATGCCCAGAACTTGCAAACACCACGTTGTATGCTCAAGAGCAAACACTCCCTTACAAGCCTCGGTGTGATTAAGTTAAGGATTCTAACAGGAGATATTGATCCTCGATGATCCAGGTGAGTTCTAAATCCAGCGACAAGTATCCTTAGGAGAGTGAGGCCAAGGGGAGATTTGACAGGCAGAAGAGGCAGAGGCAGCTCGACCACCGGACAGAGATGGAGTCACAGGGTCCAGGGATACTGATAGCCACCAGAAGGAAAAAGAGGTAAAGAATAGATTCTCCTTTTAAGTTTGACGTTTTGCTGTGGCACCCCTAGGAAACTAATACAGCTTCCGCACTCACAGGCAAGTACACATCCAGGTAACACACTTGAGGCATCATCTTCTCCTTCTTAAGTTGTCCCAAAGCCACAAATAGGACAGGCAGGTGCCAGGTAAGAAGCCATGTCAGAAAGTGACAAAGCAACGGTGTAGTTCAAGGAGGTCGGGCCAAGGCAAAGATGCAAGGACAGAGCACCTGGATGGCTCAGTCGGAAGAGCGTGTGACTCTTGATTTCGAGGTCATAAATTTGAGCCCCGCGTTGGGCGTAGAGATCACTAAAAGATAATAAACTTTAAAAAAACACAAGGACAGTATAGCACAAATACCAGGTGTTAAAGAACAACATGCATGTCCACTCTAAGACTGCCTAATATTTGAAGTTGACAAATCACACATATATTTAAGTTACACGTATGTAATTTTTAAAAAATTATCTGCATCTTTGCAAGCAAACAAAATCTCAGAAGACAGCATCATACGATTTGATCTAGAACTTTATCAATCTACTACAAACTACAACCTCCTGGAGACCATCAGAGTTCCCTCACTTCCTACCGGTGGGCTCACCTCTAGGGCAAGGTCTCTCAAAACGGAATTAGAAGAACAGTATAGTCTTCTCAAAAGTCAAAAGTTCAAGATTTGTTTTTATTTCTATGAATAACTAAAAATAAAATACTCCCAAATACAAACCAGGCAAAAAACCTGATAACTGGCAGTCAAAAGACACTTTCATGCAACAAAACTGAAATATCTTGTGTTTGTGGGGCTTGGATAAATTCACAGAGTTCTTGCAAGATGCTTCTCCCTTTGATAAGATGTCTATACATAAATTTGAGAAACACTGCTCTATGGTACAGTGCTGACATTTTGCTCAGCGTAACAGAAAGAAAATAATGACATACAAATATTGACTTGAATATCCTTCATCTTGAATACAAAAAACATCAGTTATCCATTCCATAACAGTATCTGAAGAGAATTAGTAATCAGATGCCGCTCTTCCCTCAGCCTTTTCAGTTGTTCTGAGGCCTCAAAGGGCCAGGCTATGTGAGTATCTGGAAATAATAACTCGGTACCACAACTTTGAAAATAGTAGCTAAAGGTTTGACAAATGTAAGTCCAACAAACGCCCTTCTAAAAGAGCAAGCAGGAATGTTTTCTTTAAATTATGTCCTTAAAATTCCACAAGACTGAGTCACAGCTCCAAGTGATAAACTGAAATCTGATTATGATGCAGAGATTACACACAGTTCTCTTAACGAGATTATTCCAGTCTAAATAAATAATAATTCACAGAGTTGAATGATAAGATGGCTATCGTCACTTATCACCATCAGCTAGGCAGGCAGATCCTCAAAGGGCTGGGCTGTGTTCCTGTGCAGTTTTCTCTATCGGGTGACCAGCACAGTTTCAGACGTGACTGACATCTTTGTGGCGTAGGGCCAACAATGATAAACTAAACTCACACACAGAAATGCTGAGGAAGAGGCAGGGCAGAGCCAGGTCAATTCCTAAGAAATCTCAAGTTCCACAGGTGTGTGCTCCAAGATCACAAGGAGCTTCATTTCCTTCAGAAACTGAAACCGGAACAAGGCGCCCAGGGAACAGGAAGTGTTCGACTGGATCCGTGTCGCTCTAGCTTTGGCACTGAGAAAGTCACAGAAAATTCCCTGGCCTCCATTTTCTTCCCTGAAATACAGCCCTCACCAGTGTGCCTGGCCCACGACGAGTCCTCTGCATGGATTTCTGTCTTCATGCCACCCTCTCGGCAACCTTGTGAGGTCAGTGCTACTATTATCCTCATTTTCCAGATGAGAAAATTAACTGAACTTCAAGTAACGTGCCCAACATCGTTCTGGCACTAAGTAGTTAGTGCAAAAGCCAGAATTCAAATTCTGGTCTGAGCTAGAACATGAAACAACTAACGAACTTCACAAGAGATAAGAAAATGACAAAGATGATCCTGTGACACCAGACCATCTGGGTGCTGGCAGAAATTTTTAAAAAGTGTTTTTATGGGGGCGCCTGGGTGGCGCAGTCGATTAAGCCTCCGACTTCAGCCAGGTCACCATCTCGCGGTCCGTGAGTTGGAGCCCCGCGTCGGGCTCTGGGCCGATGGCTCAGAGCCTGGAGCCTGTTTCCGATTCTGTGTCTCCCTCTCTCTCTGCCCCTCCCCCGTTCATGCTCTGTCTCTCTCTGTCCCAAAAATAAATAAACGTTGAAAAAAAAAATTTTTTTTAAGTGTTTTTATGACTTAAAATACTTGATACTAACATGAAAGTGTGTTAGTCCCCAAACTGTACAGAGACCAGTGGCTGGAAGGAGGTGGCCCTGCCTCCCCCACAGTAACAAGCCATGTGGCCGAGAAGCCACCCTATACTGAACAGCATTTTGATCTAGGATTTCAGTGAAGATTCAGTGGAGATTTAATCAACTGACCCAGTGTACAAGGTTGGAATGAACAGATCACACAGTAGATCAAAGAAACCAAATTCCAAACATCCAGCAAGGTGGAGCCGGACTAAAAGCAACAACACGAGATTTTACCATGTATAATATGAGGCTCAGATTAACCACCAAGTACATAAAATGCAGGACCAGGGACACACCAGACGGTTCCATCGGAAATAATTTGGAACAGACGTTTATACCAGCATTATTCATAATATCCAAAAAATGGAAATGACTCCCATGTCTATCAAGTGATGAATGCATAAACATAATGTGGTATATTCATAAGTGGACTATTCTTATGTGTCCATAAAAAGGAATGAAGTTCTGATACATAGACGATGAATGAAGCTTGAAAGCATTATGCTAAGTGAAAGAAGCCAGTCACAAAAGGCCACATGTTGTACGATTTCATTTCTATGAAGTGTCCAGAATGGGAAAACTTATACAAAGAGTAAGCAGATTAGTAATGCCTGGGGCTAGGGGGAGTTGAGGGGAAACGGGGAGGTTTCTGTTATCAGTATGGGGTTTCTTTTGAGGGTGTGAAAACGTTCGAACACTGATTCTTATAATGGTTGCACAGCTCTGTGGATATTAGATGGGTGAACCGTATGGTATATGAATCTATCTCAATAAAGCTGTTCCCAAAAACAAAAAGAAAACATCTAGAGCATTTAGTTGCCTGTATGTTTAATGTTTATTTACTTTTGAGAGAGAGAGAGACTCACAACACAATTGGGGAAGGGGCAGAGAGAGAGGGAGACACAGAATCCGAAGCAGGCTCCAGGCTCTGATCTGTCAGCACAGAGCTCGACGCAGGGCTTGAACCCATGAACCGCAAGATCATGACCTGAGCCAAAGTCAGACGCTTAACTGGTCGAGCCACCCAGGCGCCCCACAGTTGCTTGTATGTTTAAACAGAGATAGCAATACAGATATATCCTGCTTTTTAGAAGTTGGCCTTACACCACTTTGCTCTCAAAAGAGACCTGCATTAGTACCTATTTTTACTAACCGAAAGAAATCCAAAGAGGATTTTCACTTTTATAAAAAAAGAAAAAGGTGAAAAGCGAAAATAGCATTCAGAGTCTGTTCTCCAGCGAGCCTTACGGAGGCTGAAGAGCGGCCCCACCAAGCTCTTCCCTGAACTACACTCAGCAACTCAGCATCAAACCGCCATAGCTTTGAAATGCGTCTGCGAGCATCCGTGCTTTCTCTCGATTTATTCTGTGCATCCATTAGCAAGATGTGTCCTAAAGTATCAGAAAAACCTAAGATAATTTTTTGGGGGTCTGGGAATGCTCAAAAATTTTTCCACATAATTAATAACAATTGCTTCTTGGCTTTATGCCATCTCAGCTTACCAAAGGTTCCTCTGAGTACCTGACTTTGGGAAAGCAGGAGAATCTTGTATACCGTAATTCTAGGAAAACGATCTGACCTTCAGATTGGCTCAAAATAAGGAAGAACAAGGAAAAAGTCTGCTAACACGGGGCATCTGGGTGGCTCAACCGGTTAAGTGGCAGACTTGGGCTCAGGTCATGATCTCATGGTTTGTGTGTTCGAGCCCCACAGGGGTCTCTACATGGACAGCTGTCTCCCTCTCTCTCTGCCCCTTTCCCACTCTCTCTCTCAAAAATAAATGAACATTAAAAATAAAAAACAAAAAAAAGAAGAAAAAAAGTTTGCCAACGTGAAGTAGTGAACTCTTTGGTGCTGGAAGCATTCAAGCAGAGACCACCTGACTTTTTCGTGAAGAAAACAACCAAAGGGACTTATTTCACCTGTGGGATAAAAGTTCAAAAAGACTTTCTCTAAGATACTAAAATGCTCATATTTGTCACAGATGACAGTTAAGTAACTGAAAAATTTATCATTGCATTGGGATATGTATGAGAGCACAGAATGTGGCGGTAGGCTCCCTGCAATCAAATCCATTCTCTACCATTTCATAATATGCCCTTAGGGAAGCCATCAGCACAAGATTCAGCTTTTTGTCTTGTATAATGGAGTCAGTAATAATAACATAAATCAATACTTTACAGACTAATTGGTAAGATTCAACAACAAAATGATGAGGCCCTCCTCATTGGATCTCATTGGACTCTTGGCTCTTACGAGCCAAAGCCATAGCATTTCAGCATTTTTAGTGACACCACATGGAACAGAAAATAGTAACTTCCAACTAAAACTAAAATACCACCCAGTAGCTTTCACTGATCAAAAGGGGCAGGACCCAGGGCGCCTCGGTGGCTCAGTCGGTTGAGCGTCCGATTTCATCTCAGGTCATGATCTCATGGTTCATGGGTTTAAGCCCCGCGTCAGGCTCTCTGCTGACAGCTCAGAGCCTGGAGCCTGCTTTGGATTTGGTGTCTCCCTCTCTCTCTGCCCCTCCCCTGCTCACACTCTGTCTCTCTCTCTCTCAAAAATAAGTATTAAAAAAGGGGGGGGGGGGTGCAGGACCCTCTCCCAGAGACCCCAGCATATACATTGTTGCCAATAAATATCCAAAACTTCCAAGAAATGTCAGTGCTATTTTCATAGCTTCGTGAAGGTATAGTACAATATTGGACAGTAGGACCCTCCCAAGCAAAAACTAATATGCTTCAAAGTTCTGAACTTGCTAAATTAACACAATACAACTTTAGGGATATCCTACCTTACTTACCCTTCATTCTCCTAGCTGACAACTTGTTTTTCCACCAACTCCCTTTGCTGGATGTTATTTTAACATCAAGAATAGAAGTCCCATGCCACCAAATCATGCTTGTAATATGGCTGTTTGACAGGCCCCAACGAGTGGAAGTTAAGTCTTCATTACATGCTCACGAAGTCCATATGTGTATTTTACAAGGTCTCAGCTCTCCTTTGAACCTTGTCTATTATAAATACAGGCTTTAGATATATTCTCACTTTGAGATCACTTACACCGTTGACTATTTGCAGGGCAAACGAATGCAATCAAACACTAAAGCTTCAAGGAGATTAGAGAACTGCCAAGGTCTGAACTATATCAACAGCTTGAAATCAGCTCATTCAACAGTGCGTTGACAGTATTACACCCACAAAACAAACATGGAAATGGTGCGCGTGTCAGGTATGGCATCACATTCCAGCAGTTTGTACCTGAGACTTACAGGGAAACATCCTGTCATCAGAGTTGTTCCAAGAGGACAGTCCCTGGCTTCCTTCTCAGACAGTTCACCTTTTGACAAATGCTTCTCCGAATACATAGGGAGCTCACGGAAGAAAGGCAGAAACTCCCAAACATCTCCGGCATGGGGGTCAAGAAGAAACCTTGTGCTTTAAAGCAATCTGTGCTTTAAAAAGAAAGATCTGGGAGCGCCTGGGTGGCTCAGCGGGTTAAGCATCCAACTCAAGTCATGACCCCACAGTTCGTGGGATCAAGCCTCAGGTTGGGCTCTGCGCTGACAGCAAAGAGCCTGCTTAGGATTCTCTCTCTCTCTCTCTCTCTCTCTCTCTCTCTCTCTCTCTCCGCCCTTCTCCCTCTGCCCCTCTCCCACTCACATTCTCTCTTTCTCAAAATAAACATTTTTTCAAAGAAATAACTGAAGACTCCCTCCCTCTCCCTTTGCCCCTCTCCCAACTCATTCTCTCTCTCTCACCCTCTGCCCCTCTCCCAGTTCATTCTTTCTCTCTCTCCCTCTGCCCCTCTCCCCACTCATTCTCTCTCAAATAAAAAAATAAGATCTTTAAAAATTATAAATAAAAGAAAAAGAAAAATTTAGTCTAAAACTTTATTTTCCTGCAGAAAGTCATTTGACAATAACCCAGCACACTTTCATATAAAAACACTTAACAAATGAGTAAAAAGGAACTTCTTCAACCTAATAATAAAGGGCGTCTAAAAAACCCAAAAGCTGACATCACCATCACTGGTAAAAGACTATCCGTCTTCCCACTAACATCAAGAACAGGGTAAGGGTGTCTGCTCTCACCACTTCTGTTCTGGGGACCACTTCTGTCCACTTCTACACTGGAGGTTCTAACCAGGGCAATTAAGTAATAAAAAGAAATAAAAGGCATCCAGATTTCAAAAGAAAAAGTAAAACTACCTCTGTTTGCAGATGTCATGATCTTGTATATAGAAAATTCTTAGGAATCCATCAAAAAACCTACATGAGCTAAAAATTCAACAGAGTTGAAGTTCGGCAAGGTGGCAGGATACAAAATGAATATACAAAAATCAATCATATTTCTATACGTTAGCAATGAACAATCCAAGAATGAAATTAAAATTTGCGTTTCACATCAGCTTTGTCTCAAATAAATTCCAGATCTCTGACCTATACGCTGGGAAATTATAGTCATTCCAATGATGTTCATTTCTGGCTCTCAGAAAACTGTATCAATTTAAGTATCTCAATTGCTCTTTAAGCACTTAAAGTCACATTTGTTCATTTGATAAATACTTATCAAGTGCTACTTATATCCCAAGCTTTAGGGAAATGGCAGTGTATAAAAATATTCCCTACTGCCTCCCTCCATGAAACTCACATTCTGGTTAGGCATACGAGACAATAAACAGGAACAAAAAACCAATGACTTCTGATGCTATTATTTCACAACAAGTAACACAAAGAAGAGAGGTGGAGGCTAATGGGAAGGTGGGGTGTGCCTTAGATGCAGAGGCCAAGGAAGTCTCTCTGACGTGGTAATATTCTAAGAATAAACCAAAATCAAGAAGGAGCGTGGGGTGGGGGGTTGGTTTCTGTGTGGTTGGTTTCTATACAACTACAGAGCATATGTAAGAATGCTGGGCTGAAAACAACCTTAGTGTGTTCTCGAAACAGCCAGAGTGCAGAGCAAGCAAGGGGGCTCAGCCAAGGCCAGGCCCAGGCTGGGCGGGGGCAGTGGTGGTGGGAGGCAGGGGCCTAAATCGTGTGGGACCTTGCAGGCTAGGGTCCAGAGTGAAAGCTTTATCCTAATATGTGCTGGGAAGCCAGTGGTTAAGGGAAGGAAGGAGGAAGAAGGAATAAAGGAAGTGATAAGATGTGCTCACTCGGCTTCTTTGTGGAATAAATGGTCAGAAACGCTGAACGCAACACATGCTTGGGTCGTCACCTGCTGTGTGAACATGGGTACGTCACCCTACCTCTCTGAACCAATACCGATTATTATCTCAACTGCCTCCCAGATGACACATTTGAAAACTCTTTGCAAAATGAAATTTGCTGCTGAAAAGTGCAGCAAAATTATCATCATCCTTACTCAGGCCTTACCTAACTGCCTAAAACAGAAGGAATTTCTTTCTCTAGAAACAAAGAGCACTTTTACACTTCTCACTTTCCATGCGGTATTATGAGCATTATCTGTGTATCTGATCACTTCCTCTAGACAGTAGACTCAAATCTCACCTCTGCAGAATTGATCACTGCCTTTTACTGGCTTCCACTGTCCCCACTCCACACCACAATCAGAGCATCTACATCATTTTACTGCAATTGATTATCTACATGCCCATCTCTGTCACTAGATTATAAGTTCTCTGAAAAGAGTTTCCTTATCTTCTTCCTATCTATACTGCCAGTGCCCACATCACTGAAAACGGGGAAGCTTTGCATGTGTTTCAATTTCCCTTTTCGCTACTGCTCAAAAATCTCAACATGTGAGTAAAATAAACACCCTTATAGAATTTAGACTATTTTCAAAAACAAAAGACTTAGGAAAACTTTGGCAACATGTATTTGTATATAACAAATGCAATTTTTAGAAAATAATATACTCACACACCAAACTCTGGGGGGATCTTTACATCTGGCAAAAAGTTGTCGCCCATTTTTTTTTCCCCACAGTGCAATTTCAAGGCAGTCAAACCAGAACCGTTAACCTGGATTCCTCAACCCAGTAACAGTGCCTGCCCCAAACAGTCTCAAGATTTGAATTAAGGAGATCCTCAAGACACATTTTCCTTTTTACTGAAATATTTTGGACAAACAACACAAACTTAAGGCATACAAGATGGTAATTTTTTACATTTCTATATTGTAATATGATTACAATTAATAATTGTAGTGATAATTAACACCTCTACTACACTACTTATTCTTTTTTTAGTGGTGGCAGTAATTAAGTTCTAGTCTCTTAGCAAATTTGTTAATTATAATAGGATATTGTCCATAACCACTACAGTGTGCATTAACTCTAAGGCTTATTTTCTACACAGTGTACGTCTGTACCCTTAAACACCTGCCCTAACCCTCCACACTCCCCCTTCATACTCTAGTGGCCACCATTTTACTCTCTGTTTTTATGAGTTTGCCTTACTCATTTAAAGTTTTTTATACTACAAAATGTAAAATTATCTTATTGAACACCAATGAATTAATTTGATTACATGTAGGCCCAGACAACTATTTTAAATCTAACGGTTCCCAAAAAGTGCTTATGATCCGAGTCTAATCCCTACTGCACAATATCCAATTTACCAAACTAATGCAAATTAAAATTAGCTTTCGTATTTTTGATAAACACATAGAAGTACCTAAAGACTCAAGGCAGAAGACAGAGAAAATCGGAAGTTCCTTTTTTCTTTCAAAATTAAAAGTCTGCATTTCTATTTCCTCCTCTCCTTTCCAAAGAACTGGTTAAGAGGACTGGAGGGCAAGACAAAGCCTGCAGTCCGTTTCTGTAAGCTCTTCTGATCCTCTGTTCTGTGTGGGAATCAGTTTCCTACCTGAGATTACTAGTTTATCACTCTATCTACTGAAAAATTACGAACAACTTGTTCTGAGGGATATACAGCAGTGTGGAGTAAGCTGCTCGTATAACTTGTTAAGTTTTAGTCAGCCGACAGAGGAGTGGTTCTCAAAGTGTGGTCCAGGCCAGCAGTATCAACATCAATAGTAATCTGGTTAGAAATGTTCACGGGCCCCACCAGAGACCTACTGAATCAGAACCTCTGGCAGGGAGGGCTCAGCAATCTGTGTTACAAGGAGTCCTAGATGATTCTGACAATTCTGATGAGCAAAGTTTGAGAACTACTGTGCTATGCAGATTAAAAAATGGCCTTTCCATGGGCAACTGGGTGGCTCAGCTGGTTAAGCGTCTAACTTTGGCTCAGGTCATGATCTCACGGCTCAGGAGTTCGAGCCCTGCGTCGGGCTCTATTCTAACAGCTCAGAGCCTGGAGCTCTCTTCTGATTCTGCGTCTCCCTGTCTCTCTGCCCCTCCTCAACCTGCGCTTTCTCTCTTTCTCTCAAAATAAATAAATAAAGCAAAGAACAAAAAAAAATACAAATAGCCTCTCCATAGAACTTACAGACTTTAAGGAAAATAATTGTGAAAACAGTTAAGTTTCAGTGAAGCCATATGCAAGATACAAGGGCCATAGCTGATGTTTTACATTATCTATAGAATCCTTTGCTCTTGATCTGGTTTGCAGAACTTCCTGGTTTAAGTCCTTACCCACTCTGAAGGATACACAGAAATATCTACAAAACAAAGCAGGGAAGCCAGGAGCACCTGGGTAGCTCAGTCAGTAAAGGGCCTGACTCTTAATTTCAGCTCAGGTCATGATCTCACAGTTTCTGAGATGGTTCCTGAGTTTGAGCCCCACACTGGGCTCTGCGCTGACAGCAAGGAGCCTGCTAAGAATTGTCTGTCTGTCTGTCTGTCTGTCTGTCTCTCTCTCTCTCTCTCTCTCAAAATAAATAAATAAACATTAAAAAAAAAATAGCAAAGCAACAACCTATAAGATAGCAGTATAATATGGTTAAAGGGCCGAATCAGAAAAAAGAGCTGGCATGAGTTAACTTTCATGTACTTGGTTCTTAAAACTTCTGGATAAATACTTGTGTCCATAGACAAGTCGTCAATTTAATTTTCTTATACATAGTAGTACCCATGCTCTAAAGGCTATTACTTGTCAGGATGAGTAACGGACATGAAGGTTTTGGGAATTTTTAGATTCCACATATAAGTGATGTCATACAGTACTTGTTTTTCTCTGTCTGATGTTATCTCATTTAGCATAACGTGTTCAAGGTCCATCCATGTTGTTACAAATGGCAGGATGTCCTCCTCCCTCATTAAGATACATTTTCTAAGCATCTGACAATTATTATACTACTTTGGGGAAAGGACGCTAATATTTCTTTCTACCCTTGTTGTCAAAGAAACTTGAGATGATAAATATTTTGAGCCATGTGAAACCACAAACACTGCAAAGCATGTCAACTGAACTGGAAAATGCCTTCAGCTTGAGCCAATCTTTAAAAAGATCCCCCAAAGAGCTCTTGAAAGAAAGACAGTAAACATTTTTTTCTGATTGGGGGTGGACGACAGGACAAAATATATGACTAAGAAAAAAACTCGCTATTAATAGTAAAGCATGGAATGCTAAAGTATTAACCAGGTATTAACCTAAAACACTGAAGAAAAATATGTATGTTTTATTTCTATATGGCTCTCCTGTTCATATAAAAAGGCAGAACACCATAAATACTGGACTTTGTTCATACTGAGTTAGCTCAAGTAAACTTCTTCAGAATGAAGATCATGCCAACCTCTTCATCTCAAAAAATGCCCCGGCCAACAACTCCATAAAAAAGATCTGGAATAGAGTGCAGGAAGCAAGCCTACAGTTCTCACCCCATCATTACTTTCCCACCAATAAGATCATCCATTTAAAGCACACATCGAGCTGACCAATTCCCACTGCCCCGTGGCCAAGAAATACCACTTAAATGCACGCCTCAGTCACCAGCCCTACTCAGCAACTTTGGGCGCACTACCGCGGCCTGAGTAATTTCTGCAATCCTATGATTTCCTGTCCATTACTTGAAATTGCTGTTCTCCATCCACCTTCCAACTGTTTTCCAACGTTTTGCTCCTGGCATGGTGCTCCTTAGCAGGCCGACAGAACAGCTCCTGAAGGGAAAAGGAACCCAAAGCCAAAGACGGGCACACTTACAACACTGGTCGACCTGGAGAGCCTCCAGAACAACTGAGATCCACCATTTATTATCACTTCACAAACCCCATGTGCCTTCAAAAGAATCTACAGCAAACCATGACCCTTTTTATTTCCCTCTTACCAGAGACCACAAAAGTAATGTCAGTTGCAAGCTTTAAGAAGATATTGCTTTCCTGTCGATGAGTGGGGCTTGTAAGCAGCTTCGTTCACAAAGATCTCTCTGGATTACATCAAGGAGACCTTTTCACCTTTGAGATTAAAACAAAGCAGCAATGCAGACAAAAAGCCAACAAAGCCATTTCATGGTAACCAAAGTGCCGGTGTCTTTCTGTCCTTCCTGTGCCCCTCTTTTATATAGAAAATATGTAAGTTACAGGTCTAATTTAGGCAATCTTGAAGTCTGTACACATGCGATGTGAACTACACAAAGGCACAAATGCCCATCTCCCAGTGTCCCTCCTCTTGCCCCTCAAGTCCCATATGGAGTCAATAAGAAGCAACATCGCTGTGAAAACAGTCAATGTTTCACTAAAAACTACCCTCATTACCTACACCCTGGAGAACGCACGTGGCATGTTGGTTACAACACAACTTTGTTGGTGCATTAACCGTCAAAGATGCTTAGGAGCGATGAAACCCTGAGCAAGTTATCCAAGCTCTATGAGCTTCCTTCCTTCCTTGTAGAGTAGGAGTGATTCTTACCTTGCAGACATTTCGGGCAGAATAAACCAGACATTTCTTCATGCAGTACCTGGCACAGGGTCAGAGCCGGATCAATGGTAGCTATTCTCCCCACCCTTCCTCCCTCCACCTCCAAACTGCCTCAACTTAATGACACCTTTTTCCCAGATCCAAATAATTTACCATCACCATGGGTATTACATCATTAGAAGTTGATGGGGCAATGTTGCTAGAAAAAGAGAAAGTTAGGGGAGAGATAAGAGGGAGCAGGGGACAGTTGACGCTCCAGTCAGACAAAAGAACAAAACCATGAAACTCTGGTTACCTTTGCTCCTAGATGGGCACTCCAAAATTTCTCGTAGCATGAAAGAAAATGCCAAAGAGGAAGTCATGGCTCAATGCTGAGACCGGTGATAAATCTATCCATAAATCCTGGCTTATCTCAACTATCTAAACTGGAGGGCTAAGGTATGACCCCAAAAAACCTTGGCAGTGTTCCACTGTAGCTGGTGTTCTCTTCACACAGGAATGTTTGACCAAAGGGCAGAAAGATTTTCCTTTGGCTTAGTTTACAATGAAGCTGGAAAACATTAAACCGCACCTCATTTGACCTTAATAAACCCAGGACACGGGAGAACAGATTTATTCATTTCTCCCCAAGTTCTCCCATTGGATTTTTTCATATTTTAAACTTCTTTTAATGACTTTCTACCGCGTTCAGCATATCAAGAATCCTCCCATTGATAATTAAACACCTGCTAATTCCTACAAAGGCATTCTAAGATTAAAAAAAGTAAAAAGTCTGATGAATAAAACATCCCCTTTTATTCCACAGGGCTGAGTTCAAATAAAGGAAAATGGGTCATTAAATAAAACCTGTCAATTCTTTAAGGCTTGGTTGCTGCAAGTCAGTGACCATATTTATATTTAGATCACAATGAGGTAAAAGGTTATATATTAAAATATTTATTGCCCTAAGAATACTTAAAAAGAATTTGCTCTGGTAAAGTCAGCACTCATGATGAAAAATAGAACAGAGGTAGGCATTATAATTTCCTATATTTTAATTTTCTATTGAAAATTTCAAACATTCAAAAATAGAATTCCCATGTAACTATTTCCCAATTTCGACAATTATCATGGATGGAAAATCTTATTTCTTTTTACCCTAACTCCCTCCCGACTCAACCTGGTCTCTGACTGTGACCACAATGATACTTCACTCTAAAGAATTCTAAAGTCCCAGGCATCACGATTTCTCCCATAACTAACTCCGTATCTATCACCAAAAGATAAGGACTCTTTTTTAAATATCATTCCATAACTGCTATCTTGCCTATACTTAAAAAGTAATTAATAATAATGCCGTGAGTCAAATAATCAGTATTCAAATTTCCCTATCTAAAAAACAAATGAATGGGGCACCTGGGTGGCTCAGTCGGTTAAGCCTCCGACTTCTACTCAGGTCATGATCTCACAGTTCGTGAGTTCAAGCCCCGCATGGGGCTCTGTGCTGACAGCTCAGAGCCTGGAGCCTGCTTCACATTCTGTGTCTCCCTCTCTCTCTGCCCCTTCCCTGCTCATGCTCTGTCTCCCTCTGTCTCAAAAATAAATAAGCATTAAAAAAAAAATTAAAAAATAAAAAATAAAAAACAAATGAATGAATAAATAAATAAATAAATAAATGGGGACATCTGGGAGGCTCAGTTGGTTAAACATCTGACTTCGACTCAGGTTATGATCTCACAGTTTGTGAGTTGGAGCCCCGTGTCAGGCTCTGCGCTAACAGCTCAGAGTCTGGACCCTGCTTCGGATTCTGTGCCTCCCTCTCTCTCTGCTCCTCTCCTTCTCATGCTCTCTCTCTCTCTCTCCCTCTCAAAAATAAATAAACATTTAAAAAATAGGGGCGCCTGGGTGGCGCAGTCGGTTAAGCGTCCAACTTCAGCCAGGTCACGAACTCGCGGTCCGTGGGTTCGAGCCCCGCGTCGGGCTCTGGGCTGATGGCTCAGAGCCTGGAGCCTGTTTCCGATTCTGTGTCTCCCTCTCTCTCTGCCCCTCCCCCGTTCATGCTCTGTCTCTCTCTGTCCCAAAAATAAATAAACGTTGAAAAAAAAAATTTTTTTTAATAAAAAAAAAAAAACTTTTAACATTGATTTGATCGAATCAGGATCCAAAGTCCACACATTACATTTAGTGGCAATATCTCTTTAATCCTTTTTCATCTAAAGGTTCTTTTCTGACTCTTTAAACTGATCGATACATTTACTGAATAAATGGGGTCATGTGAAGTACAGAATTCCTCTCGTTCTGGGTTTTGCTGATTGAATTCCACGTGTGTCCTTTTACATTATGCTTTATCCTCAGAATTCGATCAAGAGGTTTGTTCTGACTCAAATTATGTTTATTTTTTCCAAGAATACATCGCAGGTGGTGAGACAGGCCACGTGAAATAATCTGGTTGACAATGTAATGATTTCCCAACCGGACTTCCTCCTCTGCAGGCTTTGTTGGGAGATTGGCATCCAGTACAGGGAATCAGCAGCACCAGTTCAAGAGTGGTCCTCTTCTTTCCTGGGCTGAGCTACTGACTCTAAGAAGGTTAATAATTTGGTGGATACAGAGAAAAATAACCCGAAGGTCATCTTTGTTCAATCTCCCATGTAACAGGCCCGGTTCTCTGGCACACGTAGGTTTTGAACACTCCACGTGGAAAAGACCACAATCAAGTCACCCACCCATTCCACAGTCTGCCAATATGGAAAATGCAACCCCTTATGTCTTATGTTAAATAAAAAAAATGGAATTCAGGCTACAAAATCCCTTTCTAATGGCACACCAGCAGGCAAATATAGATTTTCAAGCAATAAGCAATTTCTACTATCACTGCTAAGGGATGGAGGGGAAACAGCTTTTCTTTTTCGCTGCTGTCAGTATGGATGATTAGAGTGTAGAAAAATGCATTTTTGGTTTTTAAAAAAGCTTTATCGGGAAACAGGCCACTATAAAGTAATTCATCTATAAAGCAATAAGGGATATCATCAATTTTACCTTATACTTGAATCACACTCTTGATTCCTATCCGGCTGTATTTCAATTATGCCTTTTATTTGAAGACAAGCCCCTACAAATACATAATGTTGCCTAAAAGTGATCTTCAAAAAAAAAAAAAAAAAAAAAAAACAAAAAAAAAAAAACACCACCTATCGGGACAGGAAAGTTATTTATTTAATACATAAACTACTCTGCTTTACTCAGGAGGGAACAGTCTCACTGCTTGAAATATTTGGAAAGGAAAAGAAAGGAGCTGTAAGAACACTGCGTTAATGTCTTTTTTTTTTCCTTCCAGATTTAAACAGAGTTGAAAAAACTCTCCAATAGTAGAAACTTCAGCATTTTTTTCTTAATGTTTGTAATCAGAATGTGATTTAAACAAGTCCCACCCTACGGAACTTGCACTGGAGACCGAGATGTTTGGCAGCATCGTTAGAGACACTTTAAATAGCCTGAGGTGCTGTGTTCTGGGCACACTGTGGGAGGACATGCCTGAGCATCACTGTCATGTGACTCACCAACAGCACCCAATGATCCATAACATGCATGACTGTGACCACACTAATACTTCACTCCAAAGAATTCTAAAGAATATGGAATAGCAAACAACAGACTCTTAGATTTCTTAGCCATGGGCTTGAAAACTACCCAAGTGAATACTCACGTCCAAGAGTGCCCTAAGAGCAGAGTCACTGCCCTAAAATTACAACAAAGGGCCCTTTCACAAGCACTTACTGATTCTAGAATCTAAAAGTGTAAGTTAAAAGTCATTTACAAAACAAGATACTTTTTGGGGGAGGGCAATTTTTTCAGAAAGAAGCATTTGATGTTTTTATGAAGAACTTTTGCGATGAAAAAAAAGGGGAAAGAAGACAACTTCGTTAGTAATATGCTACATATATGTGTTCGGATACTGGTTTAAACTGTATCTGAAGTCTGGGATCAAGAACTGCATTCTAATGCTGCCATCAGAGACCATTACAGCGGCTTTAAACACATAAGGGTTGATTTCTTTCCTATAGCAAGACGTCCGGAGGTAAGTGACTACAGGTAGATACTTAACAGCTCAAAGATGCCCCTATCTCTGCAGTTCCCTTGACCTTCTCCACATGATCCCAAAATGGCTACTGTAGCTCCAAGCCATAACATCTGTACCTCCTATCTCAAATGCAAAATGTGGAAAAAAAATTAAAAAACAGCCTACTTCCCACCTGACTAAGTCTCTTCAGAACAGCTTTCCTGGAAGCCCCTAACCATTCTATTTGTAACTCATCAACCATCCCTATTTGCAGCCCTGGAAGCTGGGGAATACAGTTTTTCAGTCAGATTTATTGGTATCCCCAATAATACAAGGATCCAATTAGAAGGAAGGAGGGACTCGATCCTGATTAAGCAAATCTACCAGAGGCTGAAAGAGGTTCAAAACTTACCCAAGTTCACAGCTATGAAGTGGGGAGAGTTGAGATTTAAATCCAGTCTCATTTTAATCCATAGTTGGAACCTCCATGTTGTTCCGTACCCTTGGCAAACCCAAGACCTTGTGAAGGAGTGCTCCTAACTGAAAAAGAGTTGGAGAGGGTCTGGCCTCTCAAGAGCTCCTCCTGACTACAGCAGTGTCTCCTTTTATATTTCTAGATAAACTCAGCACCTCTGAGCACCCAAGAAAGCAATCAGGCCAACAGAGCCGCTGATGTGGCCCCAAAAGAGCATTTTCTGGGGCGCCTGGGTGGCGCAGTCGGTTAAGCGTCCGACTTCAGCCAGGTCACGATCTCGCGGTTCGTGGGTTCGAGCCCCGCGTCAGGCTCTGGGCTGATGGCTCGGAGCCTGGAGCCTGTTTCCGATTCTGTGTCTCCCTCTCTCTCTGCCCCTCCCCCGTTCATGCTCTGTCTCTCTCTGTCCCAAAAATAAATAAAAAATGTTGGAAAAAAAAAAAAAAGAGCATTTTCTGAGGAAATTCTAGAGGATGCACTTGGTGCATGGCAATAAAATTTAAGAATAGACTTACACTGCCTGCTACTATCCCCTCGGGTATTTGTTTGTTCAAGTGATATTTATAATCCTCAAACAGGTGAAGGCTTTCACAGGTAGTCATTTACTTGGCTTCTACAAACAACAGCTAGAAGTTGTCTTCAAGTTGTCTTTAATTGCTCCTTTCCAATTAAAGAACGCCTATATTTATAGGCATCCGCTCGACTTCATTGTCAATACTTTGTCTCTCCTAATTGAAAAGAGATTTTCTTTCCCAATGTGAGACAGCATCATTCAGGAACCAAATTCTCTAGCCTGGTGCAAAGATGACAAAAACTAGCCTACATACCCACAGTTGGAGGACCTCCTACACACATCGCTCACTCATCGGGGCTTTCATGAGGAATCTGGAGCCCCTTCCTGCTCCAACATTTGGTCATCCATTGCATGCTGGAAGCCACATAAGGGACAATCTCAAGAGATCTTGGCTATGGTTAACTTCACGGTCCTTCCCCATCTTCTCCAGGTTACAATCCCTCCACTTTGTTCTGCATGCTCCATTGAACGTTCCTCCCCAACCGTGCAAAGCAGAATCTTACCAGGGAAGGATCTCGTTCTTGAGTGGAGTATCATCCCTAAAAACAAGACATGGTTGGGCCCAACTCATTCTAAAACCAGTTGGCCATTAGCTCCCCCTATCCTGGTTCCTGCGCTTTCCAAGTTATCCCATTTTTCCTGGTTCCTATAAATAAACCTATACAAGAGAACCCTTCCAAAGCCAAAATGTGAACTAAGTCAGTCAGAATCCATCACACCGCTAGCAATTAAGAAAACCCTCTTGATCAGTGTGATGAGCATGTAAGATAGTTCCCTGATATTAAGACACACAGTTGAAACTCAGTCTCTTCTTACGCTTCAGGAGGTCATACCTGGAATTCTGGAACAGGAAAATAGGATATTATTACTTTCAGTAAAAGTAGCAAAATAATAATCTCCCTGAATTGCATTTAGGATGCAAATGTGCCTTCCCGAAGACAACTTGTAAAAGGAAGTGATTGAGGCACTTAATCTGATTCATTAAGAGGCAGTCTGCTAACTGGAAATAACCAAAATATATTACCTTTCATCTTTGCTCAGTAAACCACACAATTTATACTTCTTGCCTATTAAGGTAAGACTGTCACAGAATGAGCAAAACCAGAAAACAGATTCTAAAAGACATGAAAAGTTTTACTCTGTTCAGTTACAGGATTTATAATTATTTGCATTAATAAATCAGAGAAAAACACTTTCAGTTGCAAGAGCAAAGTAATTTACAAGATTCGTAAGTCCCTGTTATTTAGTAAAATTGGATCTTTACCTGCAGTGTCTAAAATTCCAACAACAGAATCTTTCGAATCAAAATGGGTGGCAGGTCCTAAAATATGTACTGCAATCTGTCACTTACAAATAATGGGAAAAAAAAACGTCATCCAAAGTGACTGACAACAGAAAACTACAGAAGTGTACCAACTTCTGTTTGGCGCTAATTACAATTAGCAAAATCTCATTTCTGACATCCTTCCAGCTCCCTCTTCCTCCTACACCTTCCCTGATTCCAAAGTCTTCTGAGTCAACCAAAAGCACAGTAAAGCATGAAAATGCCTTTTAACCTGTCAACGAAGAATTAGCTCTTTGATTAGTCACTCAGCATGGTGTTGCACAGGGAGGCAAGAAAAGGCAAGCAATCACAAAAGAAAGTTAAGATTTGGTTTCCATCCTCCAGAAACCAAATTTGCTTGGGGAAAAGGAAAGTGAAAGAACATCCAAGTGAATGATCATACCACTGGGCCCAGGAAATATTGTATCAACGGTCACTGTGGTATCTAAGGGCTCTGAGGCCACGGAAATCAGTGTTGGCCACAGTTAAGTGAAGACATCCAAGAAATACTTTCAAGAAAACCAAGCAAGGGGTACCTGGCTGGCTCAGTTGGTAGAGTGTGCAACTCTTCATCTCAGGGTTATAAATTTGAGCCCCACGTTGAGTGTAGAGATCACTTAAAAATAAAATCTTCAGGGCGCCTTGGTGGCTCAGTCGATTACATGTCCAACTTCGGTTCAGGTCGTGATTTCGCGGCTCATGGGTTCAAGCTCCACATCAGGTTCTCTGCTGTCAGTGCAGAGCCCGCTTCGGATTCTCTGTCCTCTCTCCCTGACCTTCCCCCGCTACCATAGGCTCTGCCCACCTCTCTCTCAAAACTAAACATTTCAAATAAAATAAAATAAAATCTTAAAAAGAAAAAAAAAGAATTCCAAGAAGGATGGGGGCTGCTGGGATTGTAACTGCATCATAATGAAATGGGCATTTATCTTGATGCTAAGCCGTGGGAAGGGTACCCTCCTTAATCCCACAGAGAACAACATGGATCAGCATTGATCCCCATTGCACAGACAGGAAAAGAGAGAATCAGAGGAGTTTCAGCTCACCCACCAAGATCACCTAACCAGTATAGTTCAGACTAAGGGATAAATCTATTGATTCTTTCATTCACTCGTTCAAATACTATAATTATTCTAACTTCAACCCCCACACAGAGAGAAGACCTTAGAGGAAAACATCTATATATGGAAAATAATGTGTCCCAGTTTTCCCTGGCACTAAAGCAAAAGAAAGGGAGGGAGGGGGAAAAAAAGAAGAAAAATAACTGAAATAAATCAGAAAGTAAACTTCTAAGGCACAGCATCCAGATACAACCATGAGATGTCAGCTGTCGCTGACTTACTCTATCCTACACTCTGCACCCAGGGAAGAAAGTCACTTCTGAATGTCTAGCATCAATCCAATCCCATCTGTAGTTCACACCACACAATCACAGTAAAGGCTCAAGATTAAGACACTCACATGGAGGGCACCTGTGTGGTTCAGTGGGTTGAGCATCCGACTTCGGCTCGGGTCTTTACCTCACCTTTGGTGACTTTGAGCCCTACATCAGGCTCTCTGCTCTCAGCACAGAGCCCACTTCAGATCCTCTGTCTTCCTCTCTCTCTGTCCCTCCCCAGCTCGTGCGCTCATGCGTGCACTCTCTCTCTCAAAAATAACCATTTAAAAAAGAAAGACACTTACGTGGAAAGAAAGGCAGCCCAATGTTCTCCATAACCTGACAATGTCACCTAATGCAACACTAGCACCTGCCATTTCCAACAGTGAGCACCCAAGGGCTGCACAACATGATTCCTTGGGGGGAGAAAAAAAAATGTACCCTCTATCATAATAGTTTTTACTTCATGGTTTACATTTTTGTTTTAGAATTTATATAATATTTTAGTATAAAACCACACATGCAAATTCAATAAATATGCATATATTGGGGGCATGGGTCCACTTTTTTTTTTTTTTTTTACTGATAAGACAGTGAATATGACCAATGAAGACACTGATCTACACACGTATTAAAAGGGGAACCTGTTACCTTCCAGTCCCCTCACAATAACCAAATTAAATGACACAACTTTGGAACCATTCCATTAACTAGAGGAGAGAAAAACAGCAACAACAAAAACTCAAGATTCGTTTCAGTCTCTCTTTGAAAGGTATTTGATTCCTGGCTGATTCTGGGCACAAACAATGGCTGACCATTACAAATCTATGGGGCCACCTCATTACGAGTTCATACTGCAACCAAATCCCATTTTCCCTCTGCAAATTCAATTCACATCAATAGCCCTATATATCACTGGCTACTGCTGTTGGCTGCCTGATTTTGAAACATAAAATTTTTTTGAAAGATTACTGCCAACACATAATAGGCAAACTGCAATTTCAATTCCCTACACATGTGCTTGGAGGAGGGGGGCCATTCAAGCTACAAAATGTAAATGAAGCCTGTTGTTATCAGCTGTTTATAAGCCCCATGACGTCCTTCTCCCTTATTCCTCCAGTCATGTAAGGCAGGGGGAAAAAGAAAACATCAAAAGTGCCACCATTCAAGAAGGTCCTTTTATTATTCTACTCAATATGAGTTCCCCGGTCTCTTAATTT
Source organism: Herpailurus yagouaroundi (assembly GCF_014898765.1). NCBI lineage: Eukaryota > Metazoa > Chordata > Mammalia > Carnivora > Felidae > Herpailurus > Herpailurus yagouaroundi. Next base: position 7,434,375 of record NW_024412444.1, read on the forward strand.
TCTGAGGTGTGTACATAAAATGCAACAAAATTAAGCAGTGGTGGCTGTACACAGCCAATCTTCATTAGGCAGAATTCGGTGTGAAGGCATAACACAATTGCATGATGTTGTTTATTAAGACGTTTTCATCACCAGCTTTTTATGAATCTATCACTTACGAGAGCAAACACTGAAGGGCGGCATCTACTCCAACAAAGGCAGACTTCCCGGGTGGGACAGAGCCACCCGCTTTCACCAAGGCCCATAAGCAAATCCACTACCTGGCCTGTTGCAAACTTCTGGTTCTTACCGAACGAACACGTGGCTCACCTTTGACTTCCTTATTGAATTCTTCCAGAAAACACATTTTTTATCAATTCGTGTTTAATTCAATATACTACCCACTGGCACTGTAACGGAAGGATAAAATACAAGGAGATCAATGGTGAATCCATGACCATTTTTACGGTGGGAGACAAAGGGAGGCATGATGAGTTCATTGTTTGTTGCTGGGTTTCTCAACAGCCTCACCACTGACATTTGGCACCACGTAATTCTTTCCTGTGGGAGGCTGTCCTGTGCACTACAGGATGTTTAGCAGCCTCCCTGACCTCTACGACCAAATGACAGCAGCACCACCTCCCAGTCCTGACAATCAAAAATGTTTCCAGACAATGACAGATGTCCCCTTGCAGGAGACAAAACTGTGAAGACCTGGTTGCAAACCACTGGTCTACTGAGTCTACATGCCCATCAACAGGCAAAAATTGTACGTATATGGTTCGTATAAGCAGGGAACAACATCCATAAATCCACTCAACACCTAGGTAATAGTCTATCAATGCCCATAAACCTTTCTGGGACACTGAACAAAGTCAAGGTAGCCTACCAAACAGAAGCAGCTTTGCAGAGGTACTGATTTTGACCATTAAAAGTCTACTACTAGTCAAAAGTACTCTTTTTATTTAAAAAAAAAAAAAAAAAAGGCTGTCGCTCTTACTGCATTAGCTCAAGGACTAGGCAGAGAACAACACCTGAAAACTATCTGTCACAGGTTTTCCATATTCATCAACAGAAAGCCTCCAGAAAGTTCAGCTTTAGGGGCCGAAATTTTTCACTTCCTCACTTGTCAAGGAACCCTTAAGAAAAATTTCTTCAGAGTCAAACCCCCCCCAAGAGAAGACGGATGGATACGCTGTGATATTTACTTAATTGGAAACACAGAGATAGATGGAAGGTTTTGGGGTTTTTTTCCCCCTAAACTACTGCTGAACTTCGGCAAACCAACACTAAAAAAGACAATTTTTATTTAACAGTTAAAGAAACCAGCTTCCAAAAGCTCAATTGCCATCTGCAATTATAATCAGGCCTAATTTAGAATACCCCACCATGTTTTAGTCTTAATTAAAAATGGCACATCCTTGCAAGGGAATGCAACGTGAATTCACAATTCAGTGTGAGCAGGAGACACACACACACACATCTAAAGCTGGAGTCTCAGCTTGGGAGACTTGACTGTTTTACCAGTTTCCTACTGGATGTAACTTCAGTATAAACTTTGTTTAACTTTTCATATTTTAAATTAGAAAGGCATGTGGATTATGTTAAGACAATTTGCCAGAAACACAAATGGATTTTTTAAGCCTGCCATCTATCACACAGCACATGGCTGATCCTGTATTACAGCCACTATTATCTTTACTCCGCAAAAAAGGCACAATGCTGCAGTGTAATATTTCCACTGATGCAAAATAGTTTTCCACCACACGAAATAATAAGATTTACCAAGTACCACTTGGCCTCTTTGTAAGCTTAATAATTAATTATAATAATAACATTTATAATTCAGTGTAATTTTTATATTACAATTCCTTAATACGGTCTCCAGCACAATCGGCCCTCTGCCTACAGAACATTAATGCAGACATTATCCAAAAACCACCATACAAACTCCTGTTGTCTGTCAAAACCGTGTAAAATAAGATAAATACAGAGAAGACAGAGAATGAAGGGCCTGGGAACAATATGGGCACACCTTTAACCTGCAGAATTGAAGAGAAGGGTTCTCATTATCTATCCCCTATTCAGTGACTCCTTGTAAAAATCAAACTTCTTCCAAAATTTGTTAGTGTTAGACTCAGGCTCCCCTGCTGGAGCAGAGCCTCTGGCAAAGAAGGCAAGAGGGGGGTAGAAAGCTGTAAACAATAAGTGTGCCTCCCATGAAAGCCTGTAAAATTAAGCCTCTCTCAGTTGGACAATTAGCTTTATATAGCTAATCAGGAAGAAAGAAATGAAGGCCATCTGGTTCTTGGAAGAAGCTCTGTATCTGATTAACACCATCTTCTTGAAAGTAAACTTCCTATGTACAAGAGGGCAGGAGAAAGCAAGGAGGGGAACACCCTTTTAACCTGCCTATGCCTATGCACTGTGATAAAACCACATGCAGATCAAGCCCCTATTTGATCCAGAAGCAACCGAAGAGTAATTAAACGTCGACGTCCTAACTCGACAGACCTCATTCAATTCCTAGCTCTGCCACTTATTGACGAGTTAGCCTTTGGCAAACAATTTGACCTCCCCCGTCGTAGACCAGATAATTGGCCCCTCATCCAGGTCTTCTGCCAGTCAACTTTGCAATTCCTTCTAGGCTGGGCTTCTCTGTGACGTGGCCATGTGACGTGGCTTAGGTTGGCAGCTGAACTTCAAGAGTGAATTTAGTGTAAGAATGTGAGCCTATCACTCAAATATCAAGGGCAGGGAGGCATCTAGCCTCAGACACAAGCTAGGATAAGGCTCTCAATCCTTCTATGAAGTCTCAACAGTCTTCTTTCTCCATCCCCTCTGTCCATCTACCCTAGTCCCTCTTACTGCAGCAAGCTTTCTCTGTCTTCCAGTGCCAATGGCAGGAAATCAACTACCAGCAGCATCCTCTCTTAAACCTCCTTGGTTCAATACAGCAGCAAACTAGCTAGAGCAGCTGTAGCACCTAAGTCCCAAGGTGAGTGAGGAGCCCACCATCAACCAATTCGGCATAGCCACAAAAAATGTGGGTACTTGACACACAGCATAAAAGTCGATCAAGAGAAGTGAAATGCAGCCTACACATGTCACTTGCCAAGCTAGGTGACTTGGCATGAGGCTGCTCTCTGCCGGGGGAGGAGGTACCATTTTCCTTGCACGAAAGCACCATCTGTCCAGAAGGGGCACCAAGTATGGCAAGGAGGGCATCTATACCTGAGGGGGAGAAGGGCTTGGCATGGAGTGTATCTCAGATAGTTGAGAAGCATGTCTACATGCAAGAGTGGCCCCACAAGGGGTGGGATGATGGATTAAGGAAATATATTCAAGACCGTGGGAGCCAGGATACTCACTGTCAAAAGCAGGGAGTTACAAATAAAGAAAGGAGAAAACAAAGTTGAACCATGTGTTACTGAAATGGAATTGGAGGTAATGAACTTGTGATTTTTAATACATAAAAATACAGAAACAGAGATGTAAATGTATGTGTGTGTGCATATATACATACTGATATGTGTATGTGTGTGTATACACACACACATACACACACACACACACACACACACACACACACACACAATCCCTAAATAGTTCTGCTGAATGAACAGATCTAGAAGCTGTAACATCTCACAAGCAATGAACACATCAAATGCCCAGATCTTGGTTTCTAAATGCCATTCTCCTCTAAAACGAATCAAAGCTCCATGGCTCCTCTGCTCCTTAGCTAAATCCAGACCTGGGGCCAGCAAAGCACAAGATGAACCCAGAACTTCTTGTTCCAGTAAGGAAGCATTCAAATAATGATGGCGACACATATCAAAGGACACAGGAATCGGCTGAAAGGAACTCCCACTATCTAAAGGTGGGGGAAATGTGAGGATCAAAATGATGGTAGTAACATATTATAACCTATTAAATAAAACTGAAATCCATGTGTCCAAAAGTGGCATGATAAAAAAATAAGCTGAAAGTTTAAGAAGGATCTTAAAGTATCTATCCACAAAACAGTACAAAGGAGAAAAAAGAGTGACTTTACCCCGGAGAAGCCCGGCACCCGCTGCCTTTACCAGAGTGATTAAAGTTAACATCACCAGCAAGGAACATGTGGAAATCATGGGCCACCTGATAAGGTGCAGTGACAGGAACAGAGCATCACTTCTGTTGATATTTCTGCCCTGACACATAACCTAAATCTAATTGTGAGGAAGCCTCAAAACACCCAAATTGATGGGCAATGTACAAAATAATTGGTTTGTTACCTCCCAAATTATCAGGGTCATAAAAGCCCGGGAAAATCTGAGAAACTGTTGCAGAAAAAAAGGACGCTAACAACTAGCACATGATCCCAAATGGCTCCTTTTTCTATGGGGACAATCACAGCAAATCTGAATGGAGTCTGAGGAGTAGACAGGAGGGCTGTTATCAAAGCTGACTTCCTGATTTTGATGGATGTACCGTGACATTACAGGAGGATGTCCTTGTTGAGGAAATACACATACAGGAACTATACGTACAGGTGTTCAAAAATGACAAGGCACCAGGTTGGCAAAGAATTCAAACTGGTTCAGGGTGGGGGGTAGTTCTTTTACTTGTTGTTGCAATTTTTTTCTAATTTAAAAAAGAAAAAAAGGCTTCTTTAACCTGTAATGTGTAGGGTGCAAGGAGGCTGCTGAAAGGCTGGGTCCTTCGGAAGGTGGATGGGGACAGTCACTCAGAAAGGACACTGAAGTTGAGATGTACAAGAGAAGAAGCCACCACCCAAAACCCAGCTGGAATAATAATTACGAAGCTAATTTTAGAACAAACAGTACCATCACTATGTGACTCTTACACAATGTTTACTGAGTGCAAAGCAATGGTCTAGGTTCTTTCCCTATCTTCACTCACTAATTCCTCACAACAACTTTACATAGAATTAAGTATTACCAACCAGAATTATTACTACACCCAGTTTAAAGATGAGGAAACTGAGACACAGATTTCCACTAACTTACCTGGGTCACAGAATGGTTAGTAACACAGCTAGGATCTGAACCTACTAGTCTTGGCTCCAGGGTGTAGACTAAACAACTACATCACCAAGGTTACCCCAAGCAAGGAACTGCATGAGGCGCTGAGGCAGCATGGAGCAGGACTGTGGGACCACCCCAGCCTCGAAGACTGGAGTAGGCAAGTCTACAGGTGAGAGTCTGGATTTTGCCACGCGTAATGGGAAGATGTTTCTGAAATCAGGGAGACCTTTAAAAGGCTGTCACTGTATTTGAATTCCGGCAGGACAAAGTCAGTAAAAGAAGAGATGGAGAACGCTGGCCAGAGAGAGTAAAGATTTATAATTTGGAGTAAAGGCAACAGCACTTGGGTGACTATTCTAGACAGCCAGCCCATGAAACCACCGTTTAAACAAAACTGTATTCACCATGCAATCACCATCCAAATTCCTTGGATCACATTGCATACAGAGACAGAAAAGTCACAGTACAGTGCCGGTGGTTTTCTGTTCTGGTCAACTCACAATTCCTTCCTTCCTCCCTTCCTTCTGGATGGGGGAGAGTAGGCAGAGAGAGAGAGAGAGAGAGAGAGAATCCCAAGCACTGTCAGCACAGAGCCCGATGCAGGGCTTCAAACTCACCAACCATGAGATCATGACCTGAGCAAAAATCAACAGTCAGACGCTTAACTGAGTGAGCCACCCTGGCACCGCCCCCCCGTTTTTTAAAGTACAGAGAGCAAAGAACTCACCCCTACCCCTTCTATTACGAGGCCTTCAGTCACCCAGTAATGGTTCATGTTTTAGTGAGACTACACCACATTCAGTTTAAGTAACCATTTCCCCCCATAATAAACAACGTCCAGTTCATTCTGATTTCATAGCTTTCCTCTATCCAAAGAGAATCTCTCTCCCACCGATGAAGTCATTTGTTCTCTCTGAATCTCATCAAAGATTGTACCTGGCACTGTAATTGGGAGGGTTTTAAATAGATAATTTAACCTTGAGAGGATGTTCATTTGACTCAACACATCCTTCCAATCTAAGAAACACACAAATTCTCTTTCACTTCAGCATGTCTTTCTTTCATTGTGACAGCAGTGCCGAGAAATTCATTTCAAGGAGCTAATTGAGCCACAAGGGAATATTAATACCTAAATATTGAAGCAATCCTGATGCTCTGCTTAAAGGGAAGCCAGATTTGCCAGATGAAAGGTTCCAAAATGTCTCTGGTCTATGCCTTTTAAAAAAAAAAAAAAAACCCGTGTCTTTAGCATATTTTCATCTCTTTGCATTAAGTCAGAAAGTAAAAGGTACAGTTGATTTCTCTTAAGCATGAAAAAAAAAAGCTCTTTGCTTTCTACTGCCAGTAATTGCATCTGCTAGAATGCCACTAGGTTTTTGAGTGTCCTGGTCTAAAGGTTGTGATTTTCTTCACTTTTGAATATGGAGGCATAAATGCCCTTTCAAATCTTTGACAGTTCTAAGTGTATCCCACTCTGCAGTGCGGACTCTGGGTAATAGAAACAGCATTTCACACCGCAGGTCAGAAATTATACAGGGGTGAGCAGGACAGCGAAGAATGGAGGGACACAGCTGACCCCTTCTGTGTCATCCTCACGTTCACGACAAAGGCTGCTCCATCAAACGATTACAAGTACAAAAAAAAATTAATTCCAGGAACCAGAGAATTCAGAACGAGTAATAGGATCCCATCCCCCCCCCCCCACCGAAGCTGATATCATCAAATTCTCTCACATGATTTACAACCTGGCAATCTATCTCTTTCCATTGATTATCCTGCTATTATGGGATATAACTGCTCTCTGCCTGTTCCAAGAACTCTAAAGTGTTGCACTGAGAATACACTAATGCACCTTTAATGCAGAGAAGACAGAGGGGGAACAAAAACACCTAAGGAACAAAATAGGCTGGAGAATGCATCAAGCTGAAGTTCCTTTCAAAAGCAGTGGAGAAGTTAACAGCTTTTCAAGGAGGCAATCAAGCAATTCATGCCCAGCAGCTACCAAAGCTCGAGGCATTAACATTTCTAATTGGAAACAGGCCCCAGGCTACACTGAACCGGAAGCAGGATGCACCTCACTTTGGACAAAGGCCATCCAAGAAAACAGCATCTGAACCTGACCAAATTGCAAAGTCACTACCAACGTTACAGGAAGAAGCTTCTGATTCCAAGACGCTGGCCAGACAAGCTTTGTAAAGGAGAGCCTTCTCTGGTGCTTGGATTATATAAGGCAGTTTATCAAAACCTTAATGGTGGGGTTGGCAAATTCCAATTCACAGCCCCTTTCTGTATGGTCTTCAAGCTAAGAACGGTTTTTATAATTTTAATGGTTGGGGTAAAAAAAAAAGAATTATCTTGTGACACATGAAAAATATGTGAAATTCAAATTTCAGTGTCCATAAATAAAGTCTCATTGGAACACAGCCATGCCCGTTCACTGACGTATGGTCCATGACCACCCCTGAGCTGTAATACAAACGAGATATATGGTGTGCAAAGCCAAAGATGTCTACTCTCTGGCTCTTATAGCAAAGTTTGCCAAACCCTGCCACAAATTCATCCACAAATTTCAAGAAAACAGTTCCAAATAAACTAAAGGCCCACTAGAAAAATGTAGTTACTAATCAAAGAAATTGTTCTTTACCTTCTAAATAGGCTCCCTTCTCAGAAAACTCAGCAGCAATGACACAACGTACATAAAGTCCCCCAGAAAAGCTTTCAAGTTTGCTGACTTGGTAGCCAAGACAGTGGTTAGAAACAAAGCAGGAAAAAGATGAAAATAAAAAATGATGATGAACGCACTGCGTTGGCCAGTTTGTGTACACGATTCCATTTCATCCGCAGAGCCGGGTTCTGAGGAACGGTTACCCCCATTTTACAGATGAACAGATTGAGCCCCAGAGAACTTGTCCATGGTCCTCATGAGGTCCTCACAAGGTCACGGCCATAGATGGCGTCTTCAGAGGTCCAGCCCAGGTTTCAATGGCTCTAAACCCCATACTTGTAACAATTTCAAAATGTTTGGAATTTCTGTTCACATACTCATACTGTCTTTGTACTTCAGAAAAAAAGAATGAGACAGTAAGGCAATAAACAACATTTAAGTGAAGGAAATGAGAGAACTACCTGCCTTCGAAAGGAATGGTCATTTAACGGAGAAATGTTTGTCTTATTAAATGCTGCATGCTTTGGTGTTGGGCTCATAAGTAACAATCAGTTCCTGTACTTACTATCACCCTGAGTACGGCCGAACCCATCTAGGCAAACACACTATATAATATCTTTATCCATCTGCTCTGAAGACTGCTGGCTACAGCGCAGCATCCTTGCCCCATGGAGACTCCATCCCCCATGCTCACCTCCTAGGGCAATTTTTTATACCCGGTAATAAATCACTTGTAATCTCAGAGCCACTGACACTACACCTACCAAATGGTTCAGGTCTTCCAAAATCTCTTACGAAAGCCTGATGCCACAGCCAGTGGTAGCATTATAGATTTTATTACCATTCTTGTGATGCTGTCTAATAGCACACATACACAGCACGTATAGTGTGTCAGGCACTGTTCCAAGTGCTTTAAAAGGGCCCATGCATTAAACTGTTAATCCGAACATCCTTACGAGGGCGGCACTATAATTACTTTTATTTTATAGATCAGGAAATGGAGGCACCAAGAAATCCAGCAATTTGCCAAGGACCCACAGCCAGTAGGTGGCAGAGCTGGGATTCGAACCCAGAAGTGTGGCAACAGGGCTCACACTGCTTACCACATTACTCAGTGCCTCTCTGTGCTAAATCAAAATAATAATAATAATAATAATAATAATAATGAAAATAATAATAGTGTGAATATCAATTGTGCATGAGCAAGCCTACCTATATTATCAATAACACACGGGCAGTCTTTAATTTTTAACAACTGGAAAAAGGTTGGGAAGAATAATCTGCATAAACTGACAGAAATAAGAAAACATCTTAAAGTACAAGATTAGTCCTTATTAAACCAAGAAAGAGGAGGAGGAGGAGGAGGAGGAGAAGGAGGAGGAGGAGAAGAACAAGAAAAAAATAACATCTGGAACTTTTAGAGATGGTGGGTTGCTTCCAGTGGATTTACCTTCAGAGCACAGGTCAAGCAGGAACTCCTTTCTGTTTTGCCCTCTTCTAAGAGCCTAAAACTCTTTACACCAAACACAACTTGGCCCTTCCTTGAAGGGTGAAGCTCTTTCCATAACAAAGACGTAGCCACCTGAAGAACAATTTTCATAAATGGTCAAGGCCATAGTTTACTTATTATTAATCCTTCTCTAATCTACAGAGAGTAAAGGCCTCAGTTCGTGTTCAGGAGGAATCTGACCACAAACCACTGACAGCAAACACAAGGTCTGCTCACCACTCAGGGCACCCATGACAATTGTAATTGATGAGGTTTCTCTTTCTTCCCCATGAGCCCCTCCTTCTCAAGAGAAAGATGGCGTATTCTCCTAAGATACTATTCCAAGGGAGCAGTAGCAAGGGATCAGAGTAAAGACAGAAGAAGAAACCCCTTCCATCATCTAGCGCCGAGGCAGTGACAGCCCGGCCCAGCATCAGGGAAGGCATTCTTTATGACCAATAGTTCAGGGGGTCTACAAATGGAGGGGGGTCTCTCCCCTAGTCCTAGTCCTCTCAGGCCAAGTCATGCTGCCTTAACCAAGAAAGAATTCTTTATGTCAAACAAAAGAACTTCAGTGGAAGACTAGGCTTCAGGGCTGGTGGATTCAGCCCTCCAAGGATGTTAACAAAAATCCAGGTTCTTCCCTTCTTTTCCAGGTAGGGCCTCAAAGCTGACTTCATCCTCAGGCTGAAAGCAAGACACCTGCAGCAGTAGGAGGTGCGACATCCCAACCCTACCCAGAGCACGGAGAGTCCACAGCTTCCCTGGCTTAAAGGTAAAATGCAGCTTTCCACGAGAGGGCCCCGCAGACACATCTTTCCCTCCCATTGGACAGAGTCCGATCACATGGCTAACCCTGAACCAATCACTAATAAGGGATGGAAACCAAATAAACCGAGCCCTGGAGCTAGAGCTTGGCTTTTCCCCAGCTCTGAGGGTCCAGAGAGGAGGGTGGACCCTGTAAAAAACTGAGGCTCCATTAGGAAGAAGGACTTGGATGCTGCAAGGCATCAAACAGCATCCACAACAGGCCTTCTGACCTGGGCAAGACGCACACCAGAGACCAAAATTGGCCACTGAGAGGATGACCCTGGCCAAAAGACAAATTACTTCAGCCTTCATGGTGTAATAAAAACTGAAGTCATTTGAAAATTTTTAAGTCAGAAGTAATTCAGTAAAATGTAAGATCTCTAGCTTCTCTTGAAATATTGGAATGTTCTAACACTGGCTCCGATTCCCTCAGGGCCACAATCAAGCAGAACAGAGCTGGCCCCAGAGGAAAGGCAAGTTGTGTGCACATGTCCAGAGTCCTGCCACTCCCTCTGGCTCTGCTCCCTCCTTTACTTTAGCTTCCCGAGCCCAGATGGCATCTATTTGCGTTTGGAATCTCAACATCAGCCATCACAGAAACCAAGGGGAGAAAGTGAGCCCTCAACCTGGAGGAATGTCCACCTCGGGGCCTCTTCAAGGACAATTCAATTCCAAGGAGAAGCAGGGGGAAAGGCAGGTTAATAATAAAAAATTTCTAGCCACATCTCAGATCCCTCTCCCCCAAAAAAGTCATGTAAGATTTAAAGAGTTTATGGAGCTGCCTTTCTGTGGTAAAGAAAAATCCTATAAAATGAGAACATCCAAGTGATCCAGCTCAGTGCTGTCTCAGATTTAGTGCGTTTGATGCATCTGGCTAGCATTTGGCCCCAGGCATTTCAGTTTTAATGAATCCCAAAGAACACAGTTTTGATCCGATTTCTTGAATTCACGTGGCATTTTCTCAGGACAATATTCAGAAGTCTTCAAAGGAGACCCGTGTCAAGAAGACAGAGGATTTTACGCTAATAGGAAAACCTACCGGGGACTGCCACTTACCCAAAGCTTTTGTTATGTCACCGATGGCTGTCCATACCACTTCTGTTTCACCAGCTGTGGTGTTGAGGAGGGAAGGATAAGGAATACCAATTATACCAAAAATGATCCCTGAAATTATACCAAGATGATCCATTAGGCTGTTATCTATCACTCCAGGTTCCAAACTGGGTATTTGTTATTTTCACCTGACAACGTTCCCTCTCTCTTCCCTTGGCAAAGCCCCCTCTTTCCTAAGAGGAAGCTATTGCAAGAGGCTTTTAGGCTCTTACTCTTGCCTCAGTCACAGTGGTGGGGACATTATCTGAGCCTGGCCAATTACTGGTCTAGCCAAATCTGACCCAAGTCTTGATAATTAAGCGTAAGGCATGATAATATGGTGTCTAGACTCAGGAACTAAGTTTCCTTCCTCAGAAATAAGGAGACTGTAAGTCTGCAGGTGTTAGGGGTGTGAGGGTGGCTATCTGTCAACACCACAAGAGCTACCAGAAGGGGATATTAAAAAGGGACGGAGGGGGCCCTCATAACATGGTTTGAAAACCTGTATCCGGCCATGCCTGAACCCACTACACCCTGGTGCTGTGGCACTAGTAGGTTCTATCTGCTTGAACTACTTTGTGTTGACTTCTCTTCCTTCCAAATGAAAACGCAATTTTTTTTTTGAAATTCAGAATATTCAAATAATAGAAAACAGAGGCAACAGAGGACTGGGACTCTACATGAGGAACCTACATAGCTTTATACTAATCATGAGGACTGGTGAAGCAGATGAAAATCATACAAAGCCAGCCACAGTTTGAACACTCAGTGAACTCAAACTGTGACTTGTTCATGAACTATGTGGAGATATTTAGCTAAGGTAAGGGAGGGAATACAGGGGAATAACATGGGTCCAAACCCAAAAGGGTGGATAAATTATTTTACCAGATAAGGTAAAATAATTCCAAGATGGCCTCTGTGACCTCATCCTTGTGTTGTGCCCTGCATAATCCCCTTCCCTTGGGCAGAAGTGAAACCGAAAACTTTCTTCTAGCCATTACAAATGGCAACAGGAAAATGGATTTTGTAGATGTAATTTAATGTCTCTTATCAGCTGACTGTAGGTTAATGAATAGGGAATTTATCCTATGTGGGCCTGACCTAATCAGGTGAATTTTTGAGAGACGAGAAGCAGTCACTCTCCTGTTGACCTTGAAGAAGCAAACATCCAATGTTGTAGAGATGGCCACAGAGCAGGCAAAGGCAGGCAGCTTTTAGAAGCTAAGGCCTCAGGGCCACCTGGGTGTTAAGCATCTGACTTCAGCTCAGGTCACAATCTCAAGGTTTGTGGGTTCAAGCCCCACGTCAGGCTCTGTACTGACAGCTAGGAGCCTGGAGCCTGCTTTGGATTTTGTGCCTCCCTCTCTCTCTTCCCCTCCCCTGCTCGTGCTCAGTCTGTCTCTCAAAAATAAATGTTTTTAAAAAAAGAAAGAAGCTAAGGCCTCAGTCCTACAACCACAAAGAACTGAATTCAGCCAACTGTTAGCACGCTTGGAAGATGACCTTCAGCTTCAAATGAGACCACAGCCCTGGCCCACTTTCTTGATTTCAGCTGGAGCAGAGGACCCAACTAATTCCCGGGCTCCTATTCCATGGTTACTGTGAGATAATAAGTTTTATCTTTAAGTCAGCTTTAAGTCACTGAGTTTGTGGTGATTTATTACACCGCAATAGAAAACAAATACACCAGACAGGCTCAGGGTTGTCACCAACTAGGAAAATGGTGGAGACAGAGGACCTTGTGACTTTTTAAGGAAGCCTGGCCATGGAGGATTCTAGAACCTTCTAGGTTTGAGAGCTGAGCTGTTAGTATCGATTGACAAGTCATAAACCATCTCTTACCCCAGTCTTTGGTACATCATTAGGACTCTCTCAATACTTTCTAACTGAATGAGAAAATGAATACGCACAGGTCTAACACCTCAACCAACAAGAAGGATGAGGAATGGTATGTGCCCGTGTATCAGATGTGGACTTTGCTGGAAGGACAACATGGGAGCGTGCAACGAGAAGGGTCTTTGGTCCAGAGGACCCTTTACCGGCTCTGTGCTCCTGGTCAGTACACAAAAGTCACTGTATCACCCTATGGTCCCATTTTCTCATCTACACAAGCCTTGGTGCCTGATTCTGTAAAGTTTATAAAACATTTTGCACATCCTTCTTCTCTCCTACTATGCCACAATTAACCCTCCACATGGATTTGGCACAGCTAATAGGGCTCTGGGGAAATCAGATTCATGACAAGTAAGTTGACTGAAGCCAGTGGTATTTGGATTCAAATACCTGATATGCTATCTAGGACAACAGCTCCAATTTGCCCAGAACCAAACTCCTAACTTGTTCAATGGGAATAATGGTACTTACATTACAGGGTGGCTGAAAGGGTTCAATGAGAACACATGTGGTGAGGGGGGAACCCTAGTATACAGTAAGCCACTAAGTTATTATATATGTGGGCTCTTATGTTTATTTTTATTATTTGAGCTGCCAAATGCAAGGTGTCCCAAAACTCAATGTAGAGCCACTGGAGGCCATGTGGGGTTGAATTGTGTCCCCACAAAACGATTATGTTAAAGTCCCAACACCCAGCGTTTCAGAATGTGGCCTTATTTGGAACTAGGATCATTGGAGTTCATACTTCCTACTGGAAGGACCCTCGATCCAATATGACTGGTATCCCTATAATAAGCAGCAAGAGGCACAGAAGGAAGATGGCCATGTGAAAACACACACAGACTCAGGGAGAAGGCCACGTGCAGATGAAGGCAGAGAACAGAATGATTCACGTACAAGCCAAGGACTGTCAGCAAGGACCAGAAACTAGGAAGTGGCAAGGAACAGAGTCTCCCTCAGAGCCTTAAAAAAGGAACCAACCCGGCTGACAACTTGACTTTGGACGTCTAGTCTCCAGAACTAGGAGGCAATCATTTTCTGCTGTTTTCAACCACCTAGTTTATGGCACTTTGTTATGGCAGCCCTAGCAAACGAGTACAGAGCAGGGCCCCAACCAGCGGTACATTTGTAAAGATTTTGCCATCCAGCTCCGGGAGAGGGGGTGGGTCTGTACCATTTGCTGATTACCATGGTATAAACATTCCCAGAACAGCTCATTTCAAACTACCAATGTGACATCACTAAATGTGAAACAGGTAAAGGATGACCAAGCACATCATCGTACAACATTGTTTTTAACTTTATTTACTTTGAAAGAGAGAGGGAGAGAGAACAGGAGCAGGAGATGGGCACAGAGAGGGAGAGAGAGAATTCCAAGTAGGTTCCGCATTGTCAGCGCAGAGCCCGATGCGGGGCTCGAACTCAAGAACCACGAGATCATGACCTGAGCCGCAATCAAGAGTCAAGACACTTAACCGACTGAGCCACCCAGGCACCCCTCATCGTACAGCATTTCTACCACACAAATACAACAGACAAAAACTCAAGACCACCGATATAACAGTGAGATGTATTAACATAATTAGGAAATGAGGAGTCTGGGGTATTTATTACTTCTAAGTGTAACTTAATTGTAAGTTTACGTAAGTTTATCCTTTAAAAAGATGATGTTTAATTTCATAACCAGCTCACAAAATTCCTGGTAATGTAGCAATCCGTTCTCATGAGCCTGCACAAAGGGCTCCCTGACCAGGGAAAGGTTGCTTATCAGAGTGCACGAGAAGCCCACAATGCATGAATCTTCCACCCTTACAGGTCTAAACTACTCCTGGCCCTGGGAGTATGGTCATCAAAACCAAGCCCCTCTGCAGAAGTGGGGTCACGCGTGCTGTCAGATGGTAATAGACAGCGTTCGGTTAATTAAGCAGGTTTTAGTGCAGCTAAAACCCTGGGCCTATCTTCTCGCTGATCCCATAAAGCATTTGTGGCAGTTTGGTTTTTAACCAATACAGGAGTGATTTGAAATCAATTTCCCCTCTCCTTGATGAACAATGGACCATTTAGTGTGACCCCCAGAGAAAATTAGAAGCCCACGTACGTGAGTCCCGGCTGCAGGGCGCTCCACGACTCCAACCCAAAGCTGGACACGTGGCTGGTACCACCCTGTGGAAGGTGGTCTTATTCCCCTCGGAACTGCGTTCCACCACAGGCTTGGGTGCCTGAACCCCTCTCTTTACAAGGTGGCGGCGACCGTATTTTATCCTTCTTATTCGGCCGACACATGTATAGTGAACCACAGACATGCACTAGGCACTCTGGAGAGCCAAGTGAGCAAGAAAAGATACAGCCACAGCCTCTCTGGGACACACAGGTTGGCAAAAGGCTAGGAGGGCCTGAAAAAGGAGCCTAATGCAGGTTCTCATTAACAAAGTCACAGAGAGACCTCTGTCCAATTAGGCAACTTCACGCTGCATCGAAATGCTGGAAATTCCACCACTATTTCCTAGTCACTTGACCCTGGACAACTTGAGCCTTAGCTTACTGTAGGTCCTAACAGTACCTGCTCTTAGAGGGCTACTGTTGGGTCCAACTGAGATATGCAGGAGAGCAGGTTGTCTGTCCCCTGCGTCCCAGACACCACACGCTTCGCTTTACTCCATGTCAGTTTTCTACAATAGGTCTATGTAAAATAGATGACGCAATGTGGCACCTGGCTGGCTCAGTCGCCGCAGCGTGCGATTCTTGATCTCGGGGTTGTGAGTTTGAGCCCCATGCTGGGTGCAGAGATTACCGAAAAATAAAAATCTTTTAAAAAATAATAAATCAAATGAATATAATAGGTAGCACCCAACCCAACTCCCCACCTCCAACAACACCTGATTCTTCTTAATCATATTTTCCTTTTTCTTGACACTCATCACCTTCTAGCATGTTCACTGTTTCCCCCCACCCACCCCACCACCCCCTGCAATCAAACACAAGCCCGCAAAGACAGGTATTCTTAGTTACATCACTTTTTCAAATACAAAGGACAGGGCATAGCACAAAGGAGGCACTCAATAAGCAGGAACAATGGACGGATGCATGAATGAATGAAAACTAAAAACTCTTATGGAAGAGTTTATATCGCATGGATCTTTAAATCTCCAACACCTTACAGATTACTCCCAATTTCTGTTGAAGAAATGAACAGAAGAATATACCGTGCACACTGACTTGAGGTATACCTGACATGTATGGAATCTAAAAAACAACACTAACAGGGGCGCCTGACTGGCACAGTCAATAGAGCGTGCAACTCTCGATCTTAGATTGTAAATTCGAGCCCCACGTTGGGTGTAGAGATTACTTAAAAATAAAACCTTCACATAAATAAATAACAACAATAACAGCAATAAACCCCCCAAAGCTAATAGGTACAGAGAACAGACTGGTGGTTAACAGAGATGGGGCTGAGGGAGTGGACCAAATAGGTGAAGGGAGTCAAAAGATACAAACTTCCAGTTATAAAATCAGTAAATCGCGGGGATGTAACGCAGAGCATGGTGACTACAGTTAATAGCACAGTATTGTGTATCTGACAATTGCTAAGTGAATAAATCTTACAAGTTTTCATCAAGTGGGACACCGGGGTGGCTCAGTCAGTTAAAGGAGGCTTCAGACTCTGGATTTCGGCTCTGCTCATGATCTCACAGTTCGTGAGTTCAAGCCCCACCTCAGGCTCAATGCAGAGCCTGCTTGGGATTCTCTCTCTCCCTCTCTCTGCCCCTCCCCTGCTCATGCTCGCTCTCTCTCTCTCAAAATAAATAAATAAATAAACTTAAGCAACATTTGCAAAATAATTTCCACTGCTGAAGGTAACTTGAAAATAACTCGATATGGGGCGCCTGGGTGGCTCAGTCGGTTAAGTGGCTGACTTCGGCTCAGGTCATGATCTTGCGGTCCGTGAGTTCGAGCCCCGCGACGGGCTCTGTGCTGACAGCTCAGAACCTGGAGCCTGTTTCAGATTCTGTGTCTCCCTCTCTCTGACCCTCCCCTGTTCATGCTCTGTCTCTCCCTGTCTCAAAAATAAATAAAACGTTAAAAAAAAGAATTAAAAAAAAAAAAGAAAAGAACTCGATATGAAGACATTTTTTTTCTTTTGCCAAAACAAACAAACAAACAAACAAACAAAACCCATCTGACCAAACTTTCATCTAATTAGAGATTACCATCTGGGGTAGTGAGGAGGTCAGGTTCAAAAGTCAGTGTACAAGGTTTTAGCAAGAGCCAAAATTACCCTTGACAAATCCCTTGAATCACTCAAAAAGTACAATCTATATTTTATGTCAAAATACAGTACACAGATTGTGTAATGCCAACAGCTGCCACCCACTGAGCTTGATTAAGGTAAATTAAAGTTTTCATGCAGGTGACTGGGATTTATGATGATTTTCCATACCCAGAAGAAAACAGGAGTATAAGATTCTAAGGTGTTCTGATCATCTGCAGGGTTTGCTCTATTTTATTCTATTATAAAATCTCTACAGCCTTCACAAACATGAAAACATTTGTTTGCTGTGATAAGGAACACAAGAGATGTGAAAGCACCTAGAAAAAAACCGTAAAATGCAGTAAGTGTTTACTAAGTTTGAATCTGTAGATTGCAGACTTGAAACCACTCTTGAGATTTTAGAAACACACAAAATCAGCCATAAAATCTATCTGTTAGGAACTGAAGTCTCAAAATCATATATATCCTAGCCCCGGTACCTAACCCCCAGTGCCTTGGAATATGACCTTAGTTAGAAACAGGGTCATCACAGAAGTAATTAGTTAAGAGGCAGTCATTAGGGTGAACCCTAATCTAATACGACCAGTGTCCTTATAAAAAAGGGGAAACGTACCCACAGACACGCACACAGGAAGAACGCCAGGTGAACATAAAAACAGAGATCAGAGTGATGCTTCTACAAGCCAAGAACACCAAAGAGTGCCAGCAAACCACCAGAAGCTAAGGAGAGAGGCATGGGAGACATTCTCCCTCACAGCCCTCAGAAGGAACCAGTCCTGTCCACATCTTGATCTTGGACTTGTAGCCTCCAAAATCGTAAGACGATACATTCCCGTTTAAGTTACCCAGCCTGCGGTAGCTTGTTACGACAGCCCTAGCAAACTAATATCACATAGAAGCTCACATTTTCTCCCGTGGCCCCAGTAGACACCACTGCACCCATGTTCTCGGGCACCGGTCTCATGACTCTTAAGTGGCGTTACAACTTAACTGATGCCTGAGTTTTTGGAACGTGTCTGGTATCTCTCCACCCTATCATCAACTAACAATAAACCCAAAAATAAGAGACAGGAAGAGGACAGCACAGGATGACCAACTGCAAGTCTTGATTCACAGATTAAAAAAAAAAAAAAAAAGAAGTCTCCAAGCTAAAAAGAGACACTAGCTGAACTGCCTTGCTCAAGCATGAAAAACCGTTCTTCTCAATTCCTCTACTTTGTTGGCCCACTCCTTTTCTTCCCATGGTGAATAAAAACACCCAAGGGGAAATGCGGACCCATTCATCAACATTCCTAGCCAGACAGTGAGCCACTTAATGGCTTTATCGATTCCTTGTTTTGCTCTACATTATGTGTTACATTGGCTCAAGCAGTCCATACAAGAAGAATCAAGATGGTGTTGGCATAAAGGCATTATTTCATTTTAAGCTTGTTACCACCGAGACCAGTCAACCCTGAACAGAAGTAGCCGAGTTTCAAAACAAGCATGTGCAAAATTTCTATTCATTCCATGCCAATAGCTCCTTCCCATGGCCAATGCCCCTTGGTTTCAAAGCCCTATCTTAGCTGGTAAAGAAAAGCAAACTGTAGCAACAACTGTGCCCTTTAAGTGGATTTTTCATGCTAGGATAATGTTTTGTTTTGTTTTATACTCCAAGATAATGGTTCCAAATGCTTTAAGGGGATAAAGTTCTTATTAGTAAAATGACTCTAATTACAACTAACACAAACCACTATCTCTCCATTTTCACATAAATATCAATACATGGCAAAATAAAATGATTAAATGACTCACAAAACCTGTCAAAGAAATACAGGATCTTCAATGTCTTTGCAGATTTATCCATCATAACTGATTAAATTAAACATGATATAGTCAAATAATACGTAGGCTTGTTAAATTTATTAATGACTTAACACCAAACTCAACATGGTAAAAGCACTAAATAAATCAGACCCTTTAACAACTCGGTTGCCTTAGAAAATGTGGTCAGTTGGCAGTATTCTATAGTTAACAGATAGGGAAAGTGAAATCTGACATTAAATGTTCTACACCATTATTTTCTTCAACCCCATATACAGTTACTAAAAGTTGGGTTAAGTAGCATAAAAACCTTGAGCAAAAAAAAAAAGAACCAAACAAACAAACCCACAAACCTTGAGCAAATTATTCAATTCTGAAAAACAGTTGAGACCATATATTCACATGTGTGCAATTACCATTTTTGTTCATCATTCTATCTTTCAAAGAAAAAACAATCAGGAGCTAGGTAGGAACTCAAGAGGCACGGATTTCAAACCATTCCACTACTAACTCACTGTGACCCTGAACGGGTATTCTCATCAGGAATAACACGGGTTGGACTCCATCAAAAAACAAAGACCTCATTTTAAAACCTAAGGTGGCTCAGTCAGTTACGAGGCCGATTTCAGCTCAGGTCATGATCTCACAGTACATGGGTTGGAGCCCCTCGTGGGGATCTGTGCTGATGGCTCAGAGCCTGGAGCCTGCTTCAGATTGTGCTCTCCCTCTTTGTCTCCCCCTCCCTGACTTGCACTGGTGCTCATGCTCTCTCTCTCAAAATTAAATAAACATTAAAATTAAAAAATAAAATAAATAAAATTTAAGGTGGCAAGAGTCTTCGTACTGCCCCCCAATTATTTGTCAAATAAATAAGGCACCCTATGCCTACATTCTGTGCTTTAATCAGAGAAATCAGATTTGAAGAACAGATTCTATGCTTAAAAAACAAAGTCTGAAAACCACTGGTGAAATTTGGTCTTTTTGTTTCTGTTTTGGGTTTGGTTTTTTTTTCCAAAATAGTCCTGTTACTTGTAGAAATGAATTAATTATGTATGTTGTTCCACACTCACAACTAATGTGAACTTAAAGTACAATTCCACTTATTTTTAAGCTAAATGCAGATATCCAGTGTTTTCACATACAAAGGAAAAACAGGGTTGAGACCAATTTTAGGGAGTTCACAAGTAAGAAGGTAATCACAGATAAATGTTTGCCTTATCTAAGCATTTCAAAAGAAGCAACTTATGAAGAATAATTCTGTCTGAATATGTCTTTTGGAGAAAGGTACCCGAAAAGTGATCTAAAAGGCATACATTTTGGGGCACCTGGGTGGCTCAGTCAGTTAAGCATCCAACTTCAGCTCAGGTCACAATTTCAGTTCTTAGGTTCAAGCCCCATGTCGGGCTCTGTGCTGGCAGCTCAGAGCCTGGAGCCTGCTTTGGATTCTATGTCTCAGTCTCTCTGCCCCTCCCCCTCTCACACTCTGTCTTGCACTTTCTCAAAAATAAATATTAAAAAAATAAAATAAAATAAAAGGCATACGTTTTCCATATGCTGAAACCAAACAGAAATTGAGATGTTCAAATATTTTTTCAAAATTAATGGTCTTCCTGCCTAAATAGATTTTGCTTTAAAAGTGAGCTATGTATAGGGGCACCTGGGTGACTTAGTCAGTTGAGCATTCGACTCTTGATTTCAGCTCAGGTCATGATCCCAGGGTCGTGGGATGGAGCCCTATATCTGGCTCTGTGCTGGGCATAGAGCCTGCTTAAGATTCTCTCCCCTCCCTCCCCCCACGTTTGTTTGTGTGTGTGTGTGTGTCTCTCTCTCAAAAAAAAAAAAAAAAGTGAGCTCTGTATAAATTAAGTGGATTAAAAAAAGCTTTCTTTTCAAAAAATATTTTCAATTTTTCAAGCTTTGCTAAAGAATACAATGGCACTAACATTTTAGTCAGTAGCTGCCTCAGACTTTGTTTACTTACAGAAACTTAAGTATAAAAAGAAATACAACATATCAATTTTCTAATCTTTGACCCTCATAGGAACACTAGCTGGATTTCTTGTCCTTTATATAAACCAGCTATAAACCTGATGGACTCTAAGACCCATATCCAGTCATGTATGGAAATCTGAGACTCCGTCCTACCTACAGCTTCCCAGCTGCTGTGTGTATATAAATGGTACTCCACCTACTCCTTATGAACATGACACTAATTGTTTCATTTAGAAGAGTCAAGGCCTAGGGCCAAACTGCCAAGTTATAAATAAAATTCCCTGACACCTTCCCTCGCATAGCCATAAGAAAATACCCCTTTACCCTACTTCTGACCTCAATCCTTTTGCTAGAACTGCAACATTGTTCACACATCTTGTAGAGCGCCCAAGGTAGAGGACACATTCCCAGCTCGAAGAAAGGACACCTTGGACTTTTTAGTTTTAGTTCAGGCAACTTCTTTGAGCAGCTACGTTAACACTATACAATCCAATTTTCCTTCCCATCTGCAAGTGATAGGAAGTACAATTTAATAAATTGATTGTAATGTGAAGATGACTGGGCGGATCCTACCGTCCACCTATAGCGGAAACAAACATTCATCAGCAAAAACACAGACGGCAAAGCTTCTAGGTTCAGGGTACAAAGGAAATACCCCATGCCTTGCTCGGTTCCATCCGGGGAGGTGGGAGATTATCCCTGCTCTGTGTACACAGCCACATGCTGCATGACCAGATGGAAACCAAAAACCATACTCTCATCTGTGTTTTGACTAAATGACAAACATCTGTAAACGAACAGACAGGCTTTCTCACTTTTCATCGGGATTAAGAAAAACTTCATTTTCCCACAACAGATTAAAAACGGTCAAAAGAAAAAAAATGCACTAATTGTAACAATTCCCTGTCGATTTCAGACCTTAGCCATGCTTAGATCAGACCAGTTTTGTTGTAACATCGTGTTTCTTCCTGCAAGCTATTTCCCCAAACACACTGTGCAGATTTTTCTGTCCTGCTTTATTGATAAGAGTCAGGCTTGAAAGGAGGGCTGCCAGATTATTAGCACAGTATAAATTACAGCCATGCAAAGTGCTTTTGGATGTTGGCTCCACTGACCCCACCAGCCAAAAGGTAGATTTGAGGCTTAAACTGCTGTCCCAAGGACCTGGCACAAAGTAGATACTTGGTAAGTATTTGCCAAACCGAGCAACACTCTACCTAACAAACACAAAACATCATCAAGTCTTGGGTGTGCTTCAATAGAAATAATTGATTTGGATGCAGGAGAGAGTATAAAAGGGACGCACGGAGGGCCTTCGGAAGCGTCTCTTGTCCTCTACATAAGCTGCATTTGCAATCTCTGCCTCTCTTTTGCTTGGACTCCCAATGTCTGATAGCTACAATTAAGGCTTGACCTACTTTACTTGAGCCCATTAGCACGTCAGCCAACAAGTCAATTCATACTTGGTCCGCTCAGAATGGAAGAAATGTCCATGTAACTCACAGCCCACAGCTGCACCCTGCATGGGCTATAATGCAGAGCTCTGCACTGTAATCCTGCAGTTGCCTCCTCCCAGATGAGCATTTTCATCCTCTCTTTGTGTTTAAATCCATTTTGGTCCACAGCATTCTGACTAGCCCATGCTGGGCAGAGAACAGGCTTGCAAAGACTTGTTGATCCCACCCTAGTACTCAGGAATAGGCTGGATACTCCGTTAAGAACCATGCCTAGTACATAGTTTAGACTCTGGTTTCAAAGTTATATTTTGTAAAGTAATTTTAAAAATCAATACACATTCATTACATGCCACAGTGAACACCCTGAGATGCATCTCTTTTTTTTTTCTTTAAATACAGCTGTCCATCCACTGCCTACATTGCTGATAAAGCTCTAAATGATTAAGGAAAAAAAGAGAATTTGTTTGCCGTGATAATACACAGATCTGTGTTATCTTTCCAACTGCCTTCAAGGTTGAAAGAAATGAAGTCTTGATGAGTACCAGCTAGCTATTAATTAGATTTAGGAGCAACAAAATAATACTTCTCAAGCACTTTAAAGAATGGAGAACAGCTACAGAGCTCAGCAGAATTTTTCTTTCTGTGTTTTGGTTTTCCTGGCCCCTTTTCTAATTCCTCTCCTCATTAAATATGCCTCGATCTGAAAGGAAATGAAGAGAACAAGAGCTGATGAGTAAATGCAAGTGATTATTATAAAAACCTCATTCATCTATCTCTAATGTTCAAAACCCATTTCATTTTGTTTAGCTAAGGAAAGGAAAACTGTATACACAGCTTCCTTCGAAGGAAGACTTTAAGCCTTCAGCAGTAATTCCCACCCATGTTACCACAGCTGTTTTGACTGCGAGCAAAATTTTGATCACCTCCTTCCTTTTATTTTTTTTTTAAGGTTTTATTTTTTTTAAGTAATCTCTACACCCAACGTGGGGCTTGAACTCACAACCCTAAGGTCAAGGGTCAAAGGCACTACCAGCTGAGCCAGCAGACCACCGTCACCTTCTTCCTTTTTTTAATCTCATAACGTTTACCTAGTTAACAAAGGAAATGCTGATTCCTGGGCTGAAAGTAAAATGGAGGGCTTCCAAAAAGCAATTCACCACCGTGGGGCCCGTCTTGAGAGACAGCTTTACGGTTCCAAAGGTATCTGTCCTGATGGGGAGCAGAGGTGCCTGGTGTGTATGTGAGGAAAAGCTGCAACGAGAATGGGTATACAGATGTGGCCAAGCTGTCCCGGACCTCTCTCTGCCCATGGCTTCTCCTACATCCATGTGCACAGGGGGCACCAAGGGGGGTCTGAGACTCTCGAGATCCTGCATTTCTAACAAGTGCCCAGGTGATACTCATACTGTTGGTCAGGGGCTGACACTTCAAATAGCAAGATCTAGAATATCCCAGAACAAATGCCCTAGGCCCATTCAGAACCTGCGTTGTGTCTGCATGCCCAGCGTCCACGGTGGGACCGAAGAGCACCAACCAGACTTGAGGAAGCGGAGGATGATTTTTTTTCCCCTTTTCCGTCCCCAGCTCTAGTGAGCTACAATTGACAAAGAGGTGACTTTCAAAGAGACTGTATCAAGTTCACAGATGCGCACATCCACCACCTTCCCCACCCCTCCCCCAAATGTGTAATTCTTACAATTACTACTAAAAAAAAATTTGAAATCATTTCGGTTACCTATATGCTTTATATAAAAGCAAAAATGGTTTGCTGCAGTATCTACTTGCTCGAGCAGTGTAAGCTCCAGAGAAAGGAAAGACTCATAGTTTTTCTTTTTTCCCTCAGTTTTCTTTTTTTAGGTTTATTTATTTATTTTAAGAGAGAGAAAGGAGAGTGCAAGAGTGAATGGAAGAGGGGCACAGAGAGAGGGAAAGAATCCCAAGCAGGCTCTGTGCTGTCAGCTCCAACCCACGAACCGTGAGATCATGACCTGAACTGAAATCAAGAGTCGGACACTTAGCCGACTGGGTCACCCAGGCACCCCCAGTTTTGTTTTTTTAATGGCTCTTACGGAGGAAACTCCAAACAGTTCCTCCTGTCTCTTTTGGGCTCATCCGACATTTTCCTCATGCGTGTATTTACATATGTGTCAGTTTCTAGCCTTTGAATGCTGCTGAGAATAAGTCCACATCTTACCTTTCTAGTCCAAGCACCACACTCACTTAATTGGGACAAAGTAGAGAAATAAGAGGGGCTCCTGGGTGGTTCAGTCGGTTAAGCAGCGGACTTCTGCTCAGGTCATGATCTCATGGTTCATGAGTTCAACCCCATATCTGGCTCTAGGCTGACGGCACAGAGTCTGCTTGGGATTCTCTTTCCCTCTCTCTCTCTCTCTCTGCCCCTGGCTCACTTGAGCACGTGCTCTCTCTCTCCCTCTCAAAAAAAAAAAAAAAAAAATAGACTTAAAAACTAGCACCTAGTAAGTGTAAGGCACTGCATGTAGCCCTTCATTATCCATTGTCTTCAGGGATATTCTCCAGGATCCTTACAGAAACCCACATTCAGAGCAGGCTAAGTTAGCTGGTTCAGCCTAGAAACAAGATTCGAACCAAATCTGTCTCCCCAGTTCCAAAGGCTATGTCCTCCCCAGCCACACCCCCACCACCTGCCAGCTACACATTGTGGCGCTTCAGGGAAAAAAATTTTAAGTAGGCTTCACGCCCTGCGGGGAGCTGAACAATCTCAGCGCCAAGTACAGAGTCTGCTTGGGATTCTCACTCTTCCTCTCTCTCCCCGCCCGTCCCCTGCTCATTCTCTCTCTCAAACTAAATAAACTTAAAAAAAAAAAAAAAGAATTGGACGCTTCACCAACTGAGCCACCTAAACGCCCCTCAGCTTCTAAATAGAAGCACATCACGTGTTCACTGCCAAGTTCAAAACCTGCCATTTGCAGGTCCTCTCCAGCCCCTCAGACACTCCTCGCCACCCTCCCCTCTTCCTACTGCCTTGTCACACGGTAGTTTTCACACTACTGACCTGGAGGTTGATGCCACTGGCCCCCTCTGCTAAGACCGTTTAGCATTAAGGCGAGGATGCGCTGGAAAACTTAACACATCCTTTCTGTCACTTCGCAACAAACCAAGGGAAGTAAACCTGTAACGCCGTAATTGGGGCATCCTTAGATTCGTGTACACCTGGCCTGCAAATGCCACAGCAAGCTCATCCTCCCGACCTCTCAGCTTCCAAAAAGTTGAAACAATACACACAAATACCAAGACTAAGTGACCCAGCTAGGGAAAACTGAATCATACCCTCGGTGTCCAGGGCCAGAAGGGGGCAACACCCTAGCTAAGACTCCCGTTTCCATGACCCCATGACCCGGAAGTTCTAATTCTCCCAGTGGACCGTAAACAAATACTGGCAATTGTGCACCAGAAGATACGTAT
This sequence comes from Herpailurus yagouaroundi, assembly GCF_014898765.1. Lineage (NCBI taxonomy): Eukaryota > Metazoa > Chordata > Mammalia > Carnivora > Felidae > Herpailurus > Herpailurus yagouaroundi. Next base: position 7,460,302 of record NW_024412444.1, read on the forward strand.
AAAGTTGTTCTCTGTGAAGTAACCCTGATGACCATCAGCTGGAAAATAGCTACTGCCTTCTGCAGCACAGTCTTTAAAATGGAATACTATACAGCAAGTAAAAGGGCTGTGCTTATGGGGAGAAAAAAAGTCTCATATGGTATAATTTGTCTTTTTTTTTTTTTTTAATGCTTATTTATTTTTGAGAGAGAAAACAAGCAGGGGAGAGGCAGTGAGAAAGGCAGGCATAAACTCTGAAGCAGAGAACCCAAAGAAGGCTCTGGGCTCTGAGCTGTCAGCACAGAGCTCGACGCAGGGCTCAAACCCATGAGCTGTGAGCATATGACTTGAGCCAAAGTCCAACTTGTAACTCACTGAGCCACCTAGGCACCCCCAGTAAACGGTGTACCTTAAATAATCTATGTATTTGTATAAATCTATATGTAAACCTATTAAAACAGCTTCACACTCCGGGGAGGCAGAATGAAGAGAAGTAGACAACAGATTTAAGCCTTAGCTAAAATGTTCTAAGAAAAAATATATTCATATGCTCTATGTGATTTCAACTGAAGAAAACAATTAATGCCAGGAGTGCTTACCCCAATAGTAGGTGACCCCTTGCTTGACCCATCATCATCTCTATCAGAAACAGATGATTTCCTCCTAAGAAGGCACATACCCGCGGGACACAGAGATGAGGCCTAGGCATTCCCAAAGCACTGTGCCATATGCAACTACCACTCACCAGGATTTTTGGGACACTTTTGGGACTTCTGGCCTCATCTCTGCGTGCAGGTCATACATTACTCTCCTGATTGTAAAAAATAAAGTGAGTGTAGCTGTGTTCCAATAAAACTTTATTTATGGACCTTAAATTTGAATGACACGATTTTTACCTGCCTTCAGTAATGATCTTTTTTTAATCTTTTCGACAATTTAAAAATGTGAAACAGGGGCGCCTGGGTGGCGCAGTCGGTTAAGCGTCCGACTTCAGCCAGGTCACGATCTCGCGGTCTGTGAGTTCGAGCCCCGCGTCAGGCTCTGGGCTGATGGCTCAGAGCCTGGAGCCTGTTTCCGATTCTGTGTCTCCCTCTCTCTCTGCCCCTCCCCCATTCAAGCTCTGTCTCTCTCTGTCCCAAAAATAAATAAATGTTGAAGGAAAAAAAAAAATTTTTTTAAACAAAAATGTGAAACATTTTTTTAAATTTTTTTTAATTTTTTTTTAAGTGTTTATTTTTGCGAGAGATAAAGACAGTGAGTAGCAGACAGGCGGGGAGAAGGACACAGAGGTTCCGAGGCAGGTTCTGCACTGGCAGCTCCACACGGGGCTCGAACACATGAAGTAGGAGATCATGACCTACCTGAAGTCAGATACGTAACTAACCGAGCCGACCCAGGCGCCCCCAATGTTTATTTATTTTTGAAAGAGAGTGTGTGCAAGCCTTCAGGGGAGGGACAGAGGGATAGAGAGGCAAACAGAATCCCAAGCAGACTCCAAGCTCAGTGCGGAGCCCCACATAGGGCTCAATCCCACAACCATAAGATCATGACCTGAGCCAACATCAAGAGTTGGACACTTAACCGACTGAGCCACCCAGGCGTCCCTAAAAATGTAAAACATTCTGAAGCTCACTGACTGTACACAAACAGGCAATAGGTCTGATTTGGTCCCCAGTTACAGTCTGCTGACCCCTGTGTTAGAGGAAATCCTACCACCCAAAGAGACCAAGGAATCCCAACCTGTTGTGCAACTAATCCCTCCTGCCTGTTGCTGGAGTCTCCTCTCCGGCACTGAGCTGTTGTTGTTTTTTTCTTTTTACATTTTTATTTAAATTCTAGTTAGGGGTCACCTGGGTGGCTCAGTCAGTTAAGCATCCAACTCGATTTCAGCCCAGGTTTATGAGTTTGAGCCCCCCCCCCCCCGCTCCCCTTCCCCCCTCCCCCCCACACTGGGCTGTGCTGACAGCTCAGAGCCTGCTTGGGATTCTCTCTCTCCCTCCCTCTCTGCCCCACCCCTCCTCTGCTCACTCACACATGTTCTCTCAAAATAAATAACCGTAAAAGACTTTTTAAAAATAATTCTAGTTAACATACAGGCCATACTGGTTTCAGGAGCAGAATTCAGTGATTCATCACTTACATACAACACCCAGCAGCACTGGGCTACTTGAAGTAAAACACAACACCTATGCACTCATATACATGTATGTATATATGTGAGCATGTATGTGTGTGTACATGAGTATGTACATATTCATTCATCCTTCATAACTTGTACTTTGGAAACGTTTTATGATACATTAGTATAATAGTACATCTGTGCTATGGAATGAATTCTCTTTCCCAAAATTTGTATGTTGAAGGCCTAACCTGCGACGTGAAAGTTTTTGGAGGTGAGGCCTTTAGTAGGTAATTAAGTCACAAAGGTGAACCCTCCATGATGGAATTAGTGCCCTTATGAGAAGAGACGTAAGAGAGCTCTCTCACGTTTTCCCTCTCTCCCTCTCTCTCTCTCTTTCTGCCATGTTCACACAGTAAGGAAGAGTCCTCATCAGGAACCAAATTGGCCAGCCCCTTGATCTTGGACTTCGTAGGTTCCTGAACTATAAGAAATAAATTTCTGTTGTTTAAGCCACACAGTCTATGGAAGTTTGTGAAAGCAGCCCGAGCTAAGATAATCTAGAATTCAGAAAAATAAAGTATATTAGAGGTGTATGTTCAAAATTTTCTGCCCTCAGTACGAGTATTGGATCAAAAAAAGCTGAGACATGAAGCTGGGGGTTGCAGAATAAAAGCCGAGGCAAGTTCTACATGTTCTTCTCAAAAACAGGGCATCTAGGGACGCCCGGGTGGCTCAGTTGGTTGAGTGTACAACTTTGGCTCAGGTCTTGATTTCACGGTTCCTGAGTTTGAGCCCAAGGTGGCTTCTGCGCTGGCAGCTCAGAGCCTAGAGCCTGATTCAGATTCTGTGTTTCCTTCTTTCTCTGCCCATCCCCTGCTCACATTCAGTCTCTGTCTCTCAAAACTGAATGAACGTTAAAAAAAAAAAAAAAAAGAGAATAACTGGAATAAAGAACGAATAACCTGAATCTCTTCATGAATAAACATCACACAAATTCAAGGTGAGAGAGATTTTATGCAATAAGTGGCCTATACTCTTCAAAGGGCAAGTTCATGAAACCCAAAGAAAGCTTCAGATTTAAGAAAACTATAGAGACAAGATAACCCCATGCAACATGTGATCATGTATTTGGATCCTGGATGAGGAAAAAGTTCAAAAGAAAAAAAAAACCTTAAAATTTCTTGTTTTCCTACAAAGGACATTGATGACATAACTATATTTGAGTGAGGTGAATAGATTAGAGAACAGAACTGTGTTTATGTTAATTTTCTGCTGATGATTGTATTATGTTTATATAAAATCAAGACGGTGTCTAATATCACTGCGGGACCCGAATTTCTGCTCTGGGTTAAGATAAAAAAGAAGCAAAATACTCCCCATACCCACTAGCAGTGACCCTTTCGGTGGCCTGGTCACAAGCAACCTCTCTGCCCTTGACACACACCAAGTGTCACAGGACTGGAAGCAGGAAGATATACCTGGGCACAGACATACCTGGGCGAAGGAAGACCTACCAAGGTGATACTTGGCTCTACAAATGATAAGGAATAAACGGGTAGAAAAGGCTGCCTAGTCTGTCTCTTGGTACTCTGTCATTTCCATATCATCACCAGTGACAGTATCCAAGTAGGTTCTCTCCAGGGAGGAAAACACACCCCACAATATACATGGTAAATGGAAACCACAGAGATGGTCCCACGCCCTCTGACATCCCTGTGTTTCTAGTTCGCTGATTCTTACCATCCTCCTGGCCTCATCACCATGGCCAGTTCCTTCCCCGGAAGCCAGCCTTTCTTAAGAGTAGCAACCTTTTAATGTTGTTGACCCTGCAGGCAAGACAACTTTAGAAACTGTTGATTTCAAGGGAACAAAGGGAACAGCAGGGCTGTAGTTTCCTATCCATGACCTGGGGCAATCCCTGGTGATGCGATCTAAAACCACCCCCAATTCCCCTGCACAGAGAAGGTGCTTGCTAGTGGCATTGCCACATCATCTTCACACACCCCAGTCCCATCCCAAAACCCTTACATGAAAATGACCTGCTAATTGGGTCCCCAGTGCCTCCATCATAAATAGACATTACAACTGGCAGAGTAATTAGCGAGATTTAGCTGCCAAGACAACCATCCTTCCCACCCCCCCAACCCCCCCTGAAGAAGTTGTCCTCTCTGACCTTTCAAATCCTAGATATTTTTGGATGGAAAGGTCTGCTCAATCAGAGGAATCTACCGCCTAATGAAAGCAATTAAAGTAACAATTCAAAATCCATGGTAGCCAAGCAAAACAAATTAATATATAAAAAGGAGGGAAATTCAATAAACAAAACTAGCCATATGAACAACCTTCCTTTATCTCAACTATCCAGAAAACGCATGTTAGGAATCAAAAGCCCAGTAAGTGTCTCAATTTTCATCTTCTGTGATTACTGACTTAAGGTCCCATAGGCAGGTAGCAGTACCTGCCACATAGCAAGTCCCTAACAAATGGCACAGTCTGGGGAGAAAAGAAGGTCTCTAAGAGTCTTCTGTCATCGACCAAAGGAGATCTTGGCTCATCTCTCTTCTCCTGAGAATTAAGCTTTATGCTGAATAAAAGATGTTTTAATATCTTTCACAATATGATTCTAATATTGCTTTTTTTTTTTTTTAACATTCATTCCAACAACCCACCAAAAGGCAACAGACCAATGACTTAATGGTCAGTCATTAGTTATGACAGGGTGTTGGGGTTACAGATGATTACATTCTCCTCTATGAATGAACATGAATTCCCCTATTTTCTACAACGAACATTTGTTACACTTCCACAGAAAAAAAATCATGAACTCTGAGGACATTAAGGTAACATTCCCATTCAAACACAGAGAGCAATCCTCAAACTCCAAAGGTGCTGGGAATCAACCTGGGGTTCTTGCCGGAAGAAATTCCAGTGTCATCGGTCTGGGGCGAGGCGGAGGTCCTGCATTTCTAACAAGATCTCCGGTGACAGCGAGACAAACCCGATGGCGCTCTGATTGCCAAGGAGCTACAACACACAAATGCAACTCAGATGCCAACCATCCCGGTTGTAAAAAGATGATGATGATAACAAGGCCTTAAATCAAAGCAGGGCAACACCAGCGACGTCTTATACTGAAAAATTAATGCACCTGGGGCCCCAGCCAGAGAGAGGGAAAACAAAACAAAACAAACCTGAACTTTACTTGAAAGTACAGTGCTCCTCTGGAAGTGCTTGTCTTCGTAGTTAAAAACAAACGAAATTGCTTCTTATTGATTTTAATTTAGGCTGGAACATTCGCTGTCCAATAATGCCAGCACAGAAGGCTGTGAGCAGGGACAAGATATGATAAGAGAGAGCTCTGGAGGCCATCAGACACTCTGCTGACCTCCGGTCTACGCAGTTGCTAAGGCTTGAGAGAGAGGATGAGGTGTTGGCTCAATATACACCCAGACTCACCGCTCCTCGTTAATCTCAGCCTCCAGGGCCTCTTACCATTATGGACTCTTTTTATTATTATTTTTTTAATTCCGTCTCTAAATGTTGTTCAATTAAGTTTTACTCGTTTCCTTACAGATCCTTAGGATTCTCATTTACAAATAAAATCAAGAGAAGCAGTTAAGGCTAAGTGTTATCAGCATGTCTCCTCGAGAGAAGCTGTCCCACGCACCAAAATAAAAGTCTTCGCATTCCTGGAGATAAAAAGCTCAAAATGAATGAACTAAGAAAAAAAAAAAACTAACGGAGGAATGAAACATTATTAAAGGACTATTGTGGGCAAGCAGGGGAGACCTTTCCAGTCCTTCTCAATACACCTGGTTACCTACCCTATTTCCGGCTGATACTGGTGCTCTTTGATTGACAATGACCAAAATCAACCCTTGGTTAACATAGGCAGAAAAAGAATGTATTGAAAGGATTTGGAACATTTCAAAGAGTCCAATCAACAGCCAAACAATCCAGCTTCTGAAAGGGCAAGGATCTGAGCAGCTCTGGGAATTCAGACAGAAGGAACTAAGAGAGATGTCAGTATTCTTAGGTCACTTGACTTAAGCCTCCAATTCCAGGGAGAAAAATTATGACCATGACCGGCCTAGCCTGGGTTTTGTAACCCCACCCCACCCCCCCCCCGCCGGCCCCTCCGTCAAACAGGGCTGGATAGAGCCTCCTGATCAGCAGAAGGCCCCAGAGGGATCATACCCAAAAGTAGCAAGGATGCTAATAACCAAAAAGGATAAAAAGATGCTGGGCAGGCAAAATCAAGAGTGGTATAGGGGCACCTGGGGGGCTCAGTCAATTCAGTGTCTGACTCTTGATTCTGGCTCAGGTCATGAAACCAGGATCATGGGATCAAGTCCCACATCAGGCTGTGCACTGCTTAAGATTCTCTCTCTCTTTCTCTCTGCCCCCCCCCCACTTGCGTGTTGTCTCTCCCTAAAATATTTTTTTTTAATTTTTTTTTAACGTTTTTATTTATTTTTGAGACAGAGCATGAATGGGGGAGGGGCAGAGAGACAAGGAGACACAGAATCGGAAGCAGGCTCCAGGCCCCGAGCCATCAGCCCAGAGCCCGACGCGGGGCTCGAACTCACGGACTGTGAGATCGTGACCTGGCTGAAGTCGGACGCTTAACCGACTGCGCCACCCAGGCGCCCCTCTCCCTAAAATATTTTTAAAAATTAAAAAAAAAAAAAATCAAGAGTGGTATAAGAATAAAAAGCATAGCTTGTGCTTGCAGGGGACAGTACCTTACTTATATTCACACTTAATTCTTACGTCAACTTTATGAGACAGAGCATCATGCCATCTTACAGATGAGAAAATTGGGGACTGTGAACACAAAGCTAGCCCAGGACAAAACAAGACGCTACAGTCTCCGTTTATAAGACCACTGTGAGAAAATTGTCCAGTCTTTCCCTGTGCAATTTTACAGTCTCCACAAACAACCAAATCAAGTCCAAGTGCCTCAGCCTGGCATTCAAGGGCCAGTCAATGCCTCAGCATTGCCTCCCAGGTCTCTCAAATCTCTGCAGTGTCCATCTGCAAGCAGTCACCAATGGCTTTATGCCATGAGGAAGCAGCTCAGATAACACGTGGATATGGGTCCACATTCCAGAATGGCATCGCTCTGGCTCTTGGAATAAGCCCATTTACCCACTAGTCAACCCACCTTAACAGGATCATTACTGCCTCTGCTCACTAGCTCCCCCTGCTGAATGTGCACATATAAAATATCAGGCAGCCTGTCCCAGGTTTATAGAACATCTCCCAGGAAGGTATCTTTCTCATCTCTATTGCTCCTGAACATTTAGGGGATGAATCAGTATTTCACCATGTTACATCTTGAGCCCCAAACAGCTAGGCACAGTGTTTTATGGGCTTTCACCTTATTTCCTGAATTCACACATATTTTTAGAACCCCAAAGCAAAGTGCTACCCACAAGGAGTTTCCACTATTATTTGATGTGAATCCATTACTTTCCTTGCAATAATGTACAAGAGGATACCCTCCCTTTCTATGTAAAAACAATGATGTCCCACTGGTCAGTTAAGGCATTTGTTTCTGTCTATAGATTGGAAGGAGTAAAGTCCAGAAGTCAAGAGCCTCACCCAGCAGTGAACCTGGTCACCCTTCCCTTCCCTTCCAACATCCAACAGACATATGGTTAAATTCAACACTGACCCTGCTCTTACCAAACACAAGCAAAGGCTCCCTGGGTTCAAATTACAGTCCTTTCTAGCTGCATTCACTACCCTGGCTAAACTATTCAATTTCTCATCCATAACCCCCTAGAAAAGCAGTATCTATCTAAAGAGCCATGCCATGATGAGAAATGACATATTGAAAACAACTTACCACTTTGGCCACTTATGTTGCTATCTTTGTAATTTGTATCATTTACACACACACACACACACACACACACACACACACACACACACACACACTCCTATCCAAAAAACTTAAGGCTATAGCAACTGCCAGGATGAAGCAGCAACTCTAGGTTCTCCCATTTCTTCTCTGCCCCTCTCGGCCACTGTTTTGCCCTCTCACATTATTGTAACCACATACTCTCAAATAGATAAACACAAATCTAACATCACAGGAGACAAAGAGCCCCGTAGCTGTGTGCAGACTCACAAATGACAAACACAGAGTTTGGGAACACAGTAAAAACAATGCTGCAAACCTGGGAATGCTGTTAACACAAGGGCTTCGGTTGTAGGGAGAAAGACAACTGATTTGACCTTGCTTCTCACCCTTGAGCTTTCACGCTTGCCATCTGATTAGCTAGTGTCTGGAACTAATTAACAGGTGTGGCAAGAAAGAAAGAAGAAAACAAACCTTGGCAACTTCCTCCCAGGGAATTGATGGCTTTAGATTTACAATGGCTCCTCGAGGACAGAACTAACAGAGAGAACTCAGTGAGGTGGGTTCATTACTCAAAGCGTGTCCACCTATTCTGCTTTTAAAAGTATCCACCACCAAAAAAGTAGAGTTAAAAATTCATCCCTGGGGCACCTGGGTGGCTTAGTCAGTTAAGCGTCTGACTTCGGCTCAGGTCATGATCTTACGGTCCGTGAGTTCAAGCCCCACGTCAGGCTCTGTGCTGACAGCTTGGAGCCTGCAGCCAGCTTCAGAGTCTCTCTCTGCCCCTCCCCCACTCATGCTCTGTCTCTCTCTGTCTCAAAAATAAGAAATTAAAAAATTTTTTAAAAATTCATCCCTAAGGAGCTGGTTGCTTCCTTGGCTACAGATGATGCCAAAAATATTGACAAAAATACCTGAGTGGACCGAGTCCCAAAGCCTTAGAAAAGTCAGAGTGAAGATGTGTGCTTGCTGTGTACTGAGATAACAAGGAAGGAAACACAAATATTTTCCCTCCACCAAAGACATTACTTCTCTGGAACTACTCAGAAACCTCCAGAAACCTGTACAAATCACACAGTTCCTTGCAAACATGCCTTCTGCAGACGAAAGGTGTAATTATATCCTGTTATCCAAGGTAATTTACCAAGAGTTCCTGAAAGGTTTCTATAGCCAAAAGAAAATAATAATCTTTAAGTCCTTTGACTTTATTCTTGGAACAAGAATAAAGGGACAAAACACACTTACCCAATAAGGCTTTTTTCCTTATTTTTATTAACACACATATCATTTATTGAGCTGAAAATGCATTCTAGCATTTCACCAACCTGAGTCAGAAGTCAGAAATACACATAAATACTTGACCCTATTCCGTGTCTCCTTACATTGGCAAAGTGTGAGAGAATGAAGACATCTGTTCAACTTAGCCTTCAGTCCTCGCTCACTCTTGACTTTTCAGAATGAACCAAGAGTTCAACCAAGATGGGCAGAGCCAATTATCTATTAGAAGCACCGTGTTGTTAGGAAAAAGACTTCTAGCTTTGGAGTCAGAGACTTGGATCCTTGCTTTCAAATGTGTCTGATGCTGGGCAAGTCTCTTAACTGAGCAAAACTTCAGACAGGGTGTGTGTGTGTGGCCCCTCACATGAGGCCCACCTGCTCGGAGTGGGTGCTCAACCAACAGAGGTTTATGTTAGCGATGCAACACTATACAACACCTGGAGAAGGAGGAAGAGCCAAATGTCTGGATACCCTCACTCTCCCCTGCCAAGAATGGCCTGGAAGGGAAGTATTCTTCCCAAAAATCAGGGATTATAGCAGAAATCGCTATGCAGGAATATAAAACTCCCAGACTCACTGAAAGGCCAGGAGGGAGGCTACTGGCAGAAGCAGCAGACACAGGTGATCACAAGCAACCTGCAAAGGGAGGTGGCTTGATAATTTGGCAACAGAAACACTAAAGCTCTGTGTGGACAGAAAGGTCCGGAGGACCATTTTCCTTTATGAGTCACCCTGAAATCTCGTTGTGCCGAAGACGAGAAAGTCCTCAGAGAAGTCCTTTCCTTCCCCTTCCCACGTGAGCACGAACAGCTGCTCTCACAGCCCGTCCCCTGGGTTTCCAAGGCAGACGCTGGATGGGGCCTAAGGACCTACTTACTAACGCGTCTCCGACACCCTAACTTGAAGACTTCAACATCCTCCTTTATGCCTCGCAAAAGAACCTAACAACTGAAACTCCGATTCTTACCACCTGCACCAAACAAAGGGCGTGTGTCCACCCTGCCAAACCTTCCCTGGGAAGGAAGCATTCCCAACCACAACCTGAAGAACAATTAAAGAGGGATGGGCCTTCCCGGCCAATCTGCCGCTTCCTTCCAGCATCGGCCACCCTTACCCAAGTTCTTGGCCTGCAGATGTGCACCGACACACAGGACCCAACGTCAAGAACCTTCTAGGTGGATCTGAGCCGCCTGATACGTGTGTTCGTCTCTCCCATTTTCCCCATTGTCCCCTTCAGAGTTAAGAAGCAGGTTGGCAAGTCTGGAATATTGACTCTGCTTGGAAGAGCCTCCCGTTTTCATATTCTGTTGGAGAAAGAAACCAAACATCTTTAGAAAAGGTTTGGACATCTCTGCACTCTGGAGATGCACCTGCTCCACCTCACTGGATCCACAGCTGTGTTAATAACGCCCGGACCGCTGGTCATAACTAGAGTGCAGTCCTTGGATCTGGTACAGACTTGGCTATTCACTAGAAATGGAAACTTCGGCCTCAGTAAACCAAATACACAGGAGGACAAATGCAAGGGCCTGGGGTGTTGCATGATGAGAGGTCCCACAGGCAGGAGGGAACAGGTATTGGGGGATGGATTAGCACTCTGGTCAACGAGCTTCTACGAGCAAGCAGCTGGCAATGCCTGAAGCTCTCCAAGGTCCTTTCTGCCTTTCAAGTTGCTTAATGCAAGCTCAGTCTGAATGCTCAAGGTCTCCTCCACTGTCCTAGGTGTCCAAGGAAGCAGAGGCTGGCATTTTAAAACCATGCAGGCCGGCTGGAAACCCTCCAGAGACCCCACAGTGCATGACCAACTAAAACCAGAAGAGGGAGAAATCAAAGCCAGGAACTCTGCCAAATGCCCACTCAGGAGCTGGTAAAATAACAACAATGGCTAATATTTTCAAATGCTAACTATCCACCAGGCCTGTGTTAATTGCCTTACGGGGCCCTCCTCATTTAGTCCTTCAACGACTTCACAGAGCAGGACTGCTACTACACCCCACTTCACAGCCGGGCAGAGCTAAATGACCTCAGAGCTATGGGCCGCCTGGGTGGCTCAGCAGGTTGAGCGTCTGACTTCAGCTCAGGTCACGATCTCGCAGTTGGGGAGTTCAAGCCCCATGTGGGGCTCACTCCTATCAGTGCAGAGCCTGCTTCCGATCCTCTGTCCCCCTCGCTCTCTGCCCCTCCCCCGCTCACGTGCACTGTCTCTCAAAAATGAATACACATTTTAAAAAATAAATAAATGACCTCAGAGATAAATGATCTCAACTCTCTTTCGTGATACCCAGACTCTTGCTTTCTAGTGACAGAGCCTTCCAGGAGGCAAGCCTCTCCACCAAGGACTAGAGTCTCCTGGTCCCATGTGTCAAAAGGGTACGGAAGGGAGGAGAGGTGATCGTTGTCATCCAGGGGGGGACAGCTGTGAAACGCTCTTCTGGAAGGCAAGGTAAGGCTGGAAAGAGCACTCTACCCCAGTGCTATCAGATAAAACTACAATACAAGCCAGGAAAGCGAGCCACATACGTACTTTTAAGTTTTACAATGGTCACATCACACGAAACAGTAAAAAGAAACAGGCAATATAAATTTTAGTAATATATTCCACTTAACCCAAAGTATTGAAAATTTATCATTTCAACAATCAATGTACAATTTTAATGAGCTATTTTACAAACTTTTTCCATAGGTCTTTGAAACTCTGTGTGTATCTTAGACTTAAAGCGTGTCTCAATTCGGACAAGCCACATTTTGAGTGGTCACTAGCCACCTGTGGCTGGCAGCTACCATGTGGGACAGCTCAGCTCCACAGACAGTTCATAGCTAAGCAAAGGCTCAACCTTTAGGGGTGAAAAGCTCATATCCAGGGAACAGATAAGGGATTACCTGCCATCATCCAAGTACTTGGTGTATTACCAAATACCAAAAAGTCATCTGACGTCAGCTTCACAAAAGAACTCCTTTCACCTTTTTATCCCGGCTCTCCAATTTCAGTAGCAAAAATAACACTGATCAGGGGACCGCTCAAATTTTGAGAAACAAGCTACCTAAAAGGTAACAATGAATTTATTCAGAGTAAACACAAGACACTTTACCAGATATAAACAACAGGGGAAAGGATCCATTTAGCCAGTCACAGTTTTAAAGACTGCTGTCACCAAGCCCGTACTTAACACTTACTTAAATAGCTAAGAATTCAGAAAGGTGTCACTTTGGAATACAAACAGTCCTACAGGAGCCTTAATCTGATGCAAAACCTTTGGGCTTTGAAGAAAAGGAAAACTAAGCAACTAAATTTAAGTCCCTAAACCTGCATTAGTAAAGCTCACCAATTAGAATATGATGTAACCACCACCAAGAGATTTGGATTTTTTTTTCCTTGTGAATAAATGAACGTGAGTCAAATATGAGCCAAAATCAATGTTGTGAATCAGGAAACCTGTGCTCATGATACTTGCTATTGATACCTGCTCTTTCAGGTCCATTTCAAAAGAGCTCCATGGTTTAAAAATTGCCCCTGCAGTAGCAAGAATATAAAAGCCCCTTGGAAATGCTTTTCCTAATTATGCTATCCTCTAAGGCTGGCTAACGTGTCTCAGAATAGCACAGAGACAGCACAGAAGTCCTCTCCCAGGCCAAATCTTGCAAAGAACTTCAAGACCTAGTTTAGGTGTTCGCAGGAAAAAGCTCTGTGATCAAATAGCAATGTCTGTCAAGCTAGGGCAATGAGGACCCTCACCTCAAATGCCAATTTCCAATCCCTGTGTAGAACACCTGCAAAATAACACGGAGACAAACACATGAACACATACATGCTACAGACTTGCACTGAGTATTCCCATCCGTGTGCACCCAAGGGATAGGACAGGTCCCACATTAACAGATATAGATAGATAGATAGATAGATAGATAGATAGATAGACAGACAGACAGGAGAAAGGAAAGAAGGAAGGGAGAGAGTAAGACACGTACATCCTACCCACGCAGGTAATTTCAGTAATGAGATACCAAGGGTAACTATAAACCTGTTCCTTTAAGGTGGGGGCAGATAGGGCAAATTGAAACCTAATAGCCATCTTTGGTAAATCTCTGTCAATAAAAAATGTTCCGGTGCCACATGCACTTTAATTCATCCACCACCTACTCTGTTAGCGGAGAGGGAACATGACACCATCTAGAAAGGCAAGTTGGAATTCCAATCCGGCCATTTTGTTAACTGTGGGATCTCCGCTCTCCCTGAGTTCCCAGTCTCCCACCTCTTCATAAGGTCACATGGCACTAAGTGAGTTCACATGTATGCAAGCATTTCTTTCATAAATGTTAAGCAACAGATATTAAAAACCGCTAGGTACCATTTATAATGCCCTGTGCACCTGATGCTTTTCTGGTACTTTGCACTCACAGTCCCATTTCATCCCCGCAAGGACTCCAGGAGGTTAAAACTCTCATCATCCCCCATTTTATAGATGAGAAAGCTAATTCAAGTAACTGGCCCAAGTAAGTAAAGAACAAAGCGAGGATTCACGAAAGTGGGCCACTTACTTAAGTTGATGGACAGACCTGTGCAATTCAAAAACCAAACGCATTTGCCAGTGGCCCCTTTCATCAGAATGCACCTGTCTCAAGTCTCACTTCGTCAAAACTCTTAAAGGTCTCAAGGCACGTGAAGAATTATTTCACCAAACTCCTTTGTTTCTCTGGTCAGAGTGCTTACATCTCCAGAAATCAATTTTTCCTCCACTTGGCATCCCCAATGAAGACAGGAACCTCTAGAATCAGCAGCACCCCCCGCCCTTTGCATCAGTTGCTATGCCTCAGTAACAACTGAGAAGTTTCTCTTTTAAAAAGCACATCCTGGGGCGCCTGGGTGGCGCAGTCGGTTAAGCGTCCGACTTCAGCCAGGTCACGATCTCGCGCTCCGTGAGTTCGAACCCCGCGTCGGGCTCTGGGCTGATGGCTCAGAGCCTGGAGCCTGTTTCCAATTCTGTGTCTCCCTCTCTCTCTGCCCCTCCCCCGTTCATGCTCTGTCTCTCTCTGTCCCAAAAATAAATAAATGTTGAAAAAAAAAAAAAAAGCACATCCTGAGGGGCACCTGGGTGGCTCAGTCGGTTAAGCCTCCGTCTTTGGCTTAGGTCATGATCTCACTGTTGGTGGGTTCGAGCCTCATGTCGGGCTCTGTGCTGACAGTTCACAGCCTGGAGCCTGCTTTGGATTCTGTGTGTGTCTCTCTCTTTCTGCCCCTCCCCTGCTGGTGCTCTGTCTCTGTCTCTCTCAAAAGTAAACATTAAAAACACAACTAAAAAAAAAAAAAAAAAACACATCTTCAAAGGGGTTCAGAAAAAACGAATGCCAGAGTTACCCACCCTCTATCCCGCGAGATAATTTTAGCAGCTTCTGCACAATCTGATCAGTTGGGAAAATGAGGAGCTGATACCTAAAACTACCAAGTTTTTTCTATTGTCCTCACCCTCCACGTGGCCTTTGCATGCATGTAAGCAGAGAAAATGAGTGGTTTTAGAAGAGAAAACAACTGGATGGAAGAAGAATAAAACAGGGTGGCGTCGACTAGCAATGAATTCTAGAAAACTTCGTTTCTAAGCAAAGTAAAGAATCACCATGCTGTACCAGCCAACAGCTGTCTCATCAAGGCCATTCGACAAGGTGATCAACCAATACTTGTGAAGCAAGCAAAAATGGTCAGTTCGGGCAAGCCCTTTTCCTAGACCAACCTGCCCAAAGCCTTGTCACAAGGTACTAACTCACCTTCAGACTCTATGGTCCGTGAAAGCAAACTCTGCAGCCCTCTGGATACCTCGTGTCACTGTTACCAGAACAACCGAAGCAGACATGCGAATACCCATTTCTCCTTAATCAACCCTAAAACCAAGGGGACTACTGGTGTAAATGAACACCAGCCTCACAGAATGTAGCCTAAGTTATTCCAAAAGAGAAAAGTTTGTGATCATCAAAATATAACCCTGCTGCCCCTGAGGACATTCAACTCTAATTAGAACGTATTTTGTTTCCAGCAAAAGATACCTTGGCGGCCAGCAACAGAAAATACAAATTTATCTTCTCTCTTATTATGTTATTTTATTTTTATTTTATTTATTTACTTATTTGAGAGCGAGGGCACACACAAGTGGGAGTAGGATGCGGGGCTCCATCCCAATGACCCTGGGATCATGACCTGAGCCAAAATCAAGAGTCGGATGCTCAACTGACTGAGCCACCCAGATGCCCAGCTTCTCCCTTTTTAAGGATGGACTGCAAACACCATGAAAATATGTATACTCTTAATTCTCTTAAAGAAGACGTTAAGTGTGAATACCCTACCTCTTATAAGGATACAATATACAATGTGAGATTTCTGGAAACCAATTACAATGCTATCAAATGTCTGGTAAGGTCTTGTTTAAGGGAGCATCTACTCATTCTGTCAGTCCTCAAATATGACTAACACCCCACCGATGCTGAAGATAGACCAGATGGAAGGAAGAATGACGTCCTGGCCTCAAAGAGCAAACAGTCTAATTAGGATCTGAATCATACATAAGGAATTCAGGTGAATATACCACATATCATAATGGCCACTTGAAGAATGTGCTAGAATTAGGGCGAAGGAATCACCAACTCAAATCTTCTGTCTATGCCAAAAGCTGGCCATTCTGCTGGTTTTCATATGTTGTTTTTGGAAAAATTAAGATGCGCTATTTCCACCATACATTAAACCATGTACAGGTATCATACACAAAAAAGTTAATGGCTCAGGGATGTTCTATGAAAAAATTAAGATACTTGGCAAGGGACCCACTAAAATGACATCTCCAGTATTAACTGACTTGGATCCTTCCAGACTGGTCACCGTCCTTCCCTCATCTCCTTCCTCTATAGTTTGGTAACAAGGAGGTGACCAAGAGAGCTGGTTCTTATACCAAGTGATAACATTTTTCAAAACAACTTTTTTGAAACTGAACAAGCCAACAGCAATTTAGATGGGGCCACAGAAGTCACAATACCGTGAAACGCCCAAGCAGCAGGCCACCTACACAGCCAAAAAGGACACAGCCAGGATGGCTGAGCTCCAGCTTGTATAGGCCAGACTGACAGGAATGAAGGCACTCTGTCAGCCAGTGGTGTTTGTCCTCACAGCATGACACGCACATACACACGCACTTACGCACCTCCAATTCAGGTAATACAAAACCTCAAGCAAGCAATAACCAAAAAAAGACAAAAAAAAACAAACAAAAAAAACTTGCCCTCAGGCAGAAACTTACAAGTCTCCCCTACACAGATGGCAAACACCTCCAGGGACCAGCTGGATATTGTAAATAACCGCTATGGGCCCGGTGACTGCCCCATCTCAGGGGGCAGCCACTATTTAATTCAAGCTTACCCTGTTGCCAAGCAAGAATATAGGCACTAAGCTGCAGTGCGTCCAATTTTCCAGGAGTAACTGAGACGTCTCTGGGAAGCTACCATGAGGACAGGAGTTTCCACCCATTTGGGTCACCACTGTCCCCCAAGTGCCTGGAACAGTGCCCGGCATGCTGTAAATACTCAGGATCCACTTGTTAAGGGCATAGATACAAAATGCCCCAGTTTTTCATTTCATTTTTTTCTTGTCAACACAGTATGGCCAGATGCCCCCCGCAGAACTCCAGATAACCCGAATGACTGTCCTTCTCTATTTCTCTTTTCCAGAGTAAGATCAAGAACTAGCTTTGTGTTCTCTATTTAGACAAAGAATCCTGCCCCATAATCACAAATCACATTAGTTTTAAAGGCCCTATGTAACCTCATTGGCACGAACAAGCCTCCGTTTTTCACCTGGACTCCAGGAAAAATAAGGTTTAATGTTTAAAAACAAAAAATAGCTTATAGGCATTCCATTAACCAAGATCCACTCACCACCTTGTTGGCTGTTCCCTCAGGATATTCTGTAGCAAGGTTAGCAACATAATCAAAGGGTTCTTAGAGCCTTAGGAAGCAAACTCTCAGAGGAATGTTAACAAGATGTACACCTCAAAAATCACAATATAATATGCAATAAGCATCTGACTTGCATCCTGCAGAAAGGATACAACCTTCCAAACTGCCCAGCCTGGCACCAACAACCCCTAAAATCCCAGGCGAATTTCAGTTAAGGGTGGGGAAAACAACCCCAAAGGAGCGCAGGGTCTTGCTCAGATCCCATGCCTGGCTTGGCTGGCTCCCTTGGCTACTTACTTCTAAACCCCAGGGGAAAAATCCAGAACCCACACCATCTCTTGCCACCAAATACAACTCCCTCAGACCTTTTCATCAAGTCAAAAAAAGGACACAACCAGGACAGCTGAGCCCCAGAGCCTGCAGCCCACACTTGAATGATATATGGGATAATAATACCGCATTATTCTAACATAACCATATTCGATGCCACAAACAAAAGTTCTCAAACAATAAACTACATGAGATCATTCTGACGAGGAATCAAAAAAACTTACCACCAACAAACTCACTCTGCCCACAGTTATTATCACCTTATTGAGAAGCTAAAGTAATTTGCTGAAAGGTCATCTCCTCAATGAAACCAAATAAAGTCCTATACTAATTGCATTATTTCCTTATTTATTTGTGGTAAATACACAGAAAGACACCTTTACTTCACCTAGGGTTTACGGTCCTTGCTTATATGGGAAAAGTACCAAGGCGAAATGTACAAGGCTGGGTCTGTCTCTTAATTGGCCTTCCTATGCAATTAGGAAAAACAGTTTTCAAACAAACAGCAACCAGTCTGAAATTCAAAAGTATCCTGAGAAATGATTAGAGAGGCATCATCTAGCCAACCCCACTTACTCCAAGGGGTGACACTGTGGACAAGGGACAGCTTCCTTCAGCTTTAGTTTCTTCAACCTAAAGCAGAGATATTTACAGTGTCTGCATCCAGGTAGGTCAAAGCTCAGGCACAGCGCCTAGATAATGGCAAGCACCACTGTTCTCATTTTATGGATTAAAAAACTGAGGCCCATTTGCCCAAGGTAACACTGCCATAATAGAACAAGAATTTCAACCTGCGCCTCTGGGGTCCTACAGTGGTTCCTGAAGAAGAGGTACCTCCGTCTGGGCCCGCCCCTCAATCCCACCTCCACAAGATGGTGGGTAATTCGCCCCTAGTTTGCAGCCTCCACACTCACTGAATGGGCACACTTCAGGAAAAGTAATTTTTTTTTAATAAACAGAAACCACTTATAAATAACAATCGCTTTGTAAAGAAATCCTTTTGACAATGCGTTAACTAACGTGACCTGCAAAAAGTCAACATTTCCTTATTAATCCGGCCTATGCATTTACATTTGGTAAACCGTTTATGGCGGTCTCCTCTATCCAAACTATTCCAAACTGATGATGCATTTATCTGATTTAAGTACACTCTGGAGCTTACGTGGCTACAATGGTGTGAAAATTCAAATACCTCTTGGAGTCCTACAACCAGCGTGAATTCCTCAAAAGCATACCCATTGCGGTATCAATTGACAAACCTGTTTCATTCTCGTTAGAAAAATAGTATCACAGACCCAAAAATAAGACCAGTTGTCCTATTTTCTTGCATGGAAGTGTTACATATTCCATGAACTATGCTTTCATTTCTTCTTTTTTAGCTGCTCGATTTTAGCAGCCAACTGTGTCACTTTGCCACAGCCCAAAAATAGCTAAGTCGAGTGGTTTAAAATCGCATTTTGTTGTTTGGCCAGAAAACCATCATGCTGATTTCAGTTTGCAAGAAATTGATTCGAGGGCAGGAGCTGCTACGCACCGTGTGTGGCTCTCCCCTGCACACTCGGCAGGTCTGAATCTATGAAGACGGGGAGCCAGGGATGTGACGGTGTCCAAGTGCCATACGACTACAAAATAAAAGCAATACCCAAATAGCACGGCTTGCTTCCCCTTAGCAGCACAAAATTAAAACCCAGGAATGCCGGTAACAGGCAGACCCTTCCCCTTTGGTAACAACACAGTCCAGAGGGCCTTAGAAGAATCGGCAGGGTGCAGGGCCAGGCAACTCTTTCTACCAAGGATAACACCACACGTGGATCCTGGAGATTCACACAGCACCTTTTAAAACGGTGGAAAACATTTTGTCCATTTAAAGTTGGGAGGGGCGCCTGAGGGGGGCTCAGTCGGATAAGGGTTTGACTCTTCATTTCCGCTCAGGTCATGATCTCTCGAGCCCCATGTCCGGTCGGGCTCTGCTCACAGCACAGGGTCTGCTTGGGATTCTCTCTATCCCTCCTTCCCTCCCCTCTCTTTCTCCCTCTTGCTCTCAAAATAAATAAACATTAAAAAAGAAAAAGACTTTTAAGTTGGTAACGGGGAGACCCTCCTTTGTCCTGTGAGTGATGAGATATCTCAGACTTCATTGAGACTTTATTTCCTTAAACCTCAAAAAGTAACCATTTCACTACTTTTACATGGGATGTCCCCATGCCCGTCCTCTTCCTCCTTGCCCTCAACAGCAAAGCCAGGCACAAAACCCATCGTGCAAGTTTATGTGAACACTTTTAAAATGGTTTTTTTTTTAATTTTACACACCCTTGTCTTTTTCAGTTCCATTCTCCTCTTTCCATATACTCCTGTCCAGCTCTCTTTAATACACATAAAATAAAAATGGCTACTGTACTGAGTACCTCTCATTCACCATGCAAAGTTCTAAGCCCTTTAGCATGCATTCTTGCTCAGGCCATGCAAAGACCTTAGGAGTCAGGGTACTATCACTGTGACATTTCGCAGAGACAGAGAGAAAAAGAGAAAGAGATAAAGAGGGGCACAGAGAGGTGAAGTAACTTATCTAAAGCAGCACAGCTAGTAATGGGAGAGGGGGGCTGGCTGCAAAGACCATACTCTTACGTACTTCAATATATTCAGTATAACTCTCCACAGTTACCTGGTTTAAAAACAAAAACAAAAGGTATTAACAAGTTCCAGGCTCCTACAAGACTTCTTGCTATATGCAGACCCAACAGTACAGTGACCTTCATGAGAACACAACTTCTCCTTCAATGTGACAGCTGCCTCCCACCTCCCAGCCCCCACCCCCCGTACAACAGTAACACCACCCAATTCAGTTAGAGGGGCTTCAAAAAGAGAAGCACATCTGAAACCTAGTCAGCTGTCTTTCCTCCGCATAGCCCTAAAAGCACTTTTTACAATGTTTTTCAAAGTAAGTATATCAGATATTATACTCATAAAATCTATGAACCTGCATAGGCCTGACAAACCATCTCACATAGATTATATTTTTTTCTGTCAAAACACCAAACATTTTGCTGCAAATGATACCAGGTGAAAGGGCCCCTCCAGTCACAGGTGTCCCTACAGGAGCAGACAATGGCACACGGAGCCCTCTAGCTTACTTCAAGCAATCTTACACAGCCATCTCTTAGAAACTTCATACTTTTTAGAACCGGAGCAAACCACAAATTTATCTGTTATAGATTTCAACCATCAGATGCTTCTGGAAATGAAATTCACCCACATTGCTTCCAGATTTATTTTTTTTAAAGAAACGGTAACAATTCTGTGGTCTTGGAAATTTGAGACAAAAGGGAACTGTAGGAAAAAGTAGAGAGGTAAACAAGGGATTTTAAAACACACATCATTTTTGGAGTGATTTTTCTTGGTTACAATTCCTCATAGACACAACCCCCTTTCCCCCAAAAATGTCAAATCAAAGTCTGTAACAGATAACCCTTTTCCTTACAACGGTGCCTTTGCTTTTTACATGCACATAGCAGTGCCATAGACCTGGGTTTAGTTCTTTACAAGCAAGGTGGTCACTCCAATTTCTCAGGAAGAGAACCTGAAGTATGTGATCCTTTAATCCTTTGCAAATATTTAGCGTGGACCTAATGTGTACCCAGGCAATCTCATTCCAGGACAAATTCCACAAGCAACTCCCACTGCCTGCTGGGGGCAGGCTCTTACCAAGAGAACATTTCTTACTTTCTGGAGCCCCTCCCACCCCCACCCTGCCTCTGTATTCACTAGCTTTTTACCTACATCAAGCTCTGGTGGGGAGCTAGACACATTTCCTTGGCTTCCTTTATATTATTAGATACACAGGCCTCTGATTTTCCACACATACAGCCAAAAATGCAGTTTCAGTGATTACCACTGATCACCTGATAGCGATCAACCCGTACCAAGGTACATCAAAGGCTTATTGGGGAGGGGAGCAGATGGGGAGAATCCAGAATTTGTTAGATAACTTCAGATGCCCTGAATTTGTACCGAAAGTTCTGATTCATGAAATGTGACCACAGGGAAGTTGTGCCCAGGATGAAAATGTTAACCCTATTTTTTTTTAATCTTGCAATTCAGAATGTACACCCATCTTAGAATCTTCACCTGATTAGAAATACCACTACACTGCCTGCATACTATACAAGTAAAATGTTGAGTAGAAATTCAGATTAAAAAAAAAACAACCATCCACCATAAAGGTCAAGAGGTAAAGCAGCAAAGCATTAGCAACATTTAATTTGTCTTCACCTAGGTAAAGCTAATCTAAGTGTCCAGACTGTCCTTTGCATCAAGAAGTTTCCAGAAAAACAAAAGAGGGGGTAAGGAGATGGGAGGGAGGTCCGCAGGAACAATTGCTATGGGGCATTTTTAATGATCTTACCTGAATGGCAAGAAAGTCCATTCCAATTGGCGCAGCAATATGTAACTGATTATATACATTAACTTGGGGAGTTTCAGAAAACAAAGAGGAATGTGAAAGGGGTTTTGTTTCCTTTTGCTGTCCCTGCACTGCTTCATGTAAACAATGTAATCTTTTACTCAGTGAAAACAAGTCCATGATTATGGGGAGGTGTTTCACTATTGAACAGTTGTGGTTTTTTTTTCTCATTTCAGCCAACTTTTCCTTAAAACTTTCTGCCTCTGGCAGCAGCAACTTCCCATTTCCAAAAAATCCTGATACGCCTATTTGTATTCATGTTCTAACTTCATCAACTCTGGAAGAAGGACACTTTAGAAGGAAACATGGAAGGCTGTATTCCACAACTGGGTCCAAGAGACCAAGTTTCAAGACTGGACAAAGATTCAGGTTCAAACAAGACACATGAAGCGGGGTGTAGGGGGTGAAGGGACCTGAATGATTTTTCACTCCATTCCTAAAGAGTAAGATTGCCAGCGTACAAATATTACCTCTGCGTTTTTCTAAGGCCGTAAATGGGGTGCCTGGGTGGTTCAATCGGTTAGGCAACAAACACTTGATTTCAGCTGGGGTCATGGTGCTGCAGTTCATGGATTTGAGCCCCCATGCCTGCTTGGGATTCTCTCTCCCTCTCTCTGCCCCTCCCACGTGCACGCTCTCTCAAAATAAATAAAAGTTTTTTAAAAAGTATCTTTAAGAAGGCCATAAAGGATGTCCATCACCAATAAGCAAGTCCATGCAAATGATCCGACAGCAGGAGAGGGAGATTCACTAGACATCAATCACCGATGGTCTGATTCTGACACATCCAAAGTACACAGAGCTTATCCATCTGAAGTGTTTCCAACGTCGGCCTCCTAGATGTAATGTAATTATGGTACAAAACATATCAGAATCAAAGAGAACAGTTTCACTCTGAGGGTGGAAAGAGAGAAGAAATCAATAAAAAAAAAAATTTTATGTTTCTGCTGAATAGCTTACAAATGTAAAATACATAAAATGTTAACCCTCTCACGTAACATTTTATATCCTGTTGCAAGCACTTAAATTCTCAAAGATGAGTTACATATGCGACACGCTTAAGTGAAGTATGAACCGGGTTTGCTTTTAAATAACGGGTTTGCTTTTAAATAACGAGCTGTTAGGGAGGGTGGAAGGGTATAGAAAAGATTGAATTGATCATCGCTGTAACGGGGTGGCGGGACCCACAGGGATCCATTGCATTTTCCTATTTTCATAAATCTTTCTATAACAGCGTATTTTCTAAAGCACGTAGGAAAAGAACGTACTAGGCACTAAAACATGTTTGATAACACTTCTGCTCTGGAAAGTGGAAACATCTCTTGAAACACTAACCGAGATGCGGGTCCCACACCTGCCATATACTGTACTTTTGTTGGAAGACTAACTAAAAGCCACTGTTTCCGACCAGCTGGGGAAAGATCCATGGCAGGGCTGTTTCCAAAATCCTCCCAAATTACAGCTACCCTGCATCCGAAACACGACCGGGGGACAAATACAAATGGAAAGTTGATCATTCTGAGAGGAAACAAAATAAGGGATTGGGGTTAAAACCTCACAAGGAGGACCCAACCAAACACCAGAAGCATTTTTATCCCTCCTGTCAACCAGATAAAAGCTTCCGAGGTTATGGAGGGCAAGGGGGGGGGGGTCCCCAAAGCAAATGAGGGCCCCCACTGGGTTTGGAGCGAGCCAGGAGCAGAAGCTCCCAGCTGAGGCTGCCTCCTCGCCCCAGGGCGCACCCGCAGGCCCCCGAGCCCGGAACCCGGCCGCGTGCGCCCCAACCCCGCTCCCACCGCGGCCCCACCGCACCCAGGAGGCCGAGCCGGCCGAGCTGAGGTGGTAGGAGCCCCACTAGTGGCTCGGGGGCGCCCCCTGAGGTCCAGCGGCGTCGCGGCACCTTCGGAAAACCGAAAGCCGGCGTCTCCCACGGTTCTGACATTTTAACTTTGCCTGGTTCCAGAGGCTGCTTGCTGCACCCTCTCCAAAAGGTACTTTTCCGAACCACAGCCCCTCTTCCCCGAGCCTCACACCATTGCACCTTCCCTTTCCAACAGTCTTGGGCTCCGGGGCAAGGAAATGTGCTATCTACCTCCCCGCGTGGGCACGAAAAGAAAACGTGGAAGGTGCAAACTGTCCAAGCCCCACGAAGGCGGCATCACTGGAGGTCCCATTTTGGATTTCACGCTTCCTGAGACACCAGGAAAAAGAAAACCATGGCCAGCCCACTGGCTGCACAGCCGAGGAAAGGAGGCGGCCAGAAGTGGAAGGAGAAATTCCTCTTCTTTCGCAGGGCTGCTCTTCTGCTGCCTCCCACTGCCCCTATTAAAGCGTGACCCTTACAACGCTCGACCCCACTATGCACCTGAGCCCACTCAGCCGGCAAGTCTACTGCAGAGAAAGTCTAGAAACAGCAGATGGGAAACACAAACACGGAGTCTTTTAAGGGAGAGAGGGCATTCTTAAGGAGAAACGTCCGCACCGCCCCTAGCCCCGTGGAGACGGAACCCCGGTGGGCAAACCCCAGGCCTCAGTGTTAGCTGTGGACGCGCGTCCTCGCTCACCATCCGAGCTAGGTTTCGGGGCAGTGGCAGGAGCTCCCTGCGGTTCCGGGGGCAGGAGGATGCGCAGAGGGGAAAGGGGTTGCCGTAGAGAAGACAGTGCCTTGCCTCTCTGCCCCTCGAGGCCACCCCGTGCCTGCAAAAGGGACACTCGCTGCCACTCCCGGAGCAGGTCCCTGAGGGCAGCGAGAGCGCCCGCGCCCTGTTGCAGGGCGCACGATGGAGCTGGGAGACCCGCTGCACCAAAACCTTGCGCTCAGGCCGCTCAGGGACAGGCGGCTGTGACCGCCTGAAACATCAGGGCACGTTCCTTTTTTCCTTCATTCAGATAACCCCCACCTCTGGGTAGCCAAGAGCTAATGGATGAGAGGGCAGAAACGTGGGGGGGGGGGTCCTCCATTCTTACGAGAGCGAGTGATAAAAAAGCGAATCGCCCCCTTCCCATCCCTTCCCCATGCTAGGGCAGAGGACGTGGCCTCCACCCCCGGGAAGCAGGGTCGGACAGACTCCAAGGAGCTCGGAGCTGTGTAGCTGTAGCCCCGGGCGCGGGGGGTTGGGGGGCTCCTGCAAGAGAGGCAAGGGAGGCGGCTGGCCTCTGCTCTCCCGGAGAGGAAAAAGGGTCCGCCAGTGGAGGGCTGGATGTGGAGGGTCGCCGAGCCGCACACTGCTACGTGCGGTGATTTATTATCGTCATCGATAGCCAATACTGTTGCCGTCTTAACCTGGCCAGAAAGGAGCGGGTCTAGGTCTGCCAGCCGCGAACAGCCTGCAAAAGGGCAAAGATGAAGGTAGGCAGGGCGCGCGAGACAGAAAAAAAAATCCGCCCCGTTCCGAACTGGAATCCAGCTGCCGACCACCCCCCGCCCCCGGCGCCCCTACTGGAGCAGCCCCGCGGAGCAGAGTTGCTGGGCAAAGGCGCCACGGGGTCGCGGTTGGGGGAGCCACGGGTCTCCCTAAACCGCCTGCTCCCAGCCCTCCTACCGCTCCCAGGCCCCAGCGCCCGGGAAAGCTGTCTCGCTCCAGCACGGAAGAGCAGCCTGTCCCCCAGCCCCGAACGGGGATCGCCCCTGGCTCCGGACACCAGAACGCAGGCGGCTCCCAACATCCCCAAGCCTCCACCACCAGCCTCTCCAAAGGGTCGGGAAGCCGCAAAGCAAGTCCCCCAATTCCGAGCTCCTTCAATCCTCTCCTAGGCGAGGGGCGCACCCTGGGCCCCCCAAACCCACAGAGGCATCCTCCCCTGGCCCCAGTCTCCTCAATCGCTCCAGAGCTCGCTCTCTCCCGAACCGCGGCGTGTCAGCAAAGCGAGCTTTTCTTCCTACTCCGGCTCCCTCAGAACCCCCCCCCCCCAAACCTGAGCGAGAGCAGACCTCTACGGCCCCTTGTCCCCCCGCCAGCCCTTGCTTCCATCCTCCCCAACCATCAGCCTCCCTAAACGCCGCCAGAACCAGCCGAGCGGATCCCTCTCTCTCCTTCCCGGGCGCCCGGCCCCCCTTCGCCCTCTCCAGGGTCCTCGGGACGGGCGCCCGAGCTCCGTGCCGCGGCGACAACTCCGCATCCCCCCGCGCGCGCCGGCCAGGGCCGGGTCCCCTCAGCGGCCGGCACTCACCGGGGAAGCACACGACATAATGGAGCACGGAACTGGTGATTTTCAGGAACAAAATCCACCAACACGGTTCCAGTAACCTCCGCATGTCCGAAAACGCACATCGAAAAGAGGAAGGCAGGGGGGGTAAACTTGTTGAATAAGTTCTTGCCTCCGTGTGAGCCTCCGCTAAGCCCGGGCTCTTCCCCTGCTCGCCCGCTCTACGGGCCCCCCGCGCTCGGCGGCCCGAGTCCCCCTGGAATCCGGGAAGCCGCCGAGCGCCCCCCGGAAAATCTCAAAAAGTGACCGGGAACGCGGAGCCACGCTGGGGACGATCCTCGGCGGAGAAGGGCTATTTTCCGTTCAAAAAAAGAGCAAGCCGAGCGAGCAGGGCCAGTGAGTAGTCGGCGGGCGGCGGCGATGCCGGGGGCCCGGGGCAGGCAGGGACCGCAGGCGGCGGCGGCGGCGGCGGCGAGCAGCCGAAGATCCCCAACTTGAGTCGGCGGCGCGGCGCAGCCCGAGAGCCGGCGGGCGGCGGCGGGGCTGAGCGCGGCGCGGCGTCTCCGGGCTTCAGGCAGGCAGCTCCTTCCAGGGCCCGGGGAAGGAAGGAGGCATGTTTGCGAGCGGGGAAGGGGAGGGGAGAGGCGGGGGGAGCGAAGAGCCCCCCAAAATAGAAACGGCCGGAGGAAACGGAGGAAAACACAAAGGATCTCAGAGGGGCGCTGGGGCGAGGGCGCCTTCAGTCCATGCTCCTGAAAGTTGTGGCTCCAGCGCAGGCTGGGGAGGAACGAGGAGCGCGGGGCTGGAAACTGGCCATGCCTCCATACAGGAAGTAACATGTGAGCATGGATCCTGGCAG
>NW_024412444.1:7487672-7510327 GCF_014898765.1 Herpailurus yagouaroundi
GCGCGAGCAGGGGGCGCGCGGCGGGCACGGGGGCGCGCAGCCGGGCTGCGGGCAGCGGGAGCGCGCTCACCGCGCTCTTAAAGCAGCCGCGCTCGGCTCCCGCCTCCGAGGGGTCCCGCAGCCGGGTTCTGCCCCCGCACAGCCAGGGGTACTGCGGGCTCGGCTGAGGCAGTTTGGGGCCTGGGGACGGCTCTGGCCCGGTCTCGGAGAGAGGGAGGAGGACGGCTGCCTTCTTGGGCTGGCGAGTCTTTGCCAGCTCCCAGTTCTGCGAGCTCTTAAAGACGCCGCGCTTAGCGCGGGCTTGGCGAGATCTCCCCTCCGTCGTCTGCTTTGCTCGGAGATCCCGGACCTGGGGGCAGGAGGACCTGGTTCGGGTCTGAGAAGGGGAGAGGAAGGGGACAGTCGATTGCCCGCCTTTTTAGGCGAGGGGGGGCGGTTCCAGTTCGGCCCCAGCGCCCTAGCAGCGCCGCAGCGGGGCGCGCCCTGCCTCAGTCCCTGCTCGTGCCCCCAGCCCGGCGCATTTCCCCGCCTGGAAACAAAGCCGAGAGGCCTTTGCTCTGGGGCTGCGTTGGGATTTAATTTTTTTTCCCCCTTTCAGGCTTCCATTGGCGGAGTCCGCGGCTAGGGAGGGGGGGAGGGGAGGGGAGGGGAGGGATATCGATCCGAGGCTTGCAAAATCCAGCCCTTCCGAGCCCCACACCCCCTTCCCCCTCGCCACGGAGGATCGGTGGCTGAGTTTTTCCAACTCCAAGCTCCGCGGGAGGAGGGAAGGTTCCCGCGCTCTGGCTAGGTGGTGGGGAGGGCGCAGGAAATGCGCCTCTCACCCCCGGCTGGGTGAAAGCAGCGCCGCGGGGCAGGACCGATTTCCTGGCAGCTACCCGGGGAGCGGCTGCCTCTTTAGCAATCCGGGAGAGGCGTCCGGGGGAAATGGGAGGACTAGGCTTATCTGTAATGAGTTTTGTCCCTTGGCTCTCGGTGAGAAGATCTTTATCGCTCAGACTTCTAAGCGCCCTATTTTCCCCTCTTACGCGGGTGCTAAAAGTGGGGGAGGCAGGCTTTTGATTAAACGTGTAATTAAGCCAAGGTAATTTGCCATTTGTAATTTTTGCCTAATTTTTCTGCCTCTGTTTAAAAGCCATTTTGACATGTTTTTAACGTGCTCCTGCTATTCCATCCCACCACGCAGGGTCCTCTACCCACCCACCCAGCCACCCAAACATCCCGACCGGATGCTAGGTTTTCAAATAATGTACAGATGTTCAGAGATCCTCCTGCAAGATGTGATTAGGGAAGCAGTTTCACACCCACACTTCCAAAAGAAAAACCTTTGAAAAGTTACGTTTGGGATTACAAACTAATAAAAGCCAGGAAGTTCCTGGGGAGGGCCCGCGCCCTATCTTTAGATGAACAGGGGGGAACACCCTCCCTCAGTAATGAGTTTGTTTGCTTTGGAATTTGGTCCTTCCTGGTTTTGTTGGAATCCTGACTCCCCCGTAAATGCTGGAGGGTCAGTTTTCTTGGGAGTGTCGTATTTAAGGGCTGTCCAGTTGTCAGTTGGAGCTTGGAAAGAGGTTAAAATGACCCCTGTGTGTGTGGCTACCTTACTAACGAATGAATGGTAAACTCCCTGGGATTTGAATTAGAACTGTAGGCTAGAAGACATCCCCAGGTGAGTTTCCTCCTTTGCAAAATGTAGGTAATAAAAACTGCGATTTGTGAAATGCCTATCATCTACCAGGCACTGTGCTGAATTTTTTTCCAGAAACTGTTCATTCAACAAATTCATTGAGCATTTACTGTGCAGGCATGGTGTGAACCCACCCAGGATGAAAAAAGGCAAGGCCTGTGACCTTCGTGTTTACCTTCCAAAGTACATAGAGTCCTTACAAGAGTCTGCCAGCAGTAGGGATTATTTTCCCTATTTTATCGACAAAGAAACATGTTCAGAGGAGTCAAATAATGGATCCCCAGCTAGTGAGTAGTAGAGCTGGGATTCTGAGGCCTGTGCTCCACCCATGTGCAGAGGCAAAGAAATGATGGTTTGAGAAGACACTGACATGTGGGTGGGAGAAGTGGCTTAGTGGGGGAAAGTTCGCATGGGTTTGGAGAGTAAATCACCGCTACCCTTAGGATGCCGCACACTAAAAAGTAACATTGAATTAGATCCACGCTGGTGACTTTTCTGAGGCCCTAGGCTGAACCCAGGCCTTACCAGGTGCCATAATAAAATAGAATTTTTTTGTGACTTTATTTATTTTGAGCACGACAGAGAGAAAGAGACCGCCCAAAGAGGAGGGTCAGAGAGAGAGGGATACAGAGAAAATCCCAAGCAGGCTCAGCACTGTCAGCACAGAGCCTGACATGGGCCTCAATCCCACGAATTGCGAGATCATGACCTGAGCCAAAACCAAGAGTCGGTTGTAAGCCACCCAGGCGCCCCTATAAAATAGAATTTTAAATGGCTAACACACAGGATGCCTTTTCATTCATTCATTCTACAACTAATTATAGAACAGCTCATATATACCGGACATCATATCAAGTGTTGACAGTATAGAATGACCAGGCAGTGAACCTGACAGTGCCCCCACCTGATGATTACAATCCACCTCCCAGGAGATGTGGGGGATGCACAATATGGTGAGCACCCCAAGATACTGGGTGTGAGGGGCCGTGGGAGTGCCAAAAGAGGGAAGGGATCCTCCATAGGAAGATAAGTCTACAAAGAGAAAGGGCTGGTGTGGGTTATAAATGACCCCCAAACTTAGCAGCTTACGACAATACACTTTTATTATGTCACCGCTTTGTAGTTCCAAAGTTGGGGTACAGCATAACTGGGTCTTCTGCTCAGAGTCTCCCTAGGCTGAAATCAAGGTGTCTGCCAGGCATTCTCATCTGCAGTTCAGAATCCTCTTCAAAACCCATTCAGATTATTGACAGAATTCAGATCTTTGTCACTGTAGGACAGAGATCCCCATTTTCTTCCTGCTTGTTGGCTGGAGGTAGATGTTAGCTGGAGACCGTCTTCAGGTCCAACCCATTCAGTCCTCTCCTCTCACATAACGACAGCTCGTCTCTAGCGACAGAGAATCTCCCTACAGGCAGCTATGTAGGAGTTTTGGGAGTGAGCATCCCATCACTTTTGCCACAAAATGTAACCTAATGAAGTGAGTATCCCAACACATTTACAGGTCTCACTCACTCTCAGAAGACGGGATAATACACCAGGGTGTGGGAATCTTGGGGACCATCTCAGGGTTCTGCCTGCCATAGTGCTGGTGGTCTATTGTGTGTAGAGACTGTTGGTTAAAGGTGATCGCTCTCAAGCCGGTCTAGTTGGCTTCTATCTGTTTGACCGTGGGCAACTTAATCACTTCATGCCTCAGTCTTCTCATTTGTAAAGCAGAAGTAATAAGTGCACCTACTTCTAAATTGAGGAGATTAAAAGGAGTTAAACAGAGCATAGTGGGGCACCTGGGTGGCTCAGTTGGTTGAGCATCCGTCTTCGGCTCAGGTCATGATCTCACACTCCGTGAGTTCGAGCCCCGCATCGGGCTCTGTGCTGACAGCTCAGAGCCTGGAGCCTGCTTCAGATTCTTTCTCTCTGTCTCTCTCTGCTCCTCCCCTACTCGAGTTCTGTCTCTGTCTCTCTCTCAAAAATAAGTAAAGATTTTTTTAAAAAATAGAGAAAAAAGAGTGAAGTATTTAGAGTAGTGTGGAGCATCTAATAAGCATTTAATAAATGTAAGCTATTACTGTTATCTGTTCAACAAGCCTATGCAAGAGAGAGTGAACATGTTACTCTCTGCCTACTCAACTCAACTCCCATGTCTTTTCTTCCACTAACAGCACCCTGGGTTTCCTTTGTGCTAATCTTTACCGACAGTCTTGATCTTTCTTCCTCCAGTGCCACCCTCTGCCTTTCCACCTCACTGGTGAGGCACCGGCACATGTCCCAACCCCGACCATTTGGAGCCTCTCAGCCCCCTGGCCTGGTTCGGTTAATAACAGCCACCTGTTTCCACTTGGTACAATGAGAGCGAGACCCTTCTGGACCTACCAAGCTGCATGACCTTAAGCTTTGACAAGAAAGAAGGGCTCCACTCGGGAAGAGACTGCTTGAGAATAAAACTGATGCCCAGAGGAAAACAGAGTGGAAAGGAAGAGGCCAGCAGAGCCCTAATTTCATCACTTGAGTCCTTCAATTAAGTCTTACTGGAAGCCAGACCAGACCCCTGGACTTTTCAGTTACTTGAGCTGATAAGTTCCTTTTATGCCTTTTACCTCTTTGGGTTGTTTTTGTTGTTGTTGTTGTTGTTGTTAAGTTTATTTATTTATTTTGAGAGAGTGCACAGAAGGGGAGAAAGAAAGAGAATCCCAAGCAGGCTCTGCACTGTCAGTGTGGAGCCTGAGGCACAGTTTGACCTCACGAAACGTGAGATCACGACCTGAGCCGAAATCAAGAGTCAGATGCTTAACTGATTGAGCCACCCAGGGGCCCCTGAGTTGGGGTTTTATTAAATGGAAATGAACAACTTGAAACTTGGAACTGATGGCGAAAGATCAGTAAGGTACCCACATTTTACAAAGAAAGAAGCAGGAGCTCCTAGACGTAAGTGGAAGTAAGTGATTTAACCAAGGTGATTGAGGTAGTAAAAGAGGACTCAGATCTACTGTATCAATCGTTTATTATTATGTAACAAATCACTCCAAAATGTAGTAACTTGAAATAACCTTTTTTTTTTTTTTTTTTTTTTTTGGAGGCCAGTAGTTTGGGCTCGGTGAGACAGTACTTCTGCTGGTCACGTCTGCTGGTCCTTCATGCAGCTATAGCACCAGCTGCCAGAGCTCAGCTGGGTCTGCCCGGTCCAAGATCGCCTCACTTACATGCCCAGCAATTAGTGCTGTTGGCTGGGGCTCCTCAGTTCTCGTTCACTGACATTTCCAACAGCCTACCTCGGACTTCGCAAATGGTCTCAGGCTAGTAGGAATGAGAGCGGAGGCTGTAAACTATCTTGAAATCTAGACTGACCGTTGTGTTTTATTGGTCCCAGCAAGTCCAAAAGCCCCAGCTCAGGGAGAAGGAGAAATAGACTCCAGCTTTTGTGGGGAAGAGTAGCAAACTTCCATTGCAAATGGGAGCAGGAAAACAAGGATGAGAGGAATTGTGGCCTTTGCAAACAGCCTCTCCACTGTTAAAGCGAAATGGTTACCGTGTCGGTTGACTTGTGTCCCCCCAAAGAAAGAAATGTTGAAGTCCTCACCCTTGGTACCTCAGAATATGGCCTTATTTGGAAACATGGTCTCTACAGAGGAAAGTTAAAATGAGGTCATTAGCGTGGGCTCTAATCCAATACAATCGGTGTCTTTACAAAAAGGAGAAATTTGGACACAGATACAGACCAGCACAGAGCGGAGACAATATGCAAACGTGTGGGAAATAGATGGCCAGTTGACTTAAGTGACACATTTATAAGCTAAGGAATGCCACAGATTGAGGGCAAACAGCAGAAACTGGGAAGAAACAAGGAAGACTTTTCCTACATGTTTCAGAGGGAGTGTGGCCTAGGCACTGCTTTGATTTTGGACTTGTAGCATCCAGAACTGTGCAACAATAAATACCTGCTGTGTGAAGATACCCAGTCTGTGGTACTTTGTTACAGCAGCTGTGGGAAACTGTACATTGGCCATTAACCTCTTCCCTTAGATCGTCCTCATGCGTAGAGGAACCACACTTCTTGTGACTACGTTGCCAACCTCACGAGTGAATCCTTACAAAACAGTAACAACAGAAAACTTAGTCATTCTGACTTCAGATTCTGGGGCAATGTTTATTTTAGGGTAAAAGGATAAAGACCACAAAATATGTTTACTCTGGAAAAAAATGTACAAAAGAAAAGCCTCCAAGTCCTCTAATAATAATGATACTTGTGATCACATAATGCCCTATATTCTGTGAACTAATAGTGGTAGTATTTTAATACGCTATTGTAAAATAGGATTAAATGCTCACAGCAAAAATGACTGATAAAGCTGTTTTGGTTACAAGCAGCAGAAGCACCGAACGAACCAATTGGAGCAAAGAAAGGAAGTTATTGATTTATCTCACCGGTGGGAAGTGTAAGACTTTGGGAAAACTGTATCCAGGGGCTCCAGCGATGGCTCCAAATTCCCTCTTGAGCTCTGTTGGCTCTGCTTACCTTTCCTTTGACTTTCTTGTCTGGCTCCTGGTGATACCTGTTCTCAGATAGAAATCTTTCCCAATGTCCATAATGACTCCCCAAAATGTATTTTGATTGCCCTTGCTTGGGTCCTGTACCTCTGCCCGGACTAGGACCAGGCACTTGCCGGACCTAGTGCAGGGCTTATACTTGATTTTCAACACGTTAGAAAGAATAAGGACTAGGAGAAGGACAGGCAGCAAAAAAGTAGCTATAATCTCATTCAAGCCTTGACAACAGTCTTTGGAGGTGGGAACTGTTATTATTCCTATTTTCAAGAAGTAAAAACTAAGGCATCGATAGGTTGGGCAATTTGAAGTGATGCTACCAAGGACTGTGAAGTAAGGGAGGGGCTCAGTCTCTGGAGAACCCTAGGCTCAGGGAGTAAGACCTGAAGCCTAGTTACCAGACCTAAATGCTAGAGTCAAACCCAAAATCACAGTAACATGATTCACAAATTTTGTAGGTCCAGGGGCACCTGGGTGGCTCAGTCGGTTAAGTGGCCGACTTCGGCTCAGGTCATGATCTCGCGGTCCGTGAGTTCGAGCCCCGCGTCGGGCTCTGT
Source organism: Herpailurus yagouaroundi (assembly GCF_014898765.1). Lineage (NCBI taxonomy): Eukaryota > Metazoa > Chordata > Mammalia > Carnivora > Felidae > Herpailurus > Herpailurus yagouaroundi. The sequence goes on from NW_024412444.1 coordinate 7,494,459, forward strand.
GCTGACAGCTCAGAGCCTGGAGCCTGTTTCAGATTCTGTGTCTCCCTCTCTCTGACCCTCCCCCGTTCATGCTCTGTCTCTCTCTGTCTCAAAAATAAACATTAAAAAAAAAAATTAAAAAACAAATTTTGTAGGTCCAGAGTAATCAGAGGTGCTAACAATTCATGAATAGGAATCTTCATCACAGCATTTCCAGCTAAAATGTGGGGAAAAAATAAATGTTCAAGTGTAGGGATCAATTAGATAATGACATAGCTATTCAGTGGAATATTATGCTGCTATCTACAACGATGCTTTTGAAATGAAAAGTGTTAAAACCTAAACCAGTTTTCACAGACATACTATTTTCCACAATTGCAGAAAATAAGGGGACTTTCAATAAATATGAAATATTTCAACGCAGTGGATTTAAGTTTTCTGTTTAGGATTTCTGTTAGTGAAGGAAGCTCTGAAATGTTCTGAAGGGGCTGATCTTTTTCACATATACAATGTCTTGACAACCTAACCCCCTAAAAAAAGCAAACAAGAAAGAAAAAGAAAGGAAGGAAGGAAGGAAGGCAGGAAGGAAGGAAATTTACCTGCAAATTGTCCTTGATAATACTAAATGCTGGTAAACATGCAGTGAAATGGTTACTTATATGCTGCCAGTGGAATATGATTTGGTATAAATGTCCTGAAAAAATATTGGTCAGTGTATAACAAGAACCTCAAAAATATTTATGTCTTTTGGCGTGGAAATTTAACTTTTAGTAATCTCTTAAAACAGAGATAGGGGCACCTGGGTGGCTTACTTAGTTGAGCATCTGACTCTTGATTTCAGCTCAGGTCATGATCCTGGTTTGTGGGATCCAATCCCATGTCAGGCTCCTTGCTGAATGTGGAGTCTGCTTAAGGTTCTCTCTTTCCCCCTCCCTGCCCCTCTCTCCTGCTCAGGTGTGCTCTCTCTCTCTCTCTCAAATTAAAAAGTAAAAAAAAAAACAAAAAAACAAAAAAAAAACCACAACAGATAATAAGTGTCAATTATACTTGAATAAAAAAATAAAGAATAAAATACAATACTTGAATAAAAATAAAGAATACAATAAAATAACAGAGAAAAATTCATGAGGGATTATGGGAAAGTGTTATCCATCCTTAAGAAGAAAGAAATTATTTAAAAAAAAAAGAGAGAGAGAGATAATCAGCAGAGAAAATCCCTCAAAAATGTTTACAAAGGTGTTCCTTCCAATAATATTTATAATAGGAAATTATACATAAAAATGACATTTTGAAAAACATTGATATAACAGATTATTGCATGGGAATTTAAATGATGCTTGTAAAGACATGGGAAACAATGCTTACCTTGCTTTTTTTAAACATTTATTTATTTTTGAGAGACAGAGCATGAGCAGGGGAGGGGCAGAGAGAGAAGGAGACAGAGAATCCAAAGCAGGCTCCAGGCTCTGAGCAGTCAGCCCAGCTTAACTAACTTAACTTATCTTAACTTAACACTTAACTGACTGAGCCACCCAGGTACCCCCTTACCTTGCTTTGTAAGGTGTAAAAATGGGAACACGAATGCATACTCTTACCTTAACTTTAAAATATATATATATACATGAAAGTTATTGGAAGAAAATACACTAAAATATTTTAAATGGTTATCTTAGGATGGTAAAGTTACCAGTGATTTTTATTTTCTTCTTTATATTTTTTACACATTTGAACTTTTCTACAATAAACTTATTTTAAAAAAAGAAACATTTACAGTGATATCAACATCATGGTGGCATAGGATGTTCCTTGTTTTTGTCTCCCCCATACACACAAAAAACCCTTGGCATTCATCCACCAAAATGCCTTTGATGGAGCTATAGGATTCAGCACCATACACAAAGCAGCCCAGAAGGAATTGCCCACTCATGCATTGGGCGATAAGTAGACACACTTCATCCCTATTTGTGCACCCTGCAGTGGCCTGCAAACTGGCCCCAGCCCCTCTTGGCCACAGTCTGAGAGCCCATGAAAAACATCATCTTGGACAATCACTTGTGGACAAGAGAACCTTTGTGGAAATCAAGGTTTCCAGAGGAGAAGTTCCAGCACATCACTGGAGGGGGGAAAAATGACTTTGGACACATTAGAATGGGTAGTTAGTAAAGACTAGAGGATGTGACTGCTACCTCAAAATGCAAAGACAGCAATGCAAAACTTCAAGGAACATGAAAAATCAAGGTGCTATGATACGACCGGAGGATCACAATAATCTTCCAGTAATGAAACCCACAAACATGAATAACAGTACGGAACTTCCACACCCCACTTTTAACAATGGATAGATCAACCACACAAAATATCAAGGAAATATTGGACTTGAACCATACTTTAGACCTAATGGGCCAGCAGACATATATAGAATACTCCATCACACCGCAGCAGAATACACATTATTCTCAAGTGTGCCTTGATCATTCTCCAAGATAGATCATATGATAGGTCACAAAACAAGTCTTAGCAAATTTGAGATTAAAATCATACCAAATATCTTGTATGACCACAATGGTATGAAACTAGAAATCAGTAACAGGAGAGAAGCTGGAAAATTCACAAATATATGGAAATTAAACTCTGAACAACCAATAGGTCCAAGAAGAAATAAAAAGGGAAATTTTAAAATAGCTTGAAAAAAAAGGAAACACAACATGCTCAAACCTATGGGATGCTACAAAAGCAGTACTAAGAGGGAAGTTTACAGGGATAGAATGTAAAAAGCATTAAAAAATTTTTTTAATGTTTTATTTATTTTTGAGAGAGAGAGAGACAGACAGAGTGTGAGTGGGTGAGGCACAGAGAGAGAGAGAGAGAGGGAGACCCAGAATCCCAAGCAGGCTTCAGGCTCTGCGCTGTCAGCACAGAACCCAAAGCAGGGCTCGAACTTAGAAGCCGCAAGATCATGATCTGAGCTGAAGTCGGACATTTAACAGAATGAGCCACCCAGGTGCCCCTAAAAAATGTTTTAAAAAATATCTCAAATAAACAATATAATTTACAACTCAAGGATCTAGAAAAAGATGAACAAACTAAACCCAAAGTTAGTGGAAGGAAAAAAAAAATATCAAAGATCAGAGAAGAAATAAATGAAATAGAAACCAGAAAAACAATAGAAAGAATCAATGAAAGAGCTGTTTTTTTTTTTGAAAAGGCAAATAAAATTGACAAGACTTTAGAAAAAGAAGGAAGACTCAAATAAAATCAGACATGAAAGAGACATACAACTGACACTACAGGTCTACAAAGGATCATAAGAGGCTACCATGAACAGTAGTACAACACCAAGTTGAATAACCTGGAAGAAGTGGATAAATTCCTGGAAACATACAACCTGCCAAGACTGAATCATGAAGAAATAGAAAATATGAACAGACTGATAATGAGTAATGCGATTCAATCAGTAATCAGAAACCTCCCAACAGAGAAAAGCCCAGGACTAGATGGTTTTCCTTCTGATATCTATCAAGCATTTAAAGAAGCATTAACACGAATCATTCTCAAACACTTCCCAAAAAATGAAGAGGATGGAACACTTTCAAACTTATTTCACAAAGCCAGCATTACCCTCATACCAAAGTCAGATAAGGACATCACAAAAAAAGAAAACTATAGGCCGATATCCCTGATACAAAAAAAAGAAAACTATAGGCCAATATCCCTGATGAATATAATCAAAAACCCTCAATAAAACAATAGCAAACCAAACTCAATAGCATATAAAGGATTATACAACATGATAAAATGAGGTTTATCCCTGGGATACAAGGATGGTCAGTACATACAAATCAGTTCATGTGATACACCACTTGAATAGAAGGAAAGATAAAAATCATATTATCTCTATAGATACAGAAAAAGCATTTGACAAAATATAATAGCCTTTCATGTGAAAACACTCAACAAATTGGGCATAGAAAGAACAAACCTCAATATATGAAAGCCATGTATGATAAGCCCACAGCTAACATCATAATCAACAGTGAAAGACTGAAAGCTTTCCTTCTAAGATTAGGAACAAGAAAGAGTTCATACTCTTACCATTCCCATTAAATATAGTACTCTAAGCCCTAGCCAGAGCAATCAGACATGAAAAAGAAATAAAAGAGAGAAATCAAATACCATATGATTTCATTCATATGTGGCATTTAAGAAACAAATGAGCAAAGAGAAAAAGGAGAAAGAGAGAGAGACCAGGAAACAGACTCTTAACTGTAGAGGACAAACTCATGGTTACCAGAGGGAGGGAGGGAGGGGATGGGTGAAATAAGTGATGGGGATTAAGGAGCATACTTGTCATGATGAGCACTAGGTGATGTATGGAATTGTTGAATCACTATATTGTGTACCTGAAACCAATATAACACTGTATGTTAACTACACTGGAATTTGAAAGGAAAAGGAAATAAAAGGCACCCAAATCAGAAATGAAAGAGTAAAATTGTCTATATATGATCTCATATATGAAAATTTTAAACACTACACTAAAAAACTGTTAGAACTAACCTATAGAATTCAAAATCAACATACAGGAATTAATTGCATTTCTATACACTAAGAATGAAATATGTGAAAAAGAAATAAAACAATCCCACCCACAACAGCATAAAAAACAATAAAATACTTAGGAATGAATTTAACTAAGGAGATGAAAGATATGTACACTGAAAACTATAAGACTTTGATGAAATAAATTGAAGAAGATACAAATAAATGGAAAGATATCCCATATTCATGGATGAGAAGAATTAATATTGTTAAAATGTCCATACTACCTAAACCAACTATAGATTCAATGCAATCCCTATCAAATTCTTAATACTAATAAGTGAGCTTAGCAAGGTTCTAGGATACAAGGTTGGCCTACAAAAATAATTTGTATGCCCTATATATAGGCAGTAAATATTTGAAAACTGAAATTCAAAAAACTAACTTATAATACATCCAAAAAAAAGAAATACTTAAGTATAAACCTCACAAAATATGTGCAGGATCATTGTGCTGAAAACTATAAAATGCTGATGAAAGAAATAAAAGAAAAGCTAAATATATGAGAGATATACCATGTCAATGGATTGGGAGATTCATTATAGATGAGATGTCAACTCTCAGTAAATCTATAGACTTAATGCATTTCTAGTCAAAATCCTAGAAGGACTTTTTCTAGATAGAGGCAAGCTGATACTAAATTTATGGAAAAGAAAGAAGACTAAGATAGCCAAGCAATTATGAAAAAATAAAGTTGGAAGCCTCACATATTACATGATGGGAAGACAAACTATAAAGCTACATCAATCAAGTCAATATGGTGTTGGTGGAGGTATAGACACATAAAACAATGAAACAGAAAAGACAACTCAGACCCACACAAATATGGCCGATTGATTTTTAGTAAAGTGCAAAGGCAATTTAATATAATAAGGATTTTTTTTTCAACAAATAGTATTGGAACAATTGGGTATTCATTACAAAAAAAAAAATCCTCAATCTACACCTTATACCTTACCCCAAAATTAACTGAAAATGAATCATAAATCTAAATTTAATACATAAAAAATAAATAAAAAACGTTGAAAAAAAATAAATTTAATACATAAAACAATTTAAAAATTAGAAGTCATAGGAGAACATCTTTATGATCTTGGGTTAGACAAAGTGTTAAATAATATACCAAAAGCACAATCTACAAAAGAAAAAAACAATACATCTGACTTCAGCCAAATAAAAAAAAAAATTGCTCTGCAAAAGACATTGTTAAGAGACTGAAAAGCTACAGATGCAGAGAAAATATTTGCAAATCCCATATCCAACAAATGATTTGTATCTAAAATATTTAAAGAAGCTCTCAAAATTCAACAATAAGAAAACAAGTAACAACGGGCAAAATATATAAACAGACCCTTCACCAAGAGGATACATGGATGACAAATGTGAAAAGTTGTTCAACATCATAAGGTATTATGAAAATGCAAGTTAAATCACACTAAGATATCACTGCACACCAATAGAATGGCTTTTTTAAAAAGACAATACCAAATGCTGGGTAGGATACAAGGCAGATGGAACTCTCATTCATTGCTGGTAGGGATATAAAATGGTACAGCCACTATGGAAAATATTATAAAGTTAAACATATGCTTGCCATAGGACCTAGCAATTCCACTTCAGGTATTTGCCTAAGTGAAATACAACTTATGTTTGCACAAAACCCTATGTATGAATGTTTATAGAGGCTGAATTCATCATCACCAGAACTTGGAATAACCCAAGTGCCCTCCGTGGGAAAATGCATAAACAAAATTGTGGTGCATCTAAACAGTAAAATATTACTCATCAATATAAAGGTGTGAGCTATTAATACATGCTACAACCTGGATGAATTTCAAAGTCCAAGTAAAAAAAGCCAGTTTCAAAATTTACATTTGTATAGTTCCATTTAAGTAACATTCTGGAAAAGATAAAACTGTGAAGATAGAGAACAGATAGTGATTGCCAAGGCTGAGGGATGTGGAGAAAGTCTGACTATAAAGGGGCAGCATGAAGGAGAGAGGTTTTGAGGTGATGTAATTGTTTGTAACCTGATTGAGATGGTGTTTATACATCTTAATGCGCATGTGTTAAAACACAGAACTATGCACCAAAAAGCCAATTTTCAATAAAATTTTATTTTATTTTATTTTATTTATTTAGTTTTTAATTTTTATTTTTTACGTAGTCTTCATGCCCAGTGCAGAGCTCAAGGCCGGGCTTGACCTCAGGACCCTGAGATCAAGGCCAGAGCTGAGATCAAGAGTTGGAGGCATAACCAACTGAGCCACCCAGGCACCCCACTGTATGTAAATTATAAAAACAATGTTTTTAAATGCTGGTTCATGTTGACTAACTTCAGGAATAGCTGAATTCAGGGGCTTAAACAATGTCAGCAATAATTAGCCTCTCCCCAATTCTTGTGTCTCTTACTCTTGGCTGGAATTGTGTCAAGCCTGGCCTTTGCACTGATGGAACCGACTCATTGCACCAGCTCTAGTCATGTGTTATCCTGGCATGGCGGACCTGGACTGTGCCACCCATCAAGGCCAGAGAAACGGAATATGCTGATTGGCCAGGCCTGGGTCATGTGCCTCCACCCTCCCCCAGGGTCAAAACTGATCCAAGCCACAGGACTAAGAATGTGGGAGATGTTGTTGCTCCTAGAAAAATCAAGTTGCTGTTCCTAGAATAAAAGGAATATATGCTAGACGGGTAGAAACAATGGGTGTCTGTGGCTTCTACCTAATATTTCTTTAATTCTGAATTATATTATACTCTGTTGACTATGTGATATTTTACCTCCAAACCATAAATGTTTTGCAAACAAAGACTGACTTTTTTTTTTTAGTTTTCAATGCCATATACATTTTTCCCCACATAGTAGGTGATCAATAGTATTAGCAGCACGCATGAATGATAGAATAAGTGATAACTGAGTATATATGGGTATGCCTATAAAACTATACATTTGTGTACATACATCAAAAGCCTCTAAAGACACATTTTTTCATGTTTCTCTGCAACTACATTAATAGCCACGTTCCCGTTCAATCTTGCTTCTCTCTACTGAGGTTTTAACACGTACAGCTCAGTTCTCCAACAACGGCAAATCAATCATTACATCATCATCCATCATGTCTGAGTTCTCGGTAATGAAGGTGTCTTTCTTTCCACATTAGCAATTTGGGTGGGCAAAAGAGCCATAAAGATGTATGACAGAAGACTGGTGAATTGGATTAAACAAGGTTAAACAAGATTTCCATTTTCTGGGTCCGTTTTTGCTGCAGGAATTCTGTTGATCCACAGGATGAAGGGGCCAATTGTTTGGGAGTTTCTTCTTTACGCTCCCAGAAGATTGTACTGAAATCACTTTTTGCTCTGTTGTTGAGATAGCAGTGAGCCAGAAAAAGCAACCCCAAACAGTGATGGATTTATTAATGGAAGTACTTTGTTTGCCTAATATCATCATTTGAAGCAGCTTATGGGGTTCAGGTTAATTGTTCTGAAGCATCACAATTTAGGTGCATTCACTGCCACAACCAACATGCTCCCATGATTTGCCCCTCAAGGCTCTATTTCCCTTGTCACTTTCTATTCTCCCAGGTCTCAGAACATCCCATCCACGCTGCCTTTTGTCTGTTTCTCAGGCTTAACAGTTAATTCCCGCATCAAGGTCTTTGCAGTTACCCATCCCTCTAGCTCAGGGTTCCTTAACCTGGGCACTATTGGCATTTGGGTCCTGATAATTCCTTGCTGTAAGGACTGTCCTATGCACCGGAGATGTTTAACAGCATGTCTGGCCTCTACCCAATGGATGCCAGTAGCACTCCCCCATCTACCTAGAGGTGACCACCAAAAATGTCTACAGACATTGCCATTGTCCCGCTGGGGGGCAACATCACCCCAGGTTGAGATCACTGCTCTGTGGAGTCATTTCTTTCAACTCTTGGTGTGGCCATACTATTTTCATCACTCTGAACCCAGCTTCGGGGAAGCTCTCCCTGACCACCTTATCCAACTGGTCACTTTCTATCGCGGCACACTATCCCCTTCTTAGTAAATTTATCACATCACATATGTGCATGGTTTTGTTGCTTTAGTCACTCTCTGGGTTCTCCTCCGTTGGAGTATGAGCCTCATGCAGACAGCAAGCTCACCTATCTGCATTTCTCACTGCTGGGTTCCCAGAACGTGGATTAGAATGTGCACATAACTAGGGTTCAATACATACAATCAAACATGTTGGGTTAATTCACAAAAGAGGGATGGCTTTGATGCCAGGCCTTTTACCAGCTGTCATTGTCATTTCCACTATTGAGGGTTTCTATTCCTTACTCTCCCTCTTAAAATTTCTCGGAGTCCCTATCTCGGACTTAGGAGGAGCAGGGAACACACAAAGTATTCCTCAGATTGGCCTGCCTTTCCTGCCTCAACCCCTCACCGTATATCATTTCTGAAGTCTGTCTTCTGCTTCATTTTTAAAATGCTAGTTAATATACAGTGGTATATTGGTTTCAGGTGTACAATATGATGATTCAACAACATTACTCAGTGCTCATCATGATAAGTCTACTCTCAGTCCCCATCACTTATTCCACCCACACACCTCCCCTCTAGTAACCATCAGTGTGTTCTCCACAGTGAAGATTCTGGTTTTTTGTCTCTTTTTTGTCTTTGTTTGCTTCTGTTTCTCAAATTCCACATAGGAGTGAAATCATATGGTATTTGTCTTTCTCTGATTTATTCTACTTAGCATTACACCCTCTAGATCCATTCTTCTGCCTCATTTATACCCAATGTTATTCTTACCAGGTTTGAAGATCTGAGTTAAATGTCACCTCCCTCTACAGGCTCTGAATGTCTGTAGCACAGGCACCGTTTCTTAGCCTTAAGATCATTTCCAAGTTAATGCTCCTTCTCTGTGTCTCTCTTTCTCTCTCTTTCTTCTCTTCCCTTTCATTCATTCATCAAGCGCCTTTTGAGTACTAGACCCTGCTTAGCCCGAGAGCCTTTAGAGCCCTGCCAAGGAGACAGACAGTAGGCAACTAATTAAAATTATAAGACAACGGATAAAGTTGCATTGTGAGCTCAGGGTACAATGACCTGGGAAGGCTTTGAAAAACATCTTTCACATTGTGCTCATATCATAGGTGCTCATATATGTAGATTTCTCTCCCTTTCTAGATTTTCAGGCCTGTCAAGACAGAGACTTTATGTTTTCGTTATTTTCATCTCTGTAGGTGCCCTCCTCAGCACTCAGCATGGTGTTTTTAATACAGCAAACACCCAATAATTGCTTATTGAATCAATGACTAAATAGTTGCTTTTAAAATACTGATATGGAAAGTATCTTTTTTCCCCCTTTAATTTGAATAGAAAATGCATTTTCAGTCATTTTACTTAGCATGAGAACATCTCTACTGGGAAACAAATAAAAAGTTCTCTAATTTATTTGATCCTCAGAAGACATAACAGGAACTTGAAATTGAGAGGAAGTTAGGTGCCTGAATGAGAAGCACATAGAAAGAAACAGACAAATATTGAAAATAATTCAGTTAGGAGAGGGCTGTTGAACTGGAAAACTATTAATGGTGTTAATCAGCTTCCACTGTGTGCCATTAACACTCAGAACAATGCTGAAAGCACCGGGAAGACACATTAGTGAAGTCAGGAAGCGACAGCCAACAGTTTTTTTTTTGTCGTGTTTTGTTTTTGTCTGTCAACTTTGGAAAACAGTAAACATAAGCTTTTTTGAAAATGCAAAAAAGAGGTGGTTTTGGTTTAGTTTGCAGAGTCATGTGATTTATAGACTTCCAAATTGTTCCATATGGCTAAAAATAGAGGATGTGAACTTGTAGTTCATACGTTATGTTAACAGGAGAGTTTCTTTTCTCAACTTCAGGATAGATGCAATTCTTCTTGGCGTGTGCTTTGAGTGCTGAAAGTCAGCATGGGGATCCCGCTGAGGTTCAGACGTGGGGGCAAGCCAGGCAGATGGTGAGAAAAGAGCGTTTTTATTTCAACATAGTCGTAAAAACACGTGGTGCTGGCTGTGATTTACGACGGCATAAAGACAATTAATCCAGAGCACCAGGGGAAGCAAAGTGGGAGGGAAATGATCACAGGTAATGAGGACTAGAAGTGAGGAGACAGGTCACAGATAACCTCAAATTCTGCTTTGCCAAGCAGAAAGTCTGGCACCAAGCAGGGGACTATGGATGCTGGCCTCAGAATACTGATTTAAATGCCCCTATCTGTCAGGTTTTAACAAAGGATAGGCTAGATGGTCAAATATCCCTGGAAATGATGTAGCATCAATGGGAAAAGAACCTAAGTTCTCTACATCCACCTAGATCTCCTGTGCTGTCCACATCAGCCAATGATGAGGCCCCATTTACTGAGCACTGGCATGGGATGGGCTAAAGATAGGCTTTATTAGCCCAACTTTGTGGGTGAGGAAAAAGGCTCAGAGGTGAAGTGACTTGCTGAAAGCCACACAACTAGTAAGTTGCTAAAAAGTAATTCATAGGCAGTTTTTTCTGACTCCATAAGCTCATTGTCCATCTACACTCTGGCTGCTCAAATGGTGGTCCCAGCAGCAGTGGCATTAGCTGGAAGTTCAGTAGGAATGAAGGACCCGAGGCTCAATCCAGACCTGCAAAATCAGAACCTGCATTTTAACAGGATCCTCAGGTGATTTATATGCTCTTGAAAATTTGAGAAGCACCACCAGTCCTTGCTATCTATAACCTTGCTATACTTTCGAATCACCAGTGGGGAGAGTTTAAAACCAAAGATACCAAGGCTCAACCATAACAATTATATCAGATTCTTTGCAGGCGGCAGGGGCATAGAGTCTGACATTGGTAGTATTTTCAGCTCCTCCGGAGACTCTAATTCTTAGCAGGTGCAGTCACTGAAGCTCCTTTGGCAAAGTTGTTTAGGGCAGAGCGAGAAGGAGGTTGAGTACTTGCCTTTTTTTTAAAAAAATTTTTTAACGTTTATTTATTATTGAGAGACAGAGAGACACAGAGCAGGGGAGGGGTAGAGAGAGGGGAGACACAGAATCTGAAGTAGGCTCCAGGCTCTGAGTTGTCAGCACAGAGCCTGATGCGAGGTTCAAACTCACGAACTGTGAGATCATGACCTGAGCTGAAGTCGGTCGCCTAACCAACTGAGCCACCCAGGCGCCCCATCCTTTTTTTTTTTTAAGTTTATTTATTTTGAGAGACAGAGAGAAGAGAGAGGGTGGGGGGAGAGAGAGAATCCCAAGCAGGCTCTGCACTGTCAGAACAGAGCCCAACGCAGGGCTCAAACTCACAAACCATAAGATCACACCCTGAGTGGAAACTGAGTGGGACGCTTAACCCTGCTACCCAGGCACCCTGCTTTTTCAAGACGGTGTTTGTCTAATCTGGTGGTTTTCCCATCAGAAGCTTTTAAAAATCCTGATGTGCAGGCCATACACTATACCAATCAAATTGGAAGTTCAGGGGGAGGGACCCCAGCATCTGTCATTGGTAAAGCCCTCCCGTGTTTCCCATGTAGAGCCAGGATGGAAACCTCCCGCTCCAATCAGAATCTCTGGGACCTGAATCTCATCAGTTCTCCAGCACTAAATGCCAGTTTGCAGGAAATAAAAGGAACAGAAGAACAAGTGAAATAACACCATGGGGAAGCAATAAGCCAAATCAAAAAGTCACGGCCCAGTTTCTCTAACAACACACCAAAGGCCTTAGAAAAGGAGAAGACAGGAAATATTCTCCTTTCTCTATTTTAGGGTACAGATGTTCACATTTTTAAAAATAATTAAAAGGATTTTTTTAAAGCCTTTGGAGTTAAAGGCCAGGTTAAAGCATTTTAACCCTGTCTACAGGGGATCCTGGTGAATAACTAAACTTTGAGGTCTCCTGCTCTATAGCAAGGAATTAATGATGCCCCGGGCTCTGCTGGTTCCCACTCAAGTGGGTTCAGCTTGCCAATAGCATTGGGCCCTTGTAAGTTTTTGCTGGGGTTGTCTACGCTTACACTGCCCAATATAGAAATTACTTGTTCTGTAGAGTGTAAAATACATACCAGATTCCAAAGACTTAGTTTAGGGGAAAAAAGTAAACTATCTCATAAATACTTTTTATATTGATTACATGGTAAAATATAATATTTTAGGTATATAGGGTTAAGTAAAATCTATTAAAATTAATTTTTTTTGGTAAGATGGCTACTAGAAAGTTTGAAATTACAATTGCGGCTCGTATCATAGCTCCATTTAATGTTGTAACTCTAGGACTTTGATACTCAAACTATGATCCAGACTGTCCAGCAGCAACAGTGTCCTCTACGAGCTTGTTAGAGATGTAGACTTGAGCCCCATCTAGGACTCAGTCAAAATCTGCATTTGACCAAGATCCTTCAGACTCTGCCTGCCTTTCAGGCTATGATTTCTTTAGTTTTTTGCATTGTCTGAAACACTGTGGCTCAAAGAGACCCAACAAACTTATTAGTTCATTTCCCTGCTCCAGACAGCAATGCGCTCAGATTCTCTAAGTCCATCATCACTCCCATCATCAAGTTACCCACCTTTCTGGGCATAGCCAGGAGATGGAAAATTCCTCCCCATTTCACCTCCTTCCTGCAGTTCACGTTTTTTGCCTTCCAGCTCTTCTCAATCACTGCAGAACACCCGTTACTATTTGTCCTTTCCCTTAATGCTTCCTCTTCCAGGCCTTCTTCAGATTTTGTTGCCCTATTTTCATCTGACTCTATCCATGGCTCATAGGAACCATTTCCAAGCTCTTCCCATCACGGTCAGCCACCTTTTTTGGAGGCATGCTGTCCCCCTCAAAAGAATTCACTAAGTGCTGGGGTGTCACCAGCCTGTTCTTTATGGTAAGTCTGAAAATGGCGAGTGCCAGGCAGGTCATTCTGAGAGAAGACTTTATTAACGTTCCTGTCTTTGGAAGGGCAGACAAAGGAAAAAAGAATAGGGAAGGGCTGAACTCCTCCAAGACCAAACAGCAAACAGGGAAGTGAAATGCTCTTGCCTGGGATGGAGTGGGTCCAGTGGAGAAGGAGAAGGTGCAGGAAGTTAGTGATTCTAATTTTGGCTTTTGTTAGCTTAAGTCACAAGCTTAGAAAAAGTCGTCAAGTCCAACTGCCCCAATTTCCTCCAGTCAATGGGGGACAATGTTACTCTTCTACCCCACAGAGAATTTTTATTTTATTTTATTTTATTTTATTTTGTTTTATTTTATTTTATTTTATTTTATTTTATTTTATTTTATTTTATTTTATTTTATTTTATGTTTATTTACTTAAAGATTTTATTTTCAAGTAATCCCTACACCCCACGTGGGGCTCGAACATAACATCAAGAATCACATACTCCACCAACAGAGCCAGCCAGGTGCCCCACCCCCACCGAGGATTTCTAAAGACTGGGACAAAGACAAAGTCAGCACCCTTAGAACACCAGAAAACAAGCCAGTTTCCTTGTTCATGAGCAACATGAACATTATTTCCAATGTGGGCCATGACAACTATTCCCCCGTTTGGGATTTCTATGTGTACTTTATTGGTCAAATGGATAATACCTCCATCTTGAAAAGCTAAATAGTTCTTTAAGCAAGTCGTTATTCTAGAACACCTCACTGATCTAAACCAGCTCGTAAAATCCATTACATTGATTTAGTGACTCAAGGACCCTCACTTCCACAAGTGAAATGAGCAATTTAATACTCAACAGAGAGCCCCTTCGTGACAAAGAGAAAATCTGAGTGCTATTATACCTGTATTAAAGCTAGAGATAGTCTGCAGTGGAAATCTTTGGAAACTGGAAACAAATTCATTTTCACTAAAGGGATCTCATGGAGAAAGTGGTCCTATAAAATTCCTAGTGCCTTTTTTTCCCCCTCCAATTTTAAAAACTTGCCTCATCTCCCAAGGCTCTTCTTAGCTTTGCTCACAATGAACTCAGGCCTCTGAAAGCTAAGCATTATTACCACCGTGTAATGTTTTCCCGCAAAAAAAAACAAAAACAAAAACAAAAAAAAAAACATTGAAATGTTTTCTTCCACAGCGTGATAAAATCCCTTGCACTTAACATTTATATTTCACCCTTTAAAAATTAACCATAGTCTACATTTCCCAAACACTTTACCTCTGCTAATTAATATCACAGTTGGGAAACTGACTTTTTATTCTTTTCTCCAGGCAAACAAGCTGAGAGTTTAAGTGATTTACCCTTTCTAAGAGGAGGTCATGGCCAGAATTCTGGGATTTAAACCTGTACAAAGACCATGACGGCAATTTTTCAGGAATTTAACAAATACCCACGTGGTAATGTTCAACTGTCTTTGAAGAAAGCAGCTGTTGGCCGAAATTGAGGCCCACAAGGAACCCTGTGGATTTTAAGGGTGAGGGAGATCTGTGTGAGCTGGATAGGCTTCTCTACCAGGAGGCAGCCATATGGAAGGCAAGTGGACGACATTTCTTGAGCACAGACCATAAGCATAGGAATTTACTTATATGATCTTATTATCTCTCTAACATGTTAAAGTGTGTATCTTATTATCTCCATTGTGCAGATTAAAAAATAAAAACCTTAGAGAGATCTAATAACTTGTCTAAGATCAAAGGCTAAAATTTGAACCAAGAATCTGAAACTAAAACTCAATACCCTCCTGATGTTAACTGTGTGATTATATCTACAGAAGTCATTCACCTTCTTAAACCAAATATCCACACCTGCTCTGCTTCATTTCAAGACCGTTAGTCATGATTTCTTATTTAAATATGAAAGCCTAGCAGATTAAGTTTTACTGACTTTAAAGCTCACATTATTAAAGCAAGACATGCTACATCATTATTTCTACTTCTCAGTTGTAATCTGCATCTTAAAACAGAATAAATAATTTGGGAATAAAATGAATGACAAGGGCATTGATCAATTATGAGTATTTATAGCTCTCATTTTTATTTAAGTAAACTCCATACCCAATGCGAGGCTCACACAACCCCAAGATCAAGAGTTGCATGCTCCAATTCTGAACTTAAAGCTGTATTACAAAGCTGTAGTCATCAAGACAGTGTGGTACTGGCACAAAAACAGACACATAGACCAATGGAACAGAATAGAGAACCCAGAAATGGACCCACAACTATATGGCTAAATAATCTCCAACAAAACAGGAAAGAATATCCAATGGAAAAAAGACAGTCTCTTGAACAAATGGTGCTGGGAAAACTGGACAGCGACACGCAGAAGAATGAGCCTGGACCACTTTCTTTCTTTCTTTCTTTTTTTTTTTTTT
>NW_024412444.1:7510427-7596340 GCF_014898765.1 Herpailurus yagouaroundi
CAGAGCCTGACGTGGGGCTCGAACTCAGGGACCGAGAGATCATGACCTGAGCTGAAGTCGGCCCAGCAACTTTTTTAAGCTCGGCCACAGCAACTTCTTACTAGACACGTCACCGGAGGCAAGGGAAACAAAAGCAAAAATGAACTATTGGGACCTCATTAAGATAAAAAGCTTCTGCGTGGCAAAGGATACAATCAGCAAGACCAAAAGGCAGCCTACAGAATGGGAGAAGATATTTGCAAATGACATATTGGACATAAGGGTTAGTAAAAATATAAATATAAATATATATCATTACAGATATAAATTTGTAAAATATACATATAAAGAACTTATTAAACTTAACACCTAAAAAATAAATAACTCAGTTAAGAAATAGGCAGAGACATGAATCAACATTTTTTCAAAGAAAGACATCCAGATGGGCAACAGACACATGAAAAGATGCTCAACATCACTCATCATCAGGGAAATACAAATCAAAACCATGGTGAGATCCTACCTCCCACATGTCAGAATGGCTAAAACTAATAACACAGGAAACAACAGACATTGGTGGGAATGCAAACTGGTGCAGCCACTCTGGAAAACAATATGGAGGTTCCTGAAAAAGTTAAAAATAGAACTAACCTACAGTCCAGCAATTACACTACTAGGTATTTACCCAAAGGATACAAAAATACTGATTCGAAGGGACACATGCACCCCGATGTTTATAGCAGCATTATCCACAACAGCCAAACTACGGAAAGAGCCCAAATGTCCATTGACTGATGAAAGGATAAAGAAGATGTGGTATGTATATTTACACACACACACACACACACACACACACACACACACACTGGAATATTACTCTGCCATCAAAAAGAATTAAATCTTGCCATTCACAACAACATGGATGGAACTAGAGTGTATTATGCTAAGCAAAATAAGAGAAAGATAAATATCATATGATTTCATTCATGTGTGGAATTTAAGAAACAAAACAGATGAACTTATGGGAAGGGGAAAAAGAGAGAAAGAGAGAGAGGAAAGCAAACCATAAGAGACTCTTAACTATAGCGGACAAACTGAGGGTTGATGGAAGGAGGTGGGCAGAGGATGGGCTAGATGGGTGATGGTCATTAAAGAGGGCACTTTTGATGAACATTGGGTATTATAGGTGAGTGATGAATCACTAAATTCTATTCCTTAAACCAGTATTACACTCTATGTTACTAACTAGAATTTAAATAAAAACTTGACACAAAACAAAACAAAACAAAACAAAACAAAACAAAACATTGCATGCTCTATGATGGAGCCAGTCCGTTGCCCTGATAGCATTTATTTTTAAATCACCAAAAGCAATAAGCTGAGTTTAGGGCATATCTGTATCTCAATACCTTTATTTTTATTCCCCTCTATCAGTCAATTTTTTTTTTAAACACAAAAATTGCTTTATTTTCAGTAAGAGGAAACGGCCAAAAGTTATCCAGGATAATTCATACTTGAGTATAAGTTCATTTTCTTCAAATGCAGACAGTTCTCACTTCCTCCACTGTACCTTTTCTTTTCCACTCTATTTCTCACATCTTTGTTTTAAGCCTTAAAACATCATTTTAAAGTACAGAATCTGTTAGTATTCAAGTTCATCAGTAACACTAAGATAATAGTGGAGCATTCGGTAAGTATTTTTGTCTCTTTGATATCTATATGTGAAGGTCTCATCCTTCAACCCTTAGTTAAGCGTTACTTTATTATTTAGACCTTGCTTACTACTTCCTTACTTTTGCTTATGTCATCCTGGAATCATCAGGATTTTGCTTTTTTCTGAAAAGTTTAGACATGGTAAAATGGCAAACTTTGAACGAGGCTCAGTGACTTTCTTTTTCCCTCATAGTGTTATGTTCTGGAAATTTTGCACGCATGTACATATGTCCCGCCTTCTCTTGAAAAATCAGAAGTTCTGGATATACTGAGACCATATTCACCCTGACAACTAGGTAGTGAGTACCTCATAAGATACCCTAAGCCAGAACCACCCATTTAAGTCCTCCTGAATTCCTGACTCAAGGAAACTGTAAGATAATAAATGCTTATTTTCTTAAGCCACTGTTAGGCTAATTTGTTATACAGCAATAGGAAACTAATACAGACTTCAAATAACCTAAGTCAGTGTGGTTATTCACAATTTGTATGTTATTTTTAATGGATATTGATAACCTCCAGGAATTAGGGTGGGTGAGAGCTCTGATTCTTCCTGACACTATCACTGAATGAAAAAACAATGGCAAGTGTCAGATCTCATTCTGCTATGCAAACAAGCAGACAACAAAACAATCACGTCCCTAGTCTCATGAAGTCCATTAGGACCCTGATGTTTTAGGTCCTTTGATAGCTTTGTGCATAAAAGGCTCTTTACCAGGCAAGTGTGACCATGTTGCAATGGCAGGATCTACTAACCTTCTTGAATCAGGTGAAAGAATCCTCTAGTAAGTTAAGTCGAGATGACACAGAACTGAACTGAATTATCAACTTTAGGTGTCACTCAGGAGGCGTTAGGCTTCTGGGCTCACCAGATAATTATACCTCATCCATGCCAGAATGAAGAAGCCTGCACAAAATTTCCTGCCAACTTCACATCATTTCACACATGGAAACTTATTTTTAACATCTTTTATGCTAATTAATAAAACTTCTGGTGCAGTTTCAGATAGAGATATTTGAAGCTGTTGGGGAAGGGGCTTCTCTGCTGTGTTTGATTCCTGATTGAGGTCCTGTAGACGGTGACTGAATGTAGATTCTTGATTAGGACATTTTGACTATTAATGCACCACACCTAATGTGGTGCGCATACACAACACATGTGTCTCAATGTCTCTCTTTCTCTTCCTTAAGTAACGTTCCCAAACTCACGTAACTATTGTTAGAGTCAGGATTTGAAATGACATTTGTTTTACTCCAAAGTTCATCCTCTGTGTTATGTCTTTTTACATTCGATTTATTTAAACTAAAAAGAAAAAGAAAGTTCACCCATTTCTCCCATCCCCCTACCTCCCACACCCATCACTGGCAACCACCAATCTGTCCTCTGTATCTGCGAGCTTATTTTATTTGTTGATTGATTGATGATTCTACATATAAGTGAGATCATATGGTACTTGTCTTTCTGTGTCTGTCTTATTTTACTTAGCGTAGTGCCCTTAATGTCTGCCCATGTTGTTGCAAATGGCAAAATTTCCTCTTCTTATGACTGAATAATATTCCTTTGTATTTATATGCCACGATTTCTTTATCCATCCAACCAATGACGGACATTTAAGTTGTTTGCTTCTCTTGGCTATTGTAAATAATGCTGCAATAAACATGGGGGTACAGATATCTTTTCTAGTTAGTGTTTTTTGTTTTCTTTGGATAGATATACCAAGAAGTGGAGTTGCTGGATCATATGACAGTTCTATTTTTAATTCTTGGAGGAAATTCCGTACTGTTTTCCATAGCGGCTGCACCAATTCACATTCCCAGTAATACTGCACAAGCATTCTCTTTTCTCCACATCCTTGCCAACAGTTGTTATTTCTTGTCTTCTTGATAATAGTTATTCTAACAGGTGTGAGGTGATATCTCAGTGTGGTTTGATCTGCATTTCCCTGCTGACTCATGATGCAGAATGTCTTTTCATGTACCTGTTGGCCATCTGTATGTGTTCTTTGGAAAAAACGTGTGTTCAGATTTTGTCCATTTTTAAATCAGATTGCTTGTGATTTTTGCTAGTGCGTTTGGCATATTTTGGATGTTAGCCCCTTATCAGATACAACTGATTTGTAAATATTTTCTCCCATTCTTCAGGTTGCCTTTTTATTTTGTTAATGGTGTCCTTTGCTGTGCAGAAGCTTTTTATTTTATTTATTTTATTTTTTTAATGGTTTTATTTATTTTTGAGACAGAGAGAGACAGAGCATGAGCAGGGGAGGGGCAGAGAGAGAGGGAGACACAGAATCGGAAGCAGGCTCCAGGCTCCGAGCTGTCAGCCCAGAGCCTGACGCGGGGCTCGAACTCACAGACTGTGAGATCATGACCTGAGCTGAAGTCGGATGCTTAACCGACTGAGCCACCCAGGCGCCCCAGAAGCTTTTTAGTTTTGATGTCACCCCACTTGTTTATTTTTGCTT
Organism: Herpailurus yagouaroundi; assembly: GCF_014898765.1. Lineage (NCBI taxonomy): Eukaryota > Metazoa > Chordata > Mammalia > Carnivora > Felidae > Herpailurus > Herpailurus yagouaroundi. The sequence goes on from NW_024412444.1 coordinate 7,514,585, forward strand.
TTCGTGTCAGATTAAAAAAAAATCGTTGCCAAGACGTATGTCAGGGAGCTTACCACCTATGTTTTCTTCTAGAAGTTTTATGGTTTCAGGTCTTACATTCAAGTCTTTAGGTTTTGAGTTATTTATTTTTATTAGTGTGTGTGTGTGTGTGTGTGGTGTAAGATAGTGTTGTTGGGTTTTGTTGTTGTTGTTCCTAAGACCTCATTCAGATTTTCACCAGAACCCATGTCTACGCCATTCTCTTGGCAACACCATAGACTTTTGCTGATTCCATTAGATTACTCTCTCGTTTCTCCTATAAGGAGAGAGTTTGCCTCGCTGAGTTCATGACACTGTGGGCACACAAACAAAACTGAGTCCCTGCTGAAAAGAAAGAAAGGTGGGGGGTGGGGGGAGTAAGGCTAGCTTGGTAAGTATGGACCTGCCACCTCTAATCTGAATGCATTTCTCGTTTCTAAATTGTCCCTCACTTGTCTCTTCACCCATTTCTCAGGAAATCCAATTTACAAACAATGCTGGGGACTACATATTCTTAGATGAAAAAGGAAACCATATGGCTCACTATGCTGTCCGGAACACTGTGAATCCTCCTGGTGGTCTTGGGCTGCTGGTGAAAGTAGGGAGGTTTGTCTCCGATAGCCCACCTGGTGAAAGCTTGGCCATCAGTGAAGAAATGATAGAATGGCCCCTGTTCGTATGTGCCAAGTCGGTCTTGGGAAGAATAGAGACAGAAGCCAGGAGCCGCTATGGACGCTTTTGAGAAGGAATAGGTTTCCAGGGGTTTTCTCGGTGTTCTTTTTTTGTAAACAATATATGCTTCCAGTATTCATCCTGTGTTTCAGGCAAAGGTGTTTCATCTTATTACGTGTTTTTTTTTTTTAATTGGAGTATACTTTATTTATTTATTTATTTATTTAATTTTTTAATTTTTTTTAATTTTAAGATGATGATATACTTCAACGTTTATTTTTGGGACAGAGAGAGACAGAGCATGAACGGGGGAGGGGCAGAGAGAGAGGGAGACACAGAACCGGAAATAGGCTCCAGGCTCTGAGCCATCAGCCCAGAGCCTGACGCGGGACTCGAACTCACGGACCGCGAAATCGTGACCTGGCTGAAGTGGGACGCTTAACCTACTGCGCCACCCAGGCGCCCCTAATTGGAGTATAATTTAAACACAATGCTACATTCGTTTCAGGTGTACAACATAGTGATTCCACAAGTCTGAACCTTTTGCCGGGCTCACCACAAGTGTATGTACCATCTGTCACCATATAACGCTATTACAGTACCCTCGATCTACACTCTCTAGGCTCTCAGTACTTTTGCTTCCCTCTTCATGTGGGAGGATACCTGTTGTGCCCTGAGTCTTTGGGGCTTCCTTCTTGATGTCTGAGGCTGCTATTCAAAATTCCTCTTCCCTCCAAAAGCTGCCCCAGAGCCTGGGCCCAAATCTTTCACACCGCTGTATCTCTGCTGACGTATTTTAAAACAAGTTATGGACAATATAAAAATAAGAGATGTTGTGCGAGAAAACACTCTGAGGTGGTCAGTGATAGCCTCCAAGGAAACTACCAGGCAAGGAAACTCAGAAGTGACTTACCTGAAATGCTTACAGACAAATGAAGACGTTCAAATCATATGGTTTATTGAAGCAATTTAAAATCCTCATTGCAAAGCAAGGAAGAAGAAATGGAAGAGATTAACATATTTAATATAGGGTACCGTTGGGGTAAGATGCCCACACTATCTGAATTCTGGGGATGTTCACATATTCTCTGTCTGCCACATTAGTCTTCCCAGTGATGGTGCGTTTACAAGGACAAGAAGTGAGGTTTGAGCAAGGTGCAATCATAACACATATTTGCTCTATTGGAGACACACCAGCAAGTACCCCTGGTCAACATCTGTACCTTGCCCAAAGCCACATGAGCAGCCATTACTGTTTCTTGGGCAGAAACCCTGGTATCAGGATGACTGTCACCAGTAGGAGCCAACGTAAGACCTCATAGATTGAATACTACATGATTCACGTACTTGGAGGCAATCAATGCATTAATGTAATTTCCCTACACAATATCCTTTAAAAAAATCTTATTCTTAATGTGTATAGCAGAAATATTTGGTGCCTCTTGGTTTTTCCAACCTTTCCTATCTATGTTGGCACATGTATTCCTCTACTTAGTTTATCTACGTCTCATGTGACTCATAAGCTACTTGCTTCTTTGCTTGGTTTCATCTCCTTTCCCTATTCGCTTCTCTTATTTTCCATCGCAGAAGTGAATAATCTTAATTAATACAGCAAACACACATTACAAGAGATTATCATAGAATTAAGAGATTTTGAAAAAAAAATATTGGTTTTAGAAATGATGATGGAAACCTATTCTACAGAATTCATTTAGCTAATCTATCTTTGGAAATAACCACGGGAGAAACTTTTTGTTGGTGGTTTGTTTATCTAGGGATTCTACCTCTAAAAAGACAGGGCTTTCAGGAAAGCAGACATTGCAGAATTAAATTCTAAGAGGGTTTGTGAAAATGAAAATTGGAGACTGGCTAATTCAATTAATTTCTACCCATGCCATCAGTGAGACAGAAACTCCGAGCATTCATATCAGATGCAAGAAATCAAGCGAAGCAGGACTCAGGAAACCAAATGGCTTTCCCAGAATTCAGCTTCGACAACCACACGAATAGTCTTGGTTGAGTTGTGTCGACAAGCTCAGCCCCAGGACCTCTGGTTCATTTGTGAGGTCCGTCCCTGCCATAGAACACATTCCACAAGGGGGAGCCGATCTGCCTAAATGAGTGAATTATTTCACTTCATAAATCACTCTGCTGCTAATTCACCTGTTTTTGTTGAAACTCGGAGCTCTTTCAGCCACCTCTGACAATTCTGAGTTGAATGAAAAAACAAGCACCCTTGCAGTGAAAAGAAACAGTAATAATGGAAAGTAGACACAAATAAGTTTTACTAAGGCAGAATCTCATAAATGGGTCCCCAGTACAAGATTCAGCTGGGCAGTTTACTGAAATGCACATTTCTGGGCCTCAGCCCAAACCTAATATATTCAATTAAAATCTCAGGGACTGGGGCCAGGAATATGCATTTTTAACAAGCCCCACAACAGGCTCTCCTGCCCACCGAATTTTGATCAACAGAACTAGGGAACTGTTTTAATGACATTCACAAGGACAGAGTAATCTTGTTTGGATTGGTGTAGCAGTTACAGGTCCTTCTTGTAAGTGTGTCCCTTTGCAATTAGAAGCACAAATGGGTGTGGCTGAATAGCAAGAAATATTTTTTCCATCCTTATTAATAAGGATGATAAGGCAATGGACTAATTTTTTTTAAATCTCATCATGTGACAGTGGTAGACTATTTGGAATACCCGGATATATTGATATTGGGCTTTGATAACTCTTCTCAGTTGAGTTTGAATGGCAGAAGAAGTTGGAACCTAATTTCCTTTCGAGTAGGATTTATTCCTCCGAACTCAAAGCCTAATGATTTTTAAAAGACCTGAGATTATTTCTAAATTGAGATCAGATTTCCTTAAATGCCAAGTTCACCCTTATACTCCTTGCTACCTCTTCGGCTCCCCTTGGTCTCATTTATACCTGACTCTTCACCAAATCACCAACCTATTTGGGCTTTGGGATCCTCATCTGTAAAGTGGGAATAATTACAGACATACCAACCACTGTTTTCATGGATTAACAATAGAAACTAAAACATCTCTTATTTGCCGTCTTCAATTTCCCTCTTATACTATAGGCACCAAGGGTCCAACTCATCCTCAATGATGTCCAGGCAATTGGCTGAAAGATGATTTTTAAAGAGAAAATGATAGGTAAGAACCAATAACCTTTCACTTATCCATTTGTCTCAAGGGGTCATATGTGTTCCAGCAACTCACCCACCCATGTAATATCTATTTCAATGGTTCTCCAAACATTGAAATTAGATCTGCTCTCAGGGCAGGGTTTTCCAAACAATCTGGCACTTATGCCACTTTTTAAAATACAAATTTTAGATCTATTCTTAGATAATCTGATTTAATATGTCTGGGAAGAGAGGTACTGGCATCAGAATTTTAAATGAGAATCCGCAAGGGAGTCCTAAGACTGGGTCAGGTTGGGAGCATTGCCTGAGGGCGTTGCTGTCCGTTACTAATCACCACACTGATTTCCGTTGTAAAACTATCCAGCTGTTTTCTTCTCCTGATACAGACTGGTTTGGATGGGACTGGGCAGCCCGGGGGCTGACTTTGGATGACCTTGTTCTTGTGTATTTTCTCAGCTGTGAAAACGGGGATAAGGTGGCTCCATGCAAGGGTGTGAAGAGGTTGAGCTAAGAGTAGGTGTTTAATAATAAAAGCATTCAAGGGTGCCTGGGTGGCTCAGTCAGTTGAGCATCCGACTTTGGCTCAGGTCATGATCTCACGGTTTGCGGGTTCGAGCCCTGTATCGGGCTCTGTGCTGACAGCCTGGACCCTGCTTCCAATTCTGTGTCTCCCTCACTCTTCTCCTTCCCCACTCATACACTGTCTCTCTCTTCTTCAAAAATAAACATTAAAAAAAATTTTTTTTAAATAATAAAAGCATTCACATTTTGACAAGAGCTTTTTGAGCATTCATTGGAGGTTTCTCAGAGAATATTCTGTTCCTTCTGTTTCCGATTTGGCCAGCCATTCTCGTCTGTGGATGCTCCTAACATTCCAGAATTAAGCTACAGTAAGTGAAGGTAGGATGGGTTGAGCGAGTCCCTCCCACCCACTGTGCTGCCTGTCACCCTCGTTCTATCAGCTCATTGCTTGAGATGAATAATGGCCCTAGGTAAAGTCCATGCCAGCACTGGTGCTGACCTTTTCTCATGCTCTTTGATGTTAGATGACCTTGGTGAAACTATTTGGGGAACCACACATGTCTTCTGCAGTTCACATCCCAGGCTCATTTGGCAGGTGGCAGCTCTGGGCACAGTTCCCACCACCACTTATTATGGAGCTTGGTCTCAGAGACTCCACATTGCCTGCTGGGCACTGCAAAGGACACGCTGGCCTTTTCTGAACTGATGGAGGGTGGCGACAGAAATTGCACCCGGGCCTGGACAGACCTGGGTTCCAACGGTGCTTCTGTGATCTTGTGTGTACAGTAGGGAGGTTTCCAAGCCCTGGCACGAGAGGGAGGAGAGCCTCCTTCACAAGATTCTCAAAACTGAATACCACAAGGTACGCAAAGCACCTGGAAGACTGCCCGGCTGGTAGAATGGAAGATGGCAGCAGCCATCATTGTCATAATAGCGCCTGGATTATGTACCACGGGACCATGTGTGTTCTCTGATGAAACCATTTAGCAACGTGTAGTTCATTTAAAAAATGCTTTGGAATCATGGCTGGCCAGTGAGCTCTGTCTCCCTTTGCTCTATCAGGTGAATCTGCAAGGTGACCCAGAATTCCTAATCGTGGGTGCCTGCTTCAAGAGAATACTATCCACACGCTGAAGGGCTAGTTCCTCTCCCAAGAAAGCACACTGTTCTCTGCCTGCAGGGACGTGTTTCAAAAGTCTTTCTTGGGACTCAGGACTGTGATGTGACACCTAATCCCTTGGTGTTCCCTCCAGCAAGAGGCCAATAAATGAGTGGATGAGACAGAGTTGTTATGGACCCCTGGGGCGAAGGCAGAAATAGGTACTCGGTTGTGGTAAGACTGATCATCATGCAGGGCAGCTGTTGTGCTCATCTGGAAAATCAAAGCACCCTGAGGCCTGTGCCTGGCTCGTATCAGTCCCGTCTAGATTCTGCTCTTCCTCCAGTTGACCGTGTTGACATTCTTGGTCCTGCAGTGATAAGAGTCTGTCTTTATTAAGCACCTCCTTAACCCACCTCCCCATCTACATCATCTCATTAAGTATCTACATGATCTCGCTTAACTCTTCCGATAGCCATGTGACACGGGAGGTAGTGTAATGAGCATTACACAGAGCAGCTGAAGAGATCTGGGTTCAAACCCCGACTTTCCCACTTACCAGCTGTGTAGCTTTGGAGAAATTACTCAACCTCTTTGCGTTTGAGATTCCTATCTTTAAAACTAAGTAAAAATAATACTTGCCTCAGAGAATCTATAGGAGGATGAAACATTATTATTCCTGAGGGCTTTCTAAGCACCGTGCTGGCACCCCGTTAACACTTAATGAAGTTTTCCCCAAAGTGGTTACTGCTGTTTCCCCAGCACCTGAATGCTGCTTGGCACACAGTAGGTGCTTAATAAAAGTCGATCTCTCGGGATGAGAGAGACAGAGAGAAGGAACTACAGGAGGCCATGCATGAGTTGACCAGTAAGAATGAGGGATCCCTTCTTCAGCAGGAAGCCTATGCTGGAGACTCCAGGGGTCACAGTGAACGATAGTGACAACTTGTATTTAGGTAGTAATTTATAGCTTACAAAATACATCCATAGGTTTGCACTTAAACCTCCCAACAAACCCAAGACAGAAAGGGTATTGTTAGTATCTCCCCGGGAATCTGAGATGCAGAGGAGATAGGAAGCATAGGAGCATCTAAGTACCCGGTAAATCGAGGAAAGTGATTACAGAGCAGCGTTTGTGGGTTTAGCGATAGGAGGCCCTCAGCGAACTTCTAGAGAGCACGTTCATTAGTGTGGTGGAGACAGGCACCAAATCCAGGGGACTGAGAAAGGTATGAATGGAGAGGAAATAAGAGTCTATCTGTTGACAGCAAAGCAAAGGAGAGAAATGGGATGCTAGCAGGATCAAGTAATGGCCTTTTCAAAATAAGAATGACCCGTGTATGGCTATCCTTTGGAAATGACTTGTTCAGGCTGATTTTTGACGACCCCAATTCAGAAAGGGATAAATTGTGGCCGATGAAGGATTGCCATGAAAAGGGATTCTCTGCTTTGCAGAAAAATTCTCAATAGACTGGGAAAAAAAATCCAAGTGATCAATAAACACAGAAAGATCTACTCAGTCTCCCTTATAATAAAATAAATGCTAGTTACAGTAAGAATGAGGTACAGTTTTGTTTTTGTTCTTTGTGTTGTAGTTTGGTTTTTTGTTTTTTTTGTTTTTTTTTTTTTTTTTTGCCAATGAGATTGACCTAGATGAAGCAGTTGGATTATATGGAGCAGAGATGAGGCAGTGGGAATGAGGCACTGTCACACTCTGCTGTTGGGGATGGAAGTTGTGCACTGTTTTAGGGAATACTTCTGTGCCGAAATTAAAATGCATATCCTCTTCCACCCAGAAATTTCACTTGGAAATTACCCTACAGATACACTTGTATATATGTGCAGAGATGTTCATTGGAATATTGGGGTGTGTGTGTGTGTGTGTGTGTGTGTGTGTGTGAGAGAGAGAGAGACAGAGACAGAGAGAGAGAGAGAGAAAGAGAGAGAGGAAGAGAAGACATCACCTAATTTTCCATAAGTAGAGGAATATTTATGTAGATCATAGATGCCTGGTACCTCCATTCAGCGATTGCAAGAATGAGGGGGATTCTCTATGTTGTAACACGGAGTAGAGTCCATCATGTATTGATAAGTTTTTTTTTAAAAAAAGGGCAAACATTTTATAAAATCATGATGGAATATGTAGCAAAAATGGCTGGGAGACAAGAAAGGGTAGAAAGTGATTATTTGGGTGGAGTAAGGAAAGAGAGGAGTGATTCTACCTTTCATATTATTTTCCTCTCTGCCATGTGTGGATTTGTTTTAAACTATGAGCATGCAGCACATTTAAAATAAAATACTGATTTGAAAACTGCCCTCACAAGATCCCTCTGGGTCTCCTAGTACACTAAAAATATTCCATTTATAAAAATCTGATTTATTCACTTTTTGGAACACATCTACTGCTTTAAGGTACACCAATACAGTTAAATGACCCATTGCCAATGGCTTTCAATAAGGACTTTCTTCTCCACCGACCATTTCCTCTGCTTGGAGACTAACAAACTGCCAGGGAGTTAGAGTCTCCCAAGTGGAGTGATTAGAAACTTTTCGACACTCACTATACAATTAGATTCGTCTGAAAGGAGTCTATGATTACAAAACATTGAGGGTTCTCTCCCATTTTTCGATTAGCAAGTGGAGTCTCCCCAACCTTATTGATCACAACCCCTGTGGTGCTTTTTAAAAAAACTCAGTTTCTGTTATTATTTCTTCCCCATTCTGACCTAATAAGTCAAGGTTGGTGTCCTGAATCTCTCTCTCTCTCTCTCTAATCCTCAAAAGCCATGTTGGGAAACTCCTATCTTGCACTGTCTCTTTTCTTCCTTAGAATTTACTATGCGATAGTGCAGGTTTCTCTCTCTAGAAAGGGTATTTCTATTTATTGGCTCAGCAACTGGGAACATGTTTACAGTTGCCAGAAGTTTACTGACACGCAGAAGGAATGCACAAGTGAGGACAGTGTTCCTTAGGCTTCTCCAGTAGAGTTTCAGCCACAGAGAACGCCTTCTTAGAAGCTATGACATCTGTTGAGCTAAGATTGTGGGAGGCGGGACTGATGAGGGCTGTCGAAAGCAGAACTTTCCAACAATGTAAAGACAAATAGAGCTTCTCAAGGCAGTACTAGGTGGAAGCAGGGGCCCTGGCCGAAACTGTTCCCTCTAAAGTCTACCCTTGTCGGGGCGCCTGGGTGGCGCAGTCGGTTAAGCGTCCGACTTCAGCCAGGTCACGATCTCGCAGTCCGTGAGTTCGAGCCCCGCATCGGGCTCTGGGCTGATGGCTCGGAGCCTGGAGCCTGTTTCCGATTCTGTGTCTCCCTCTCTCTCTGCCCCTCCCCCGTTCATGCTCTGTCTCTCTCTGTCCCAAAAAATAAAATAAAAAACGTTGAAAAAAAAAATTAAAAAAAAAATAAATAAATAAAGTCTACCCTTGTCAAAGCTTTGCTTATGGTTCACTTACTAGAGATGAAACATAGGTCTTCAAAGAAATGCAGTTTGGTCTTGAATGTACGTATCTTTTCCCCTCCCGACCATGTGACCTAAACCATTATCCAGAGGTTGGTTCGAAAGGGGCTTGACGTGAAGACAATTGCGCATCAAGACCTTTGATTTGACTTCCCCCTCCACCAAATCTCCCTGCCCTGGAGGCTTAATTTGCTTTTCTTTGACTCCCATTGATTTAAAAGAAAAATTGTGCTTCCATTTTGAAAAAATTGTTCTGGCCCTGTCTCTTTAGATTCCTCTCTCAACTGCCCCCACCGTTCATGCACCCTTAGCTCTGACCTGTATTGTCTGTCCTTCCACAAATGCTCCAAGCCACTCCATACTCTGTGCCTTTACCCATTGCTGTTCCTTTGTCCTTCCTGGTCTTGTTGGCTTGGCTGACTCCTTCCCTTCCGTTCCAAATTCAGTCTCTCTGCACCCCTCTGATCTCGTCTTCAGTAATGATCAATTTACTCCTTAAAAATTCTATTTCTTTGTTTAAATTTCCACAGAAGATTTCTGGACAACGTATTAAAAATTAATAACCATTGTTTGGGCAATTGAATGGCTGGAGGACACGGTGGGAGAAAGGTGCTTCATTGCACGAACACTTTTTGTTCCTCTTGAACTTCTGTTCAAATTTTTACCTATTCCAACCAATAACACTCAAGTTTAAAAACAATAACAAATAGCTGCAGAAGAAATTCTATACTCTTCTCAGATTAACACATTTTAGGCATATTTCCAAATCTGTCTCCTTTAAAAAAAATCTTTATTTTCAATTTCACAAGTAATATGTAAATTCTCTCCATTATAAATGCCAATGCAAATTAGTCTTTCTGCTACCAGGCTTCTCTGACACGATACTCATGTAATTTCCATTCTGGTCTTAAATATGTTTTAAGTTGAATATTAAAAACAACAACAACAACAAAAAAGCTCTGGGGTGTGTTACAAACCGGAAGAGGGTGAATTGTTTACAAAATGTGGACTTGAGGTGCTTTTAAATTAATAATGTTGGATTTCGCTGAAAGGGTTCATTGGGGTGACAGGCTGTTCCAGTGTCCCCAGAACTGAAAGGGTTTCCAGGAGGCTGGACTTTTCAGTGCTAAGACTGGGGAAACCCAATGCAAAGAGAGATGCCTGCTCATTTAGAATGGATACTGACCCAATGAAAAGGGATACTTGATGTAAAAAGCCATACTGGGTAATGGTGCCTGGCAACTGATTAGAAGCCTTGGTATTATAGCTTTTCCCTCATCTTTCCAGAAGCATTGTTCATCGACTCTATGACATTTTTAAAAAGACCTTACATTCTACTTTAACTTTCATAATGAAATAAGTGGCATAAAGAAGGAATTTCTATGACATTTGACGCTGTTTTGTTCTTAACTGAAGCTGGGAGATTTATCACCTTTAATGGTGCATGCAAAGTAAATCTTATTTTTAACTGTAGATTCAGAAAGAAAATGTACCATTCTGACAGGTTTTTTTTCTGAAATGGGCCAAAGTTTACTAAGTCAGGAATCACTGAATACAACTGTATAGTATGATAGAAATAAGTAATTAAAAAGCAAATTAGCAGATGAAAATAATGAGTTTGTGAGTGTGAGAGGAGGAAAGGCCTACAAAAAGTACTCAAGCTGAGACAAAAGTAAAGATTAATTTCAGTGAGAAGCTGATACAGAGGGCTCATGTCATTTTCAGCCTAAAAGAGAAATGCATGCTGAAGAAGGCTGTTCTAGACTTTATTGACCCGTGATCTGTGTACAAGAGTGACACCGTGCAAATAAAATGTGGTAGAACAAAATAAAGAAGTTTTTCAAAATAAATCTCTTTTAACAGTAGTGGGCTACTTAGTTAAAATAACAAACAACTTCAGAAAGCAAGCCTATGAAGAAGTTTTCCTCTTTGATGCCTTTTTTCTCCTATTCACAATTTTATTTCCTCATTTCAGGAACCTACAAATAAAGGAAGCAATTTCATATATTCTGCGGATCTTTACAAAAAAGATGAAAGCTACAGACTGGAGGCTTTGTATACAGACGGGTTAGCTAGACGACACAGAACATTTTAAAATGGTTTACTTTGGCCATTTCTGATGGTTTGGGGCACCCAGAGTAGGAATTTTTTAGCTGGAAAATTTTCTGGAAGTACAAGACCATCTAAAATGTAGAAGCTGTCTGCAAAGTTTTGGGTTTATGTATCTATGTGTGTTTTCCTGCAGAAAAAGTCCTCAGTTTTGCTTTTTAAATTAATTTTTAATTTTTTTCTTTTGAGGGAGAGAGAGCGAGAGCGCGAGCATGCGAACCGGGAAGGGACAGAGGGGGAAAGAGAGACAACCCCAAGCAGGCTCCACATTCAGCATGGAGCCCATGCAGGGCTTGACCTTATGACCCTGGGTTCATGACCTGAGCCAAAATCAAGAACTGGACACTCAACTGACTGAGCCACCTGGATGCCCCCAAAGTCCTCTATTTTCTTCGAATTTTCAGAGAGTTCTGTCACTCCTACAGTAGACAAGGACAGGCAGCCCAAGATGGCCCCTTTGGTGCAAAGATTATTTTGAGTAAAAAAGCAATCTGAGGGGCACCTGGGGGGCTCAGTTCATTAAGCGTCTGACTTCGGCTTAGGTCATGATCTCACAGTTTGTGAGTTCAAGCCCCACATCAGGCTCTGTGCTGACAGCTCAGAGCCTGGAGCCTGCTTCAGATTCCGTGTTTCCTCTCTCTGTCCGTCCCCCACTCACACTCTGTCTCTCTCTCAAAAATAAATAAACATCTAAAAAAATTTAAAGCAATTTGAGGAGTGCCTGGGTGGCTCAGTGGGTTGAGCATGGGACTCTTGATTCCAGCTCAGATCATGATTCCAGGGTCGTGGGATGAAGCCCCACATCCAGCTCTGTGCTGAGCCTGGAGCCTGCTTAAGATTCTCTCCCCTCTGCCCCTCTCCCCTGCTCACACATGTGCTCTCTCTCTCTAATAAAAATTAAAGATTAAAAAAAAAGAAACCAATTTGAAACCCAGCAGATTCAGGAAAATGTTCTTTACCTCCCCTCTCCACTGCCAAAAAAAAAAAAAAAAAAAAAAAAAAGAAAAAAAAAAAGTTTAGATAGAGAACCTGCTCCAGGAAAAGAGCTATCACCACAGATAACTGCATTATGATAGAAAATAGGTGTAGGAAACAGGGAGAAGCCTAGTGAAGCCTGTTTGATCAAAGTCCTCTATGTCCCATTGTTTCTTTTTTTAAAATATCTTTTTAAAATTTATTTTTATGTTTTATTTATTTTTGAGAGGGAGATAGTACAAGCAGGGGAGTGGTGGCAGGGGGCAGACAGAGGATCTGAACTGGGCTCTGTGCTGACAGCAGAGAGTCTGATGTGGGGCTCAAAGTCAGGAACCCTGAGATTATGACCTGAACTGAAGTTGGACACTTAACTGACTGAGCCACCCAGGTGTCCCTTATGTCCCATTGTTTCCGAGTGGCCCAGCAAACATTTATTTACCAAACATTTCCTCTTTTTCATCTTCCTGTGAATTGCATTCCTTCCCATTGCATTCCCAGACCCCAACACCCCTGTCCTTAGTTCAGAATGACACGTTAACCTCACTATGCCTGTCTTTGGAATTGCCATGTTTGTGTGAAATCCTTGTACTCACACTATTAAATTTGATTTTTCTCCTGTTAAAACTGTCTCATGTTAATCTGATTCTTAATCCAACAAGAAGGATCATGAAAGGGACAGGAAATTCTTGAACTTCAACACCCCTCAAAATGTTTAGTACAAATTGAAGTGCTACAGAAAAGTTCTCTGTCTCTGTCTCTCTCTAATCTTTTGGCAAGAGGGGTTGGTAGGGACTTCTGTTTCCTTTGTTTGCAAAGGGCTGAAAATCCAACTCTGTAAGCAGAGAGGACACTATTCTTTACTGCTTTCCCATTGGTGACACAGATAAAATATACCCTATAAGGAAGTAGACTGACAGACCCACATGCACATGGCTTTGATTGCTGGGAATGGTTTGGCAAATTTGCATAAGGGTTAAGAAATCTCCAGAAAGGAAAGACATCTAGATTCCAACACTTTTCTTTTCCAGTTTAATACAGCATTTGTAATGGGCGAAGGAGTCCCTGATGGATAAGGCATGCCGACTGAAAGAAAGGGGGGAAAAAAAGGGAACCCTCTCCAAAGATGAAAGTAACCCTCAGGAAGTGTAAAGTCCAAACTGGTAATTCGGACTCTATGTGATGTCAGAAAAAAATATCCAAAACTTAAAAATAAGCAAGAGCTTGCTGGGTGTTCTTCAATGCAGTATTGGGTCAGCTTTCCATTGTCAAGGCCATTTTATTATAACTCATGGGAGGCAGAGGTTAACTTGTAGATTTTTGTCTGATAGGGCTTAGCCAGATGAAATTAAGTTCTGTCTGGTGGAATAGGTAACCATAAAGGTTATACTTTTATGATTCTGTTGAACATTAACTAAAATTGAGGAAACTTCACAAGACATAAAATTAACCATTGGCTATTTCAAAGTGTACAGTCTAGAGGCATTTAGTACATTCAGAATGTTGTGCAATCATCACCTCTATCTATCCAAAACATTTTCATCATGCCAAAAGGAAAGTCTACCGTTTAGGCAGTTATTCTCCACTCCACACTCTGAGCTTCTGGCGACCACATATCTGCTCTCTGTTTCATGGGTTTGTTTATTTTGGATGTTTCACATACCTGGAATCATACAGTATATGATTTTCATGTCTGGATTCTTTCACTCAGCGTAAAGTTTTTGAGGTTCATCCATGTTGCAGCAGGTATTGGTACTTCCTTCTTTTTATGGCCAAATAATATGTATTCCACTGTATGGATTCACAACATTCGGTGTGTCCATTCATTGCTGATGGACATTTGAATTGTTTCCATGGTTTGGCTATTGAGAACTGGGATACTATGACCATTCTTATGTAAGTATTTGTTTGAATACCTGTTTTTAATTCTTTTGGGTATATACCTAGGAGTGGAATTGCTGGGTCATACAGTAAATTTATGTTTAACTTTTTAATGGAGCTCCAAACTGGTGTCCATAGTGGCTATACCATTTTACATTCCCAACAGCAACACACAAGGGTTCTAATACCTCTACCTTCTTGTCAACACTTACTTTCCATTTTTGTTTGTTTGGGGGTTGTTGTTGTTGTTGTTATGGCCAGACTAATGGGTGTGATCTTATTATAGTTTTGATTTGCATTTACTTAATAACTAATGACATTGAACATCTTTTCATGTGCTTATTGGCCATTTGTAGATCTTCTTTGGAGAAATGTCCATTGAAGTCCTTTGCCCATTTTTAAATTGGATCATTTCTCTTTTTATGGTTGTGTTGTATTTTTTTTAACTTTTATTTAATTTTATTTAAATCTAAGTGAGCTAACATATAGTGTAATAATGATTTCAGGAGAATTTAACGACTCATCATTTATGTGCTGTAGGTATTCTTTATATATTCTGAATGTTAGATAACCTTTATCAGATATGCAATCTGCAAACATTTTCTCCTGTTCTTCTCACTCTCTTGATAAAGTCTAATTTATCTATTTTGTCTTTTGTTGCTTGTGCTTTTTGTGTCATATTTAAGAAATCACTTCAAATTCCAAGGTTGTTTTCTTCTAAATTTTATAGTTTTAGTCTTTCGGTCTTTGATCCATTTTGAGTTAATTTTTTTTTTTAACATAAACTCTGTGCCCAATGTGGGGTTTGAACTCAAGACTTTGAGATTAAGAGCCACATGCTTTACTGACAAAGCCAGGCAGGTGCTTCAATTTTGAGTTAATTGATATATATATATATATATATATATATATATATATATATATATATCAATGATGTATCTATATCTATAGATCTATATGCCAGCCCCACACTGTTTTGATTACCATAGCTTTGTAGTAAGTTTTAGAATCAGTTTTAGAATCAGAATTAGGTCCTCCAATGGTATTCTTCTTTTTCAAAATTGTTTTGCTTATTCAGGGTCTCTTGTAATTCTATATGAACTTAAGGATTGCCTTTTCTGTTTCTGCAAAAAAAAGGCCATTGAGATTTTGATGGGGATTGCATTGGATCTATAGATTGCTTTGGGGAGTGACCTTAAACTAGTTTTGATTCTAACACAACAGTCTTATACTACTATTACTTAAAAATATCTATCTTTTCAAATGTGCTTTGAACTGGCTTTACCATTATTACTGGCTCCCTTATTGAGGAGTTGAACAAATCTGACACATGCATTTTATATCTGCATATATAGGTTTTATGTTACCTGTTTGAAAATTACATCATAACAATGAAGTCACAAATTATTTAGGGATGTGTTTCCCAGCACATTGGAATCATTGGGGCAGCTTTACACAAAGCTGTTCCTCGGGTCCCACTTAATGGAGATTCTGCTGTCATTAGTCTGGGGCATAGCGTGGGCGTTGGATCTTCTTTTAAAGCTATCTGGGCGATTCTAACTGCCCTCAGTGTTGAGAATCACAGTATTATGGGAAGTTCTAGTGAAATCACTTCTGATTTGTTCTCACTGGTCCTTCAGGATCCTCACTGGGAAAGGTGGCTATGAGGGGGGTGTCACTGAGGAGATGTCATGCTGGGAACACAGTCGTCTGTTGACTATGAGCACCTTTAGGTGAGAGGAACACTAGGAAAAAGGGATATTTTTTCTTATCTATCTTCCTACCTCTGTGGCTCCTTTCCGTTTAGGAAAAGCAACAGTGAGTCCTTGTTAGAGGCCACCATCAGGGTGACACAGTCTGTTGTCTCCAAAGCCATGACAAGTGAAGCAAAAACCCACAGCTCAAGTCTGTCAGGGAGTAAACATATTGTTTAACAAACAAGTGAGAAGCCATGGAGAAATGGACAGAGTAAAAGGAGGAGGTTTGAGAGAAGAGGTCTGTAACCCTAGCAAGCCAGTGAGGGAGATATTTTCACTACACTGAAGCTTTCAGAAAAAAAAGATGGAAAGACAGGAAGACTGGGTTTGGAATGATTTGGCGGCACAAGGAAAGCCTCTCAGGTTAGCGATCACCTTTCCAAGGTTCCTCTCCCGCTCGTGCTCTCCCTCTTCCAGGTGGTCCCTTCTTCACATCTTTTCTTCAGGTTAATTCCTCTCTTCTGCCTCTTCCCTTAGCCTCTTCAGGAAGGTTGTTTCCTTTTTTTTTTTTTTTTTAATTTTCCTTTTTTAAAAAAAATTTTTTTAAATGTTTATTTTTGAGAGAGAGAGAGAGAGAGAGAAACAGAGTGTGAGTGGGGGAGGGGCAGAGAGAGAAAGAGACATAGAATTTGAAGCAGGCTCCAGGCTCTGGGCTGTCAGCACAGAGCCCCATGTGGGTCTCAAACTCACAGACGGTGAGATCGTGACCTGTTTTATGTAAGGACTGGGTACACAGGCTTTGGAGCCAAAATGTCAGGGACTGTAGCCCAGCTTTGCTATCTCCTACTACATATGAGCTCGGCAAGTCACTCAGCGCCATAGTTTCCTTGCCTGTAAAATGGGGGAAAGGATAGTATCCTCTTTACAGAACTATTATGAGTAAATACACGAAAGTACCTAAAATAACACCTGGCATAGACTGAGTGCTCCATGAATGTTAGCTGTTTCATTATTATGTTGTTAGTATTGCCCAGGCGTTAGAGTCCTCAGCTGGAGTAAGAGTGAGGCAAGAAGTTTTCAGGACTCCAGCAGAGGAAGTCTCTGAAAAACAGTTCTGACAGGAACCATGGAGGATGCGTAGTCTTGAGGCTAACAGTGAGAGATTCTGCACAAAGAATAACTTGCACAGGAGGTAAATTGGGTGGATTAGGCAGCTGCTTTTAACAACAAAGAAGGTAGATTCTATCCCACTGCTGATTGGTCTGGTAGATGCAATCCCCCCCCCCCCCACTCAACCCCCCACATAAATGTGACTCTGCCTGAGGACGGGGCAGTAGGCTTCCCGAAGGGATTTTATCGTCCATTTCCAGCTCTCATGGGTCCAGTACCTTTGAGATGATTTAAAAATGTTTTCTTGTTCACATGCCTAAAATTTCTGCTGCAACTGTGGCCATCCTCTTGGCTATGCCAAAGATATGAATAACACCTGACCTCTCTTCTTTGCTCCCATATTCTGTTCCACCCCAGAGCAGACCCCTCCAGACCCCAAGGCAAAGAAGCAATAGTACGGAAGTAGGGGACTCCATGGTGGGGTTCCCAGGTGACTGATAGACTTAGATTTTTTCCATCTTTCTGCTCTCTCATCCACAGTGTTAGCAGGGACTTATATTGCCTCAGGGTACAAGATGGCTGCTGCAGTAGCAAAAAGCGACAGTGTCCAAAAGCAGAAGGGAGAAAGAGATTTCACTCACTCATGCCTCTCTTTATTCCAGGAAATTTCCCCTTCAACTCCCATTGGACAGGACTGGGCCACATATCCACACCCTGACTTCAAGGAGGCTTAGAAATTGAGTATGGGGATTTTCAACTTTTCTTGGAACGTGAGGAAGGCTATGCTGGCAGAAAATTTGGGTAAGAAAATAGTTTTTAGGCTGCCAACTAAAAGTGTCTGCTTTCAGACCCAAAGCCGTTTTCCATTATGTACATATAGCCGTACATTCTAAATGACCACGCTTGAGCACGCTGGCATATCTTATTAGGACAAAAGGAATTTTCTTAAAAATGCTACAGGCTGTAAGCAAATCCTCATGTGTCTCACTGACCACCCCCTCAAACTGAGTCTTGATTCAACGTTGCTGTGGCTAGGGAGCCCTATGTGTCTTCTTCATTTAGGCTTCTGGAGAATTCTGGATCCCCTAAGAGGCAATCTAATTTAATTAATCTCATAAAGGACAGCACAGAAGAAGGCTGCTGTTGTGTTGCAGTACCCTGGAGGTAGCTTTGTATTTGCTTAGTTTTTTTTTTTTTTTAAGTTTGATTAAAAATCCAATAAAACAAACAAGTTACAATGTATAATTATCATTAATCTCAGAGAAAATTATTTTCATGCACTGATGAAAAAAAAATACTCCAGTAATCTCACCCCGCCTTACATTATAAAGGCCAATTCTCCAGCGAGCTCCTCCTTCTCACTGTTCTCCTCTGTCCCAATATTAGGAAATTTAACCTTTATTTCTTTTTTGCATAGTTTCCACTTTTTCGATCAGTTGTTTTTTGCTCAGACTTAAAAATATATACTGTTTAATAATTCACATTGGTTTTCAAAGAAGATACAAATGATAGACACTATAGAAAGTACAGAGTGAAACCGCCCCTCTCTTATCCCCCACCCTCACCGCCCAGCCAATTCCCTATCCTGGAATACCCCTCCCCAGAGTTGTGCACAGTTAACAATTTCATTCTGGATCTAGGCATGTACAAATAAACATATGCAGCTATACACTTGTGCATTAAGAAAACTCCATATTATACATTGTTCTACAACTTTTTTTCATTTAACAGTGTGCTCTACTCAACTTTCCATATGCTTACGCACAGACTTATTTAATTTTTTTAATGTTTATTTATTTTTGAGAGAGTGTGTGCACATGAGTAGGGGAAGGGCAGAGAGAGAGGGAGACAGAGAAGCTGAAGCAGGCTCTGTGCTGTCAGCATGAAGCCTAACATGTGGCTCCAACTCACAAACCATAAGATCATGACCTGAGCCAAAGTCGGACGCTCAACTGACTGAGCCACCCAGGTACTCCAGACTTATTTAATTTTTTATCATATTATATTCCATATAATGTACATTTTGTAATTTTCAAAGTATTTTCATCTCCCCACTCCCCCTTTTTTTTTCATAGAAAAGATTTCATGTTGACTTTCATAGAAAAGATTTCATAATGACTTTTTAAAGAGTCTTTAACACAGCTCTAATAAACTTTAGGAGTACTAATGTCTTAATAGAACACAACCTTCTCTAGCATGGAACTGGGTAGAAGAAGACTCTATTTATGATTTTATAATGATGATGATTATGACAACTCCTACTTGTGTTTATACATTTTAAGATCATTTTCCATAAAGGATCTCATTTAAACTCCATCTGATGAAATTTTGTTCTGAAAATGCCTGTAGATTCTCCTGATAACGTTATTTTTATCGTAATAAAGTCTTACACTATGAGCTGGGAACAGCATGATAATGTTGTTATTACTACCCACACAATTATTATTTCATAAAGATGAAAAATAATAGCTCCAGCATTACCTCGTGCCCAGCCTTCCGTAACTTTGAATGTAGGCTTCTTGACTATGTCCTGCTGTTTCGTACTTCTCACCTTCAAAATACATGAGGAAAAATTGACAGAATTGCAAGGAGAAAGGCAATTCCACAACTGCAGTGCTAGATTTTAATAGTCCATCACAAGAACTGACAGAAAAACTAGATCAAAAGCAAAATTAGTGAAGATGTGGAAAACTTCAACAACACTATCGACCACTTTGACCTGATTGATATTTACAGGTCATTATACCAGGAACGACAGAATACATATTTTTTTTCCGAGGGCTCATGATACGTTCATAAAAATATACCATATGCAAGGTCATAAAACAAGTTTGATAAGTTTGAAGGGAATTAAATCATACGAAGTTTGTTTTCTGACTGCAGAGAAATTAAATTTAAAATTAGTAACAATAAAATATTTAGAAAAAACCCTCAACACTTAGAAATTAAACAACTACTTCTAAATAATTCGTGAATCAAAGGAATCACAGGGAAAATTAGAAAATATTTTGAACTATATGATAAAGAACATATAACGTGTCAGAATTGGTTAGATGAAGCTAAAACAGCATGTAGAAGGAAACATAAAACTTTAAATGCTTAAATCAATGACCAAAGGTTGTACATTTACAAGAAGCTAGAATAAGAGCAGAGTAAATCCAAATAAGAAGAAAAAGAAAAAAAAAATAAGCATAAGAGCAGATCAAGGTGATAAAAACAGATAACAATAAGGGATTTTAACCAATCAAAAAGTTGGCTCTTTGAAATGATCTACAAAATCCACAAACCTCTAGCTAGAATGATCAAGGGAAAAAAACAAAACAGAAATCACCAATATCAGGAACTAAATAGGTGTTTTTGTTACAGATCCTATAGGCATTCAAAGGACAATATAATGTTATAAACCACTTTATGCCAACATTCAACAAGGCAGATGAAACTGACAAATTTAAAATATACAACTTACCTAAACCAATAGGTCACATCTACTAGAGTCATATCTATTAGAAATTAAATACATTATAAAAAATCTTCCCACAAATAACCCCCTACCAGGAACAGATGGTTTCACATGTGAAATCTACCCAACACTCCAGGAAGATATAAAATCACTATCACACAATCTTTACTAAGAAACAGAGGACAGAATACTTCCTCACTCATTTTATGAGGGGCAGTATAACCCTAACATTCAGACTCAGATGCACTGATGCAAAGCTCAGAAGCACTGATACAAAAATCCTTAGCAAAAAATTAGCAAATCAAATGCAACGGTATAAAAAGGATGGGATACCACGACCAAGTAGTGTTTATTCCAGGAATGTAAGATTGGTTTAATGTTAAAACTTACTTGATGTCTCTTTTTTCTTGCCAGACCTGATATCTTCCATTTCTGCCAAGATATACCAACTCAAGTAGGTTGAGCCTTGCAGGAGAGCCTCAAATACATCAGGTGGCCTGGTTCAGGAAGCTTCTTTGTCCCCCATGGGCTCAAAACTCTCCCTTCCTCCCTCACTCAAAGACACCAAGGTAGCTAGGGGTCACCAATAGGGAGATCCTAACCACATCTCTCACTTACCAGCAGCTATCTGGTGGCCTGGCCTGGGGCAACTGCTTTTGTCCTGTCAGACGGCACCAGAGGTACCTGATAAACCAAGCAAATCAAGGGGCGCCTGGGAGGCGCAGTCGGTTAAGCGTCCGACTTCAGCCAGGTCACGATCTCGCAGTCCGTGAGTTCAAGCCCCGCGTCGGGCTCTGGGCTGATGGCTCAGAGCCTGGAGCCTGTTTCCGATTCTGTGTCTCCCTCTCTCTCTGCCCCCTCGCCTGTTCATGCTCTGTCTCTCTCTGTCCCAAAAATAAATAAACGTTGAAAAAAAAATTAAAAAAAAAACAACAAGCAAATCAAAATAACATCACAGATTCTTGGAAATTAAACTTGCCGTTGAAAGCACAGCCCACAGATGTCATCCAAGACCCACACACTAAACCTAATTAAGGCGACTATCAAAATAAAATTGACATAGGACCTATAGTCTGTTAATAAAATGGACAAAATGTGCAGAATACAACTGAAAGTCACCTAATATACCAAGAACCGAGACTATCACAATTTGACTGAGAAACAATAACCAACTGACATCAACCCTGAGATAAATCAGATTTTAAAACATTCATCATAAAAAAGATTTCAACGACCAATTACAAATTCTCTTGAAACAAATGAAAATCAAAAGATATGAGATCTCAATGAAAAAATAGAAGCTATAAGAAAACAAAATGAGGGGTACCTCGATGGCTCATTTGATTGAGTGTCAAGGCTTGATTTCAGCTCAGGTCATGATCTTGCGGTTTGTGAATTCAAGCCTCGGGTCAGGTTCTGCACTGACAGTTTGGAGCCTGCTTGGGATTCTCTCTCTATCTCTCTCTGTCTGCCCCTTCTCCACTCTCTCTCTCAAAATAAATAAACTTAAAAAAAATATTAAGCAAATTGGGAATCACAGAATTAAAAAAATACAAGGTCCCAAATTTTAAAAACTTGCTGGATGGGCTCAGGAGTTGAGTGGCAGTGACAGCAAAATTAGTGAACGTGAGGACAAAACAATAGGATTCACCAAATGATTAAAAATTCGGCATTTGTATCAGCAGAGGCCCATAAGGAGAAAGGGAATAGAAGACAGAAAAGGTATTTGAAGAAATAATGGTTGGAAACCTCTCAAATTTGAAGACACGAACTATATTTGTATAAGATGCAAGAAGTTGAGGAAACCCAAGTATGACAAACCCAAAGAAATCCATTCCAAGACACATATAATTAAACTTTGAAAGCTGAAGATATAGAAAAAAAAAATTATGTAGCTGGTGAGAAAAAATGCTTTATATATAGGGAGACACCAATTTGAATGACAGCA
Source organism: Herpailurus yagouaroundi (assembly GCF_014898765.1). Classification (NCBI taxonomy): domain Eukaryota; kingdom Metazoa; phylum Chordata; class Mammalia; order Carnivora; family Felidae; genus Herpailurus; species Herpailurus yagouaroundi. The sequence continues at coordinate 7,536,697 of NW_024412444.1, forward strand.
GATTTCTCATCTGAAACCATGGCAGTCAAAAGGAAGTGTGTCATTATTTCTGAGGTGCCGAAAGAAAACAACTGTCAACCAGGAATTCTAGATCCGGTGAAGCTATCATTCATGATTAATGGGGAAATAAAAGTATTCTCAGTCAAAGGAAAACAAAACAAATGTGTGACTTGCAGACCTACCCTTAAAGACCGGCTAAAGGAATTTCTTCTGATGGAAAGGAAATGATAAAAGAAAGAATTTTGGATTATCAGGAAGGAAGAATAATGAAAGGACAGAGCAGAAATATACACAATAGACTATCCTTTCCTCATGAGCTTAATAAGTAATATTTGATGATTGAAAAAAATTATTATACCACATGATGTCCAAAGCAATGATATTTAAAAGTGGGGGAAATAGAAGTTTCTAAATGAATTAAGATTTCTGCCCTCCAAAAGGTAACATATTGATACTGATACATGTTATAAATCACATATGTATATTAAAATACCAAGAGTAAGCATTAAGGAAACTATAAATGGTACAAATTAAAAAATACTGTAAATGAGTCAGGATTGACTGCCCCCCCCCCCAATATCAAGTAATGTACAGGAAATCAAAACACAAGAAACAGAAATGAGATCTAGAGGAAACATAAAGAAATAATAATAATAAAAAAAGACTTATGTGATAACATAATTACCTTAAATGTAAATGATCTAAATACACCAATAAAAAGATTGGTAGAGTGTATAGGAGCCAATTATAAGAGACTCATTTCAAAACATTGCCATTCGATAGGATGAAAGCAAAAAGATGAAAAAAGTTATATCATGCAAATAATCAATAGTGGCAGGAGTGTCAATATTATCTGATAAGGTAGATTTTGGAAAAAGAAAGTTACTAGAGACAAAAAGGACATCACATACTGATAAATGAATGAATCCACTAGGAAGACATAATGATCTTCAATTGTATATGCACCTAACAACAGAGGCTCAGAACACGTGGACTAAAAACTGATAGAGTTGAAAGGAGAAATAGACAACTCCATGATTATATCCCCTTTTGGCAAATGCTACACATGCTATTTCCACAACATAATCAAACAACAGGATCTTATTGATATACAGAGAACACTCTACCCACAAACAGCAGAAGAGTCTATAGAACATTCATCAAGAGAGGCCATATCTTGGCCTTAAGAACAAATCAAATCAAAACAAAACAAAACCCTCAACACATTTAAAAGAACTGAAATCATACAGAGTGTAATCTCTGCCCATAACTGAATCAAACAAAAATCAAACACATAGAAAAAACTGCAAACACGCAGAAATTAAACAACACACTTTTAAATAATTCATGACTCAAAAAAGAAGTCTCAAAGGGAAAAAAAAACTAACTCCATGAAAATAAAAACAACAAAGCAAAGCGTATGGAATGAAGATAAAGCAGTTTTGGGAGGGAAATTTATAGCACTAATATTTATACTAGAAATGAAGAAAGGTCTGAAATCAATAAACTACATTCCTACCTCAAGCAATTCAAATAAAAAGAGCAAAATAAACTCAATATAAGTGAATACAAGGAAATACAAAAGGAGCAGATACCAGTGACATTGAAAGTAGAAAAACAATATGGGGTGCCTGGGTGGCACCCCATCAGACTTTGGGTGGCAAAGCATCAGACTTTGGCTCAGGTCATGATCTCGCAGTTTGTGAGTTCGAGCCCCGAGTCTGGCTCTGTGCTGACAGCTCAGAGCCTGGAGCTGCTTCAGATTCTGCGTCTTCCTCTCTCTCTGCCCCTCCCCCACTTGGACATTGTCTCTGTGTCTCTCTCTCTCAAAAATAAATAAACATTAAAAAAATTAAAAAAAAAGTAGAAAAACAATAGAGAAAATCAATGAAAAAAAGAAAAAGCTCATCCTTTAAAAACTCAATAAAATGGGGGCACCAGCATAGCTCAATTGGTTGAGCATCTGACTCTTGATTTCAGCTCAGGTCATGATCTCACAGTTTGTGGGATGGAGCTCTGTGTCAGGCTCAGTGCTGAGAACATTGAGCCTGCTTAGGATTCTCACTCTCTCTCTCTCTCTCTCTCTGCTCCTCCCCTGTTCACACACTCTCTCTCTCAAAATAAATAAATAAACTTAAAAGAAATCAACAAAATGGATAAACCTTTGTTAAGACTGACAAAAATAAAAATATACAAGAAAGAGTGGTACCTGTCTGGCTCAGTTGATGGAGTACGGGACTCTTGATGTTGGGATTGTGAGTTCAAGCCGTGTGTGTGTGTGTGTGTGTGTGTATGTGTGTGTGCATGCATGAAAGAAATCCCTACATTAGGAATGAAAAAGGGGATATCATTACAGATCCTGTAGCCATTAGAAAGATAATAAGAATACTGTAAACACCATTATCTTAAAAATTTTGACAATTTAGAAGAAATGGACCAATTTTTAGAAACCACAAACCACCAAAACTCAACCATTACACAATCTGAATAACCCTAAACTCAACCATTAGACAATCTGAATAACCCTATAAGCATGAAAGAAATCGAACTCATAGTTTAAAGCTTCTGAAAAAGAAACCAGATAGTTTCCCTGGAAAAGTCTATGAAACATTTGAAGAAGAATTAACCCAAATTTTATACAATCTATTCCAGAAAGTGGAAGACGAAACGCTTCCCAATGCATTTTATAAGGCCAATATTACCTGGTACCGAAACCAGGTATAAACAAAAAGGAAAACTACAAACCACTATCTCTCATGAACTTAGATGTAAAAATCCTCAGCAAAATGTTATCAAACCAAATCCAACAATATATATGAAAAATAATTATGTTTCGTGGCTAGTTTTATTCCAGTTATGCAAGGCTGATTCAACATTTGAAAATTAATCAATATAATCTACCATTATTAACAAACTAATAGAGAAAAATTTTAATATAAATTTATAATATATAGTATATAATACATAAAATATATTTATAATATATGTTATATATGTAAGAGGTATTTTATATGTGAGCTGCAAGTAAGAAAATAAAATTAAATTCCTTGTATAGTAGTGCTCCAAACACAAAATACTTAAAAATCTTCCAGTGATATCCAAGACTTTTACACTGAAAATATAGATGAAATTTTAAAGAAGACCCAAATAAATGCAGATATATATACCATATCCGTGGGTTATAAAACTAAATGTTGCTAAGATATCAATTCATTCCAAGTTGATCTACAGATTCAACAAAATCCCAATCTAAATTTCAGTCCCCTCTTTTATAGAAATTGATAAACACTCCTCCAAAATTAAATGTTGATGCAAATGCCCTAGAGTCGTCAAGGCAATAAAAAAAAAAAAAAACCCCACCAAGATTGGAGGCCTCACTCCTCACTGGATAAGACTGCTTCTATGCTATTTCTATTATTGTATTCATGTTTTACTGTAATAATTGTTACTATAATATATACTCCTTCAGAACAGGGACCATGTCTTAATCATCTCTGTCTTTTCTTTTTCCAGCTGTATCCAGCTTTATTAAAGACATTTTTCAGGGCATGTGGGTAGCTCAGTCCAGTTGAGCGTCCGACTCTTGGTTTTGGCTCAGTTCATGATCCCAGGATCATGGGATTGAGCCTCATGTGAGGCTCCTCGCTGAGCGTAGACCCTGCTTGAGATTCTCTCTCTCTCCCTCTGCTCCTCTTCCCCACCTGTGTGCTCTCTCTCTCTCTTAAAAAAAGATACTTTTCATAAACAATCATGGTATTTCAGGCAGGACATGGGGCAGACAATCGTTAACAGTGTACAACTTTCAAACTCCCTTCTTCGATGGACTACCAAAATGGGAAAGCCACTCTAAAATCTGATGAAGTCTTCTTCTGATGCTCTGAACAGGGAAAGTTTAGAGTGAGGGTTGACATTTCCCATTTAGCATACTGTTCAACAACTTTTCACAAGTGGATCCCGATTTTCAGGAAATGAAATGAAGATAGCAGAATTATCAGTCTGAAGCTCCACAAGCTAAAAAAGGAGCTCTTTTGACGGATGCCATCTCCATGTGGAGTCCAGACTGCCCAACATACTGGGAACTGTGTTTGGGGGTCAGGTTCCCACAGCTCCCTGGGTTTAAGGGAGTCAAGTCTAAGGTGAAGGCAGAGAGGGGAGAAGGGGACATAAAAAATGAATTTTAGGTTTTCTGCACCACAAAGCATTTGGGCTACGGTGGCTAATGCGCTTCAACATCAAGGAATCCCTCCTCCTGGGAACCAAGAAGAAGTCTCTCAAAACTAGAAGAGAAAGGTGTTTCCCCCCTGTATCAATCTAGCTTCAGTGATATTCTAATAGGGATATATGCCCTTCCCCCAATGAAGTGTTCTGTGTGCTAACAACATAGATTAAAAAAAAAGTCAAGCAAAATTCTGCACATTTATAGAACTTGTTAAGAATAGTATTTTAAACTGTACAGTCACCAGAAGTACAAGACTGTGCACACTTCAGTTGGCATCTCCAGCACCTTCAGCTTTTGGTGCCTGGTCTGTTTGGGCATCTCTGTTTTCTGCAGGGTAATTCCCACCCTTGCAGCATCCCCTTTTCCCTTTTGGTACCTTCTCTCCCTTCTTTGTAGGGGCCTTCTTAGGCTTGGGCTCTGGCTCTGGAGAGTGGGTTTTAGCAGATACACTTGCAGAACTTCTCTGTGGCTCAGCCTTCACCCTGGCTTTATCACCCGTAGCATCACTTTCAGCCTTTTTTGGGCATGGTGGTGATGGAGGGACACAGCATGGAGTCGTTGGACACAGGGATGCCGGCTTTTATTGGTCCAGGGGTCCTTCTCTCATCCTCTTCACACTGCGCCAGTCATCTCTGTCTTAATCATCTCTTGTCTTAACAGAGCATAGATGTGTTCAGTAAAATGTTGAGCTAGTTAAAATAATGACCATTTTACATTTATCTGACTTAAATTTGAGGAAAAAAAAGAAAGAAAGATGGGGCATGTAAATCACTAAGCAGGTGGGCAGGAATTTCTGGTGATAACATCAGAAATGTAGCCAGCTTTTTGTCTTTCCAAGAGCAAGGTCCAGAATCTTAGAACTCTGGTTTCCATTTAACACACGGGGAACTTTCCTGGAGGTAATTCAATGAGTTTGGTTTTACATCAAGGAATTACCTGGAGTCTGGCCTTAGCCAGTCCCAGATTAATTATTCCTAGAAAATACTGCTTGCCAATTGACATCTTTGTTTATATTGGATCCGATGATTCTGAATATGTATCACTCAGTTTTTCAAGGTGAAACAGAGGGACCCCTTTCAACATTTAAGGTGAACTCCTTAGTTCTGAGTAACATCAGCCAGTTACATCAGCCATTTTGTATCTCACCAGTTCTTGAACACTTTATTCTTAATCCACAGCCCTGTGGACTTTTATAAATAGCTTTGATAAATTCAAAAGTCCATTTGCTTTCTCTTCACAGAAGTTGCAAATTGGTATTGGTCCATGTTTGTGTATTTCCAACTATTCTTCCTACCCAAAATTGTTTGTTTGCAATGAGATTTGGTCCAGTTTAGTGTTCCATAATGGCTTTTGAAATTGTTTTTTGTTTGATTGTTTATCTTTGGGAAACTTCACAGCACACTATTGGAGTCGACCCAGTCAACACCTGTTTTTCTTTCTATTAGGTCATTAAGGACAGTACAGGATCAAGTATAAGAAGTAGCTTTTTCTGGGGCACCTTAGTGGCTCAGTCAGTTAAGCATCTGACTTGGGCTCAGGTCATGATCTCATGGTTCATGAGTTCGAGCCCCGTGTCGGGCTCTGTGCTGACAGCTCAGAGCCTGGAGCCCACTTCAGATTCTGTGTCTCCCTCTGTCTGCCCCTCCTCCACTTGCACCCTGTCTCTTGCATTGTCTCAAAAATAAATAAACATTAAAAAAAAAAGAAGTAGCTTTGTCCTTCTGTAATAAACAAAGCTGCTTCTCTTTGATTTCCTGGGTTTCTCCTCACATTTTCTGACTTAGAGTATTGAAATACTGTGAAGGTAAGGCAAAAAAATTATCTGTTCAGATAAATTGATCCAACATTGTCACTCTGAGGGTGGTTGTGGGAGACACAACCATGGCCTATACTTTATTTTTTTAATTTTTATTAAAAAATTTTTTTTTCAACGTTTATTTATTTTTTGGGACAGAGAGAGACCGAGCATGAATGGGGGAGGGGCAGAGAGAGAGGGAGACACAGAATCGGAAAAAAGCTCCAGGCTCTGAGCCATCAGCCCAGAGCCTGACGCGGGGCTCGAACTCACGGACCGCGAGATCGTGACCTGGCTGGAGTCGGACGCTTAAACGACTGCGCCACCCAGGCGCCCCAAAAGGATCAGATTCAATCTCACAGGTAGCATCTACAGGGACATGCTATAGGCTGTAGGTAGCATCCAACCGGTCAGTGTTTGTTGAGCATCTGTACTGGGCAGTGTTAAGTGCTACAAAGATTCCAGAGATGAAAAAGGTAAGTTTCCATGACATTGGCATGCAAATAAAGCAAAGAAATATATGATAAGGATCATTAAAAATGTATGAATTAATACTATTGAAGATGAAGGGTGAAGGAAACATACAGTTGACTAGACTCTAGACGATTTCATGGAGGAACATGGTATTTGAACTAGTCCCTGAAGGATGAATTATAGTTCCATTGGGAAGGAAGCATATGCCAGGTGGATAAAAATGGTACATGCAAAAGCCCAGAAATTAGAAAGTCAGAAAGGGGCCAAATCCATCCGTCATGGACTGTGTGCACAGTCTTCTGGTTAGCAAAACTTCAGTATGTCAGCTGTTTCATTCATAATGGTGAAGAGGTAGGAAGCAGTTGATATACTTGGCCAAAAGTCGCATCTGTACAGAAGCCACTTAGGTATTTATTAGAAGAAGTAGATTTCAGGGGTGCCTGGGTGGCTCAGTAAGTTGAGCATCCGATTTCCCTTCAGGACATGAACTCACAGTTTGGGAGTTCGACAGTTCATGAGTTCGAGCCCCGTGTTGGGCTCTGTGCTGACAGCTCAAAGCCTGGAGCCTGTTTCAGATTCTGTGTCTCCCTCTCTCTCTGCTCCTCCCCCGCTCATGTGGTCTCTCTTTCTCTCTCAAAAATAAAATAAACATTAAAAAAATTTTTTTTAAGTAGATTTTTTTTCAAAAAATAGTTTACTCAGTAGAATTAATCCATATGCAAAGATTTTGCCTTGCATGCACATAATATAGTGGGCATATGTTTCCTGTCTGTTGAACAGCATTGAGGGAACTGACTTAAGCAGGATCTTGTTACATTGGACCCAAAGGTGAAGAGCTATCCAAAAAATGGGTTTGATATAGCTTTGATGATTGGTGTTTGATACAAATATCAACTTTGTGAATCATAGCATTTTTTTTTTATGTTTATTTATTTTTGAGAGACAGAGAGAGAGCACGCACACACACGAGCAGGGGAGGGGCAGAGAGAGAGAGGGAGACACAGAATCCAAAGCAGGCTCCATCCAGGTCATTAAGCTGTCAGCACAGAGGTTGAAATGGGGCTCAAACTCACCAACTGTGAGATCATGACCTGGGCTGAAGTTGGATTCCTAACCGACTGAGCCAACCGGGCGCCCCAGCATTTCTTAATTATGTTTGCCTTAAGTTGATACTAACACTAGCTGCAAATTCAGTACTCACTCTTCAGATATGACCATTAAGAATGGGGAGCAAACATACCTGGATTGTTTTGAGTACAAAGTAGATGCAAATATTAACATATAATATTTATTGAGTACTTACTACATGCAAGGTCCTGAAGTGAAAGTTCCCATACATCATCTCAATCTTTATAACAGCACTCTGAAGTGGATACTATCATTATTATTTTAGAAGGAAATTAATGCCCAGTTAATTAATTTGACCAAGATACTGTAGCGAGTAGCTCGAGAAGCCAGGATTTGTAGCTAGGCAATGTGGCTTTAGCACATACTCTCAACTGCGAGATACTAAACTAGTACCTAGTAAACTAGAATAATAATGGTCTACCTCTCATAGCATTATTGTGATCATTTCATTTGTACTGTACTTACATTTGTAAGTACTCAATAAATGATAAAAACTATTTTTGAAATATTAAATTACTTGCCCAGACTTGCTTGTTCCACAGCACCACGCTTTCAACCTTCATAAGACTGTATAGATAATCTCGGCTTTACAGTGATTATGTCATCTTTTTTTGTTGCTTTATTTAATGCCACCTTAGGAAGTGTAACTTGTTGCAATATTTTCAGAGGCCAGTAGAAGTAAAATGAGTTCCATGTTAAACATGTACGAATCTAATGTGAACATGTTAACCGCCATGACTTGAGCATTTAAAAAAACATATGGCGCACCCATGTTTATAACAGCATTATTTTTAATAGGTAAAGATGGAAGCAACCTTGTCCACCGATGAATGAATGGATACACAAAATATTATGGAGAGGTACAATGGCATATCATCCAGTCTCATAAAGGAAGGAAATCCTATCACATGCTACCATATGAGTGAGCCTGGAGGATATAAAGCTAAGTGAAATAAGTGAGTCATAAAAGGACAAATACTGTATGATTCAATTTACGTAAGGTGCTCAGAGTAGTGAAGTTCAGAGAGACAGAAAGTAGCATGGTGGCTGCTGGGGGCTGGAGGGAAGGAGAAATGAGGAGTTACTGTTTCTTTGGCAGAGTTTTAGTTTTGCAAGATGAACAAAGTTCGGGAGATGAAGGATGGTCACAGTTATACAGCAAAGTCCATGTACTTGGTGCCACTGAATTGTGCGCTTAAATGGTTATAGTGGTAACTTTTATGATATGGGTATTTTACCACAGTTTTGAAAAAGCATATGTACAGAAAAATTGAAATTCTATATACACAACCTATATTTCCAATTTTCAGTATTTCAATCCTTTATGTTCGATACATATATGCAGAGGGTTCCATGGTCACCATAATAAAAATGAGCTATTTTTGAAAAACAGGTAGAAGTCATTTCCTTTCTTAGACATGGCACAAGCTACTTGATAAACAATTTTATTTTAAACACCGAAACATTAATTGGAACCTTCAATATTCCGCAGTTGAACACTGGGTTTCAATAATCCTCTTTGCTGTTTTTCTGATGTTCTTATTTCTAAAACCCAACTCTCCTGGGGAATGTAGTACTTTCTTACAGCAGGTGAACAATTTCTATAACTTCAATATTCAAAAATTTGAGGCCTCTATGCAGTGGGAGGACACAGTAGGTAGAGATGCTATTATCTTGGGGATACCATATTAAGAATAAATTGGATTCTTCATTCCCTTCTGGGAAAAGAGATGGGAACTAGTTTTTGAGCACCTATTAGCATCCATGGTTTTAGCAGTCATGCTGGACACTTTGTATATGTTATTGCATTTAATTCTTATGACACAAGGATGGAACAATATATTGAATAATGAGAGATAGCAAGTGTTTTCCCCCCTTCATTTCTAAAAAGGAAGGCGTCTTGCTGATACATCAAAGAGCTACCTTTATTGTGCAAGATCCAGGTGTTCCTAAATGAAAATCAAGATGGAGACATTCAGTCCATCTACCCCTCTGGCACCTTGATACTTTGTGGCAAATAATTCTTTGTTTGGGAAGCTAGCCTGTGCATTGTAGGATGGTTAGTTAGCAGTCCCTGCTTGAGAGTGGAAGATTTGATTATACACGTTCAAAGGGTGAGGCTTGCCTGGGGGAGAGAGAGAGAAAGCAAGCTGCAGGGGTGGGGGGGGGGGGGGGGGTTTGGAGCTACTGCTACAGGCAGAGAATGAGAGAAGCCCCAAAAGGATTTTTGAGAAATTATCTGTCAAGAATGAACGTTCCCCTTTATAATTTTCTTGAAAGTTTGGATCGAGATTCTCCGACTCATGCTTTTTCATACCTGGTTGTTGTTTCTTTGAATGGGATTGTGGGTTAGAAACCGGCCCACATAGTAAGGGTTTGTGAGATTTCATGAGGATTACGCTTCTAACAGTCTTTTGAATTTGCATTTTCCTCCTTCTTACAAACCATACCCTGACCTCTCGGCAAGGTCAGGCTGCACAGTGTACCGTTCTCCCTTCTCTCTTCCCTTTGCCTTCCCGAAAGGGAACATGCCTAGTTTTCTCAAGATTTTAAAAAGAATGGTATGAAAAGACACATCCTTTTCTCTTTTTAAACGATGCCACATTTTACATTCAGAGGTAATTTACTCTCCGGCCATCCCATGATTCTAAAAGGTCTGTCTGCAAGTTTGTTACGACTACCCTAAAAACTACCATAAATTAGTGGCCTAAAACAATACAAACTGCTTACCTTACTGTTCTGGAGACTCACAGTCAGCGGACTAAAATCCAAGTGTGGGCTGACCTCTGCTTTCGTTTTGGGGACCCTGAGGGGAGATGCTGTTTCCTTGCCTTTCCAGCTTGTGGAGGCCACGTGCATCCTCGACCTGTGGCCTTGTATCACTTGAACCTGTTTCTTTTATCCTCTCTCGTCTCTTTGTTCTGCCTGCCTCCCTCTTATTAAGGACACTTGTGGGGCACCTGGGTGGCTCATTCAGCTACATTTCTGACTCTTGATTTCAGCTCGGGTCATGATCTCGTGGTTGGTGGAAATCAGCCCCACATCGGGAGCCTGCTTGGGATTCGCTCTCTCCCTCTTTCTCTGCTCCTTGCTTGCTCATGCATGAGCATGCTCGCTAAGTAAGGACGTTTGTGGTTGCTTTAGGCCCACCTGAATAATCCAGGACAATCTCTCCATCTCAAGATATTTAATCCCATCTGCAAAGTCCCCTTTGCCATGTAAAGTGACCTATTCCCAGGTTCCAGGGATTAGGATGGGCAGCTCTGGGGGAGGGTGTCGTTACTCTGTTTCCCACAGCCAGAGTATAAGCACGTGCGGGATGTGCCGTCTCATTCCGACAGCATGCTTGAATGGTTCCATCTTGACTTCATTGTTTTTAAATTTTTTTTTTCAACATTTATTTATTTTTGGGACAGAGAGAGACAGAGCATGAACGGGGGAGGGGCAGAGAGAGAGGGAGACACAGAATCGGAAACAGGCTCCAGGCTCTGAGCCATCAGCCCAGAGCCCGACGCGGGGCTCGAACTCACGGACCGCGAGATCGTGACCTGGCTGAAGTCGGACTCTCAACCGACTGCGCCACCCAGGCGCCCCGTGACTTCATTGTTTTTAAACAGGTGAAATTCTTAGGCTTAGCTGACATTTAATTTTCACATTAGCAAAGTGGTAAGAATTACTCAAATTATAGTAATATTGATGGAGAAAGTGATAGAGATTTTCACACAAACTCAAGTTCCTCTTGAAGCTCCTTCTGAGGAGCTAATTACCAGGTCTGTGCAGAAGGACAAAACTCCTTCAGTGCTCATCCTGAAATGTACAACACATCTAACGTTAAACATGTGGGATAAATCCTCTTTCAACAGATTCAAAAGCATCACGTGAATCAGCACAGTGCCTGGCACAGAGCAGTGTTCCATGAATACTGAAGCCTGCCATGATCACATCAGGTTTTATTATGTTGAAATATGATGGCAGGAGACGGGGCTGAAAGCGGTTGGTTGCTTCATTTGTCATTTATTTGGGGACGATGTGTTTTGACCCGTGCCCGCCAACTTCTGGTGAAGCTTGTACGGCATTTTATTTCACCTCTTCCTTGTTAATATACTCAATCCAGTTTCTCTGAGGCTTTTTAATCACTTTCATAGGTGCTTGATACACCCATGTGATTTAAAACTTGCTCCTTCTGGAAGGTCAGTTATGGGTTGGAGCGAGAGTGTGTAACGTCAGAGTTAAGAGCATGGGTTTGGCAATCATCAGATAGCATGTTCAAATTCCACCTCTGTCACTCACTGAGAAGCTCTGTGCCTGCCCTGTGCCTTGGTTTCCTCACCTGAGAAGAACGATAATTGTACCTGTCAGTCATAGGGTTATGGTGAGGGTTCAGGGAGAAAACACCGTGAAAGGCAGAGTCAGAGCCTCGTCCACACTGACCACTTAGTAAAGGGGAGCTAACATTTGTCCAATTGAATTATTATCTATTAGCTAATATGAGTGTAAAAATAGGCCTTCTGGAACTTTCCTGTGTCCATGACTATTTTGAGGGGATTTGGGGGGCAGAGCCTATCTAGAAAAGAGAATATGTCTCAACAACTTTTTGGAAAGTGGTGAGTGTAAATAGATAGGAAAATGAATATGCACAAAATACCAACAAATACAACAAAGGAAGGTTTCTGCCTGGTGCTCACGCTTCACTCAAAGCGGACAGGTAAGTGTGGAATGAAAACAACAATCCACTAACATTTTCTGAGCTCCTACAACTTGCAGTGCTTGTCAGTGACACGTGGGAGATATAAGGTATACAAAACAATGTAGACTGTATGTTTGCAATTTACCAGTCACCTTCTGTACGCTTTATAGGCATTATCTCTAATCATCGTAATGAGCCTGTGATACCAGCGTTTCCCCTGATTCCCTAGGAGAGGAAATGGAGGTAGGCTTGGGAGTTCACAGCTAAATACAGTGTGAACTCAGGCCTGCTCTGTCTGACTTACACGACCCACTTTCTGTCCATGCGACGGTGTGTGCTTTTCACCCATTATCTTGAAGGGGCACATGAGCTATGGAGAGAATTCTATGCATATAATGATAATAATAAGCAATACAAAATAAGCACAAACTATGGGGCACTGACAATAAGTTGGCTCTGGGAGTTCACAGTAGGGGAACTAGAATAATGGAAAATGGGTCTGAGCGGGGTCTTAAAAACGAGTAGCCATCAGAGATGGAAATGGGTAGGCTTTTCCAAGTTAGCAAGATGACCTGTGCACATAAGAGATGAGAGGAGGCTTAAGGCAAAGAGGACAAAATGTTTAATTTTGTGGTTCTAGCTTGGGAACTCTGACGCAGAGTTATGCATTCACGTAAGAGTTGCCTGCATGACTGACTGCATCCTTCAGGCAAAATGCAGAGCAACTGGCAGAATACGGTTGGGAAGATATTAGAACTGGCCTTAGGGTGTTTTAACCTCTTTCACAAGGAAGCCTTTGAAGATGTGAAGTGAGTGATGAGAATCAAAACGGGATGAAACGGTGCAGCTTGTATGGAAAACCGTTTGGTGGTTTCTCTAAAAGTTAAACACAGAATTACCACGTGATGCAGCAATCCCACCCCTGGGTATATACCCCAAAGAACTGAGAATGGGTCTCCCAACAGCAGTTTGTACACAAACGTTCTGATCAGCATTACCGTCCAGAGCCAAAATGTGGAAAAGCCCCATACCCATCAACTGATAAAGGGATGAACAAAACGTGGGGTATCCGTGCAGGGGAATAGTATTCAGTCACAAAAAAAGCAACTAAGTGCTGATTCATGCTCCAACACAAATGAACCTCAAAACACTCCGCTAAGTGAAAGAAGCCAGACACAAATGGCGACCTATTACATGATTCAATTTTTAGGAAGGCTCTATAACAGACAAATCCATAGAGACAGAAGGTAGATTAGTGGTTGTCAGGGACTGAGGGAAGGAGGGAGGCAAGAGTGAATGCTCCATTTTCTTTCAAGGTGATAAAAATGTTTTCGAACTAGATAGAGGTGGTGTTTGTACGACATTGTGAATGTTACTGAATTTAGCCTTCAAAACGGTTACGATGGTGAATTTTATGGTATGTGTATTTTACCACAATTGAAACAAACAAACAGACATGGATGATCTTATGAAATTTAGGATACATGGATGTAAGTGGGTATGGTGATATTTGCATAAGCACCAACGGGAGCTTGGGGTCTTGATCTAAGAATATTAGATCTTAAAACATTCAAGAATAATGTCCTTCAGATTTTTTTTTCTATTAAAGTCAAATAAAAATAAATTTAATATTTTATTTAAAATCCATCCGATCTTTTATTTTATTTTTTTAATATAATTTATTGTCAAGTTGGTTAACATACAGTGTATACAGTGTGCTCTTGGTTTTGGGGTAGATTCCCATGATTCATTGCTTACATACCACATCCAGTGCCCTCCTCATTGCCTATCACCCATTCCCCCATGCCCCCCACCCCACCAACCCTCCGTTTGTTCTCTGTATTTAAGAGTCTCTTATGGTTTGCTTCCCTCCCTCTCTGTTTATAACTATTTTTTCCCTGTTCCCTTCCCCCATGGTCTTCTGTTAACTTTCTCAAGTTCCACATATGAGTGAAAACATATGATATCCGTCTTTCTCTGACTTAGTTCACTTGGCATAATACCCTCCAACCATCTGATCTTTTAAAAAGCCAGCTGATTTTAAAAGTATCTGTCTTGGGGTGCCTGGGTGCCTCAGTCGGTTAAGCGTTCAACATTGGCTCAGGTCATGATCTTGTGGTCTGTGGGTTCGAGCCCTGCATCGAGCTCTGTGCTGACAGCTCAGAGCCTAGAGCCTGCTTCTGAGTCTGTCTCCCTCTCCCTCTGCCCCTCCCCGGCGCGTGCTCTGTCTCTGTCTCTCAATAATAAACATTTAAAAAATTAAAAAAAGTATCTGTATTTACCAATGCTTTACAATCCATCAGTCTAATCTATTTATCATAAAATTTGTTTACCTATGTAGACAACCTTCTTTCTGCACATACATAGAAAAAAATTCCATGATAATATTCACCTGATGTATATAATGGGAATTTCTAGATGGTGGAATTTGGGTTGATTAAAACAAGCTTCCCTCATGTTTTTCTGCATTGCTTGGATTCTTTATATTGAACACACGATTTTTAGGAACATCTTTTTTTTTTTTTTATTTTTAAAATGTTTGTTTATATTTGAGAGAGAGAGACAGAGAGAGAGAGAGACAGAGAGAGACAGAGAGAGAGGGCACGAGCAGGAGAGGGGCAGAGAGAGATAGAGACAGAATCTGAAGCAGGCTCCAGGCTCTGAACTGTCAGCACAGAGCCCAACACAGGGCTTGAACTCACAACCAACTGAGCTACCCAGGCACCCCGATTTTTAGGAACATCTTATGTG
The DNA here is from genome assembly GCF_014898765.1 of Herpailurus yagouaroundi. Classification (NCBI taxonomy): domain Eukaryota; kingdom Metazoa; phylum Chordata; class Mammalia; order Carnivora; family Felidae; genus Herpailurus; species Herpailurus yagouaroundi. The sequence continues at coordinate 7,551,751 of NW_024412444.1, forward strand.
ATTTTTCTTAAACCAATCAATGAGCCTATAAGCAAACACAGAAGGTCAAGGCAAATAGGCCATCATGGTGATTAATTCTGGAGAAAATATGGTCAATTGTTATTTCTTTTTTTGGACTTTTATTGTGATACTTTTCAATCCCCAAGGTAATATTTTAAAAATTTATAAAACTTAGAGAAACATTAAGAAAGTTTCCCAGTGTCCCAAAGCACCTCTAGTGAGAAGTGGAGTCCTTGGTGGGGGGCGAAGGGGGGGGGCGGAGAACAGGGGAGGGTTGGCAGTTGTCAAATCCAGATTTGCTTGACTCCAAAACTCACTTCTCGGCCTTGAGTTATTCTTGGCATAAGTGATACATTTTATTTTTCATAGGTTCGACCTAAATGCATAATTTCCCCCCTGGATTTTAACTACTGTTTGCGTTCTACATCTGGCCTTCAAAATGCCAAGACTGCAAAGGAGGGTGTTGTCTGTGTTACCTCCCAAGAACATGAAGAACTTGCTTCATTTCCAGGAAATTATCCACCTACCACCAAAATGCCCTCGGATGGAGCATCTGCTGTGTACAGGGTGCAGATGAGAGGCATCGCTCAGGGAATCTGCATCTGAAGTGGTCCAGGAATTAAGATGCCCAGTAGCCCACTGCAGAGACAGCTTTGTGGTAATGAGAACTTCGCTTGCTTATTTATCCATTTACTCACTGTTTATGGAGTTCCTGGGAGCTGTAAAGGTTGATTCCTGATTGTCACTAATGTGCTCCTGAAGACATGTTTGGTTGTAAGAAACAGAAACCAGCTTCAACTAAGAAAAGAAAAAGTTGGGGGGGGGGGGACGTTATGACAGAAATACTGGGTGGTTTTACAGGTTTCAAAGAGAGAGGACCTTAGGCACCAAATGGCATCGGGGATGGGTTTTGGAGGTTTAGAGCAAATGCTCTGAAGACAGATTGTCAGACAGATTGTCTGCATCTTCGCTCTGACATGAGCCCTCTGTTCTTGGACAATTTACTCACCCACTCATTGTGCTGATCTGTACAATAACTATAATAACAACAGCTTCCTCATAGGTGGTTCTGAGCATTAAGCAGTAATGAGTCTTAAAGGACTTATCACAGTGCCTGCTACTTAGTAAACACTCAATAACTGTTAGTTTTTATATCCTCCTTATTATTGCAATATGTCACTGCAGAGTTGATTTCCTAACTTTCCAGTCTACATCGTTAAGCATGGCCACTCGACCCCGGTTTCAGGGAACAAATTAACCTGACACTGTCTTTGTTCCCAGTCCACATTTGTAGAGAAGACATTGTTTGGCTTAGTGGCATAGGCATCCATCCCGGGTCAACAAACTGAATGCAGTAGTCAGGGACCTATTAACTAATCATGGCTGCCAGGCACCCACTGTTATAACCACGTGGAGGGAGCAAAGGGGAACAGGTGATAGACACTGGTCAGACAAACTGAGGAACACACAATACACACAGTCAGGAACCTCTGACTGTGCTTCTTCTTAGTGATGTTTAACAGGAAAAGGGGGGAGAAAACAGTAATAAAACCAGAAAACCAAAGAAGAATGAAACACCCCCCCCATCTTTGTTTTATCTGGGATGTCCAAAGAATATCTCTGAATTCTCATCTTTCTACTAAAACACGAAGCAAAGCAAAGCAAAATCGTGTTCTTAGATTAAACAGTTCATGATGGAGACTTTGCAAATTGCCATGGAGACGATGGAGGAAATTATGCACTCAGTCTTTTTTTTTTCTTCACAATCTATGCATAGGGATGGACTGAGGTATTAGCCTCAGCTCTTTTTTCCACAGTGAACTGAAGTGTTTTAACAAAATCTGCCACTTTTATCAGCAACAGTAGACTTCTCTACATGTTAATGTTAAAACCTTTTCCTTGTAATGGATTCAACTTTACTACTAAATACCGGGCTACATTTTCTTGTCCAGTAAGATGCCCTACCTTGTCTAATCTGTGACTCTCTGATAGCTGGATAATTTTATTCAAGTCTGGTTTTTAAAGGATGTTTATCTTCTAGTCTAATTCCAGCTCTCATTAATAATTAACTAGGTTGCAAGTATCTTTTATTTACAAACATTTGGTTACAAGTAACAGATAACTTCTTTAAAGTAATTGAAACAATAAGGGGAATTTACCATCTTATCTTACTGAAAAGTCCTGTGGTATGGTAGGCTTCGGGTATGTATTGATCTAGGGGCTAAACCATGTCACTAGAAGCCCTGTTTCTTTTTGTTTCTCCATACTCTCTTCTAAGACACATACTTCTCTGTCATCAGTTTCACTTAAAGATTAGCATCTTTTATGGCCACGAAAGGCTAGCATCAGGAATAATGGCGACACTTTTCTGTTTTAGTGGACAAGAGAAAGAATTCTTTTGGTAGCTTTCACAGAGAAGAGAGGATACTTCTTTCTCAGACCTGCTCCAAAAAGCCATTCACTCTGGTTAGAGGGAAACACTTGCTGACAAAGGCCAGTCAGGGCCTAACCTTGGACTCTTGGGAGAATTTAATTCTAGCCAAACCTCATGCCTGAGAAGTCTGAGGTCCGGTTAAAAAGGGAAAAGACTTAGAAGGTAGACAGGGGAGACAACCAACAAATGTCCTCTCCAACATTTTTTTTTATTTCAAGGCATACTCATTTTACGTTCTTCCCTAGATTGCAATGCACTGTCATCTTTTTGCCAATTTTGGATGAGTGCAGCTAGATGTCTGACTTTAGTGAGAGAACAATCATCCATCTATTCATTCATCACGGACTGCCTCAGAAATGAATGAACAGGGTAGGCTCTAGCTTTTCCTATTGGAGACACCTATCAGAACAATGAGATTATTTCTGATTCATTAAGGAAGTACCTTTCTGTTTAATGAAATACTATGCAGATCTATTCTCATAGGTTGAAGGGAATCATGCTGAGACATCTTGATTTGGGATTTGAAATAGTTCCAGCCTGACTACCAAGCCCTGTTCCCATAGTAGAGCTACTACTAATTATTTAGGCATTGATGACCATTAGTCTCATCTCATTGTCTGTCAATAGCTAAACTTAAGGCAATGTCTGAATTACTTGAAATTATATGTAGTAGGGATGTCTGCAAAAAGGGATGTTGAGGGGTGGGGAAAATCATATAGTGGAGGAACAAAACAACTTGGATGAAATTTGGAGGCTGACTATTTAATCCCTATGCTTTGTGGCCTTCTTTGGTTCCCTTTGATCAAATAAAGCAGATTTGAACATCTGGAAGAGTGAGGTTGATTACCAGAGGAAAACATTGGCATGCCAGACAATTATTGTCTTTATACTACTTTCCCCTGGTTACCTGAATACTTACCAGTACCAAGAATTTTTTTCCTGTTCCTAATTTGTCTTGTAAAGGCATTTGAGATCTTCTGGGCTAAGTCCCCTGCCATCCAGGGGAAGCCTAATATCATTCCTGGTAAGCTTCGATATTGATACAATTAAAGAAAGCTACTGGCTGTCATTTCTTGAATAAATTAACAGTGGCATCATATCACTTTGTTCTGTCCAAAATGTCTTCCAAAGCTTTATCTCAATATTCTCACAGAAAGGCAAAAGAAAAAAAAAGTAAAAGTTAAATGAATTAGTTAGAACAAGTCATGTTTTACGGTATCCTCCTTGGAAGTCTTCTGCCCTCAGAGCTAGCTTTGGTTGCTATTCTTAAAACTCTCTATGATTTCTTATTCATTCACAGTAGAATACATAGAGTTTGTTGAAAAAAAATTTTTTAAGTTTTTGTATTTTTTTTTAAATATGATAATTAAGTGTACCTGTATAATAAAGAGATGAATGATGCGGGGGTATTGAGAGAAAGAGGATGAGAGCTGGGGGAGGGGCAGGGTAGACAGAGAGAGAGAGAGAGAGAGAGAGAGAGAGAGAGAATCTTAAGCAGGTCCACACTCAGCACGGAGCCCAATGTGGGGCTTAATCTCACGACCATGAGATCTCGGCCTGAGCTGAAATCAAGAGTCGAATGCTTACCTGACTGAGCCACCCAGGCACCTAAATGGCTTTTTAAAAGATGGTTACAGTTCTATGGATGAAAAGACACAGCCTTTAAATGATCCTGTCTTCTTTTGTATTAAATTTTATTCTGGAAATGTTGTGTGATCACACAGAATTCGGATTGCAAACCCAGGCAAAGGCTGGTTTGTGGTTACAAATTCTCAGGGGAATTTTTTTTTTCCCCTGCCTTCATCCGGAGCTGTTTTATTCTGATTGCTTTCAGTACAGGAGGTTTAATTTTCCTTGCTTCTAGCACCGAGGTTACAAACTGGGTTTCTACTTTATGTAAGAACACCAAATTAGCACCCCTCTGCACCCTCAACCCTACCCCTTTGGCACCCACTCTGGAGCAGCTGCCAGTGCCTAAGTTCAAGGTCTCGAGTGTGGGAAGAATGTCTCCCAGGAAGCATGCTCTTCTGTTCCTGGCCCCTGGAGAATCCTTCTTTCCGGCCCAGCCCAGCAGAGCACTTAAACAGACATTTTTATGTTTTTAATCCAGCTTTTTACTTGTCTCGTTCAGCAGTGGTGTTTATCTAGTGTCTGCCCTGCTGACATGAAAGTCCTGAATTGCTTTCTAAAATGGTCTTTCTAAAGTCTGTTTACAAATAATATGACTTGTGGGTATGTGAGGTCACACATTCAGGAATACTTTCTGCATCTGTCTTAAATCTCTCTTTTTATCTGTTTTTTTAAAGCAGTATCAGGTGACCTCTGTCATTATCCCAAACCAGCATTGTTGCAGTCGGTTTGGGTTCAATGATTCATTCTTCAAATTAAGCTATTTGAGCTTCTGTCCTGTAACGAGAGAAACGGTAAGGACTCAGAGGTAAGGCAAATCTCTTCTTCTGGTGGAAAAATGAGAAAGTAAAAATGAGGTTATATGCATGCCCATGTGGTGTCTCACACCAACACTCATAAGAACGCTCTACTTTCCATATATCTGGCCTGTATTAGGCTCTACTCGAAGGCTAGAGACTGTCCTTCTGTGTCTCTTGATCCCGGCATCTAGCTGGGCTTTGCATCCAGCAAACTCAGGAAATGATGGACTAAAATGACCTTAGAAGTGTCTCTGGTTCCCTGTTGCGTTTGTATGTTCTTGACTATTCGCGTGTTAGTCGTCATCAGCTTTGGCCATAGTTGAAGCCCCATCCCCTCAGGGAGTCACATGTTTCTCCTGTCACCTATGAAGAAGTTTTTTTTTTTTTTTTTAATTTTTTAAATGTTTTTTTATTTATTTTTGAGACAGAGAGAGGCAGAGCATGAGCAGGGGAGGGGCAGAGAGAGGGGGAGACACAGAATCTGAAGCAGGCTCCAGGCTCTGAGCTGTCAGCACAGAGCCCAATGTGGGGCTCGAACTCATGGAGTGTGAGATCATGACCTGAGCCGAAGTCAGACACTCAACCGACTGAGCCACGCAGGCACCCCTCCTGTCACCTCTGAAGCAGTGTGAGAGAAAAAACAATAGGAGTGGGAATAGATGCACCAGTGTCGGTTGACTATAACTCTTCCCTTTCTGCCAACGGGGTGTTTTGCTGTTGCCAGGCTCTGTGGGACCCCTGGATTGCCTCCTCCTTCCCATTCCTTAGTGTAGCCCCTGTTACAGGGACAGACAGCCATCCATTTGCAAGGTCACTTACCAGGGGCAGTAAGTGTCACCCTTACCTTGATGGCTAGCTGAGGCCAATTAAAATGTTCTTGCAATGCTGGTTATATTATTCTCATTCCCAGAATTTAGACTGGCCCGTTGTAGTCACTCATGATTTGGGATAAATGAGTGGATCCACATGCATGACGCAGAGACAGGCAGACAGAGTATTAGGTTCAAAAGTGAAAGCAATGACATTGAAAAAAAATTTTTTAAGTTTATTTATTTTGAGAGACAAAGAGAAAGACTGAGAGAGAGCAGGTGCTGATGTGAGTGGGGGAAGGGCAGAGAGAGAAAGGGGGGGAGAGAGAGAGAGAGAGAGAGAGAGAGAGGGAGAATCCCAAGCAGGCCCCATGCTGCCAGCACAGAGTTGGACACGTGGCTCAGTCCTACGACCCTGGGATCATGACCTGATCTGAAATCAAGAGTCAGAACCTCAACTGACTGAGCCACCCAGGCGCCTGACATTGAAAAATTTTAATCTCAATACCACTGTAGAATATCATATTGAGAACAAGCAAGCAGTTTTAGTCTTGTCTTCATTAGGGCCATTAATACTCCTACTATTAATAATAATAACAATAAACAACAACGTTTTTGAATGTTTACGATCCAGATGTTAGGGACAGTGTTGAGCACTTGCCATATGCCTCAGGCTCGGTTCTCCCAGAACAGATACTAAGCTGGATTTTGGGGTTCAAGATGTTTATTAGGGATCAGTAGTGTGAAAGGAAGGAGAGGAAAGCAGGACAGTGCAGAGGAAGAAGTCCCCCTCCCCCTCGCCCCCACAACCCTGCATTCTCAGCCAACCTGATGGGAGAGTTCTGAGGTGAGTATTAGCCATCACGGTCTCCTGCATCAGGCTGAAGTAGCCAAGCTCCATGCTTGAGTCACAAGGTGTGGGCTGTCCCAGGAAGGGCGTGACCTTGAACGAGGGGCTCTCTGCTGCTGAGGCCAACTCAAAGGGAAGCAACAGTGGAAGCGTCTGCTGTGGGCACTCCCTGCAGCCAGCTGGTAACTTCTTCCCTGAAGGGGGCTGCGGGTAGCCCGTTGCCAAGTTCACTGTGGTATGTTATTGGATTTAATCGGCACAACAGGTCTATGCGCTGGATGCCGTTTATCTTCTCGCTTTTTTTTTTTTTAAGTTTATTTGTTTATTTTGAGAGATAGAGAGCAAGCAGAAGGGGCAGAGAGAGGGAGAGAGAGAATCCCGAGCAGGCTTCACACTGTGAGTGCAGAGCCTGATGCAGGGCTGGAACTCCTAAACCAAGAGATCATGACCTGAGCTGAAATTGGATGTTTGACTGAGCCATCCAGGTGCCCCAATCTTCTCACTTTTTGTATGAAAAAAACGGTGAGTTAGAAGGGTCAAGTAATTTGCCCAAGCGGTGGAGCCAAGATATATACCTAGATCTTTCTGACTCCCCAGCTCTGGGGCGTTATTACACTAGATTACCTTAACCCACGGACTGAGTATTTATTAGACTCTTAAAACCTTAGAGAGAACTATCCATTTCCTGACTTAGGTCACATTCAAAGACAAACTTTCCAGCAAGGACCCCTTATCTTACCACCATCCATCTTTTATAGAGAGACACAGATGGATAATTAAAGTTGGGAGTTGAGGAGAAGAAAAAGACGTTAAAAATAAATACGTCAAAATGAACTTTAAGAGAGACAATATCTATCCAAAATTCATTCAGAATGACACAGTATTTAAAAGACTTGTTTCTGTTTATTCTTCATTGCTCCAGAAATACTCATGGAGCACCAATTCTACTCTGTTGTCTACCATTTGTTACTCTGTGTGTTGGCAATACCATGGAGAACAAAAGGAAAGAAGCCCTTTCCTCACACATCTTATTTTCTAGTTTGGAAGGGAGATAAATACATGATGGACACATTTTGGCTAAAATCTTAACTTTTTGGGGCGCCTGGGTGGCTCAGTTGGTTAAGCGTCTGCATCGAACTTTGGTTCAGGTCATGATCTCACAGTTCGTGGGTTCAACCCCTGCGTCGGGCTCTGTGCTGACAGCTCAGAGCTTGGAGCCTGCTTCGGATTCTGTGTCTCCCTCTCTCTCTGCCCCTCTGCTCCTCTCCCCCTCTCAAAAATAAATAGACATTTTTAAAAAATTAAAAAAAAAATAAAATCTTAACCTCTTACCTTGGCCTATGAGGCACCCTGCGGTCTGGTTTTTTGTATCTCTTCCCTTGTTTTGAACTCTCCTCCCTTCTCTTACCAGCCCAGCCATGGTCATTCTACTTAGGGTCTTTCCCTTTGCTGCTTCCTGTGTTCTTGCTCCACATCATTGCTTGATGGATTCTTCTCAGTATTTGGGTCTCCACTCAAATGCCAATGAGTTGAAGAAGACTTGCTTTACCAAACTGTCCCATCACCCTGTTTTAGGTGTTCATTGCTATGCAAAGTTAGTTTCTTTGTTAATATAGCTTCATAAGAACAGAGGCCCTGCTCATTTTATGTATGCTTATATCTCCAACATGTATAAAAATGCCTGGCACATAGTAGGTAGCAATACATCTTAATTATTGAAGGAATGAATGGATGATTACCTGACAAAAAAGTGCTATAAACTATGAGAATCCTTAAAAGGGTCAGCTACCAAATTAAGGAGTGAGGTAAATACGGGGCATGTTTTGTGCACATGTTCCTTTTCTTCGAGGTGACTATGAACTTCTAAAAGGCAGGAAGCTTACTTTAATTTCTCTCTTCTGCCAGCATATAACATAACATTTCAAATTCTAGAGGTGCTCCTGAAACCAAAACTACCCAGCTTTCAGAATCTGGGATAGAGGTTCTGTAACTTTTGAGTCTCTCCATGGTTGAGTACATTATACTTTATCCCAAATTTTTAGTTGTGTACCTCCATACTTCTCTTCGCCATGGACCTCTTGGAATTTTATTCTTCCCTGTAGCCCAGAGCTTAGCAGAATGAATGAATGAATGAATGAATGAATGAATGCATTTTGAGGCTACCTTTTCCCAGCTTCCATGCCCAGGAGGTCAGCCATCATTATACCAGGTACATAGTGTGTAGCACCTAGGAGTTACTTAATACACAGTTACCGAAATAATGCCTTCTGCAACTTGGCGCAACCTGGAGAATAAGTATGATGCATCCACAATGAACAGCTCATGGTGCTATTTTAATGACAGGTGAGGAACTCTGGGTTCTAGTTTGGTTCTGCTGCAGAGCTATTGAATGAGTCCTGGCATCCTCACACCCCTCTGCTTCTCATTTTCTCCATCTGTGAAAATAAGTGCCTGAGCTGAGAGCCGATGTATCAAGTCATCTGGATTCCAATTTTGGTTCTACCGTTACTGGCATCTGTAAGCCTTGGGCAAATGCAATTCCTCTGACTTCCAGTGCTCTCATCTCTAAAGGGAGGAAAAGAATAGCCCCGATCTTTTAAAGCTGTTGCCAGAAATAGGGTACAAAATTTAAGGGGATGCCAAAAACTCAGCCCTCAAGATAAATAATGTTTTGATACCCTATCTGTAAAAAGTCAAAATTAGTGCAAAAAAATTCACGATGAACAAAATATCAGCCTTCTCAATGAAGACAGGATCAGTGAGAGCACTCTGCCAAGACACATTGGAGTCTGAGGCCAAAAAAATAAAAAGGTTAAATGAGAACATGCTTGTACGGTACTTGGCTCAAAGCCTTTCATGTAGTAAGTATACAATAAATGTACACCGGGATTATTAAGTTATCTCCAAGGTTTATTCTAATTACAAAATTGCTTAGCTACCAATCGTCCCTAAAATTTGGAGTCTTTTAAAAAAATGGCAACTACTGACTTAATTTTATGCAAAAATTCTGTAGGGTTGGTGCAAAGCCTACCATCCTTCTGTAAAAATGTAGAAATAGTACTAGGGAAAAAAAATAAAATAAACTACATTTTAAGCTTCTTCTATGTGTACTCAGGATACAATGAAACACATTGAGCTGTAAAAATAATCTCGGAGCAAAGTTAAGCCTGTACGCAGCCAGGATTACAGTGAAACTATGTACAAATAACCGCTAATTGTTTGTGATCACGGAAGTACCCACCCATCGTAAATACCTACTTACAGAACTCATAGCTAAGGCCTATTCTGTTCTTTTGCATTGAGCTGACTGCTGGACATACAAAGGCGAAAGAGGTGTCGATCATGTGCTTGGTGTGCTCTCATGGGGTAGATAAACAGGCCTGCAAACACGGGGCGTCCTTATCACGTGTCAAGGCTACCTCTCAGGAAAAATGGAACTCGCAGTACAAAGACCTATAATGGGAAATTATTTCCATAAGAATTATTACAAAAAAATCAAGCTTTGTACTCAGAACTTTATCATTCAACACTTTTTACCCATTAACACTGACCTAAAACACATTTCAAAAACACTTAAAAGACATTATGTAAATACGGAAGGAATAATAAAAGGCCACATGCAAGTATCTGTACCTTAAAATGTTGCCCCTTGGCTTGGTGGAGGAGTGACAGGGACACAGTGAGATGCTGCACAAAACACCAGGGCCAGAAAAAGTGTATCCTTAGATGAGAGCAGTGACAAGGGAGAGGAGGAAAGAGGGGAATGAGGACCATCCAGGGTCACCTCTTTCAACTCTACAGCTGTGTCAACTCCACCTCTGTGCTGTGGAAGTGAGATACGGATGGGGGTGAGAAGGAGCCGTTGCGTGAAGGGCCAAGAATAGCTCTTGCCTCTTAGGTGTTCTTCTTAAGGCAACAAAAAGGAGTGAAGGATCTTTTGCTGTTTATGCCCCATCTTAGAGTGGTGTGTTAGAACTTGTTAGATGCCTATAAGGAGACAGGGGTGAGAAGAAACATATGGGGCAGGGTGTCCCTGACAAATTTGGACAGCTGACATCACCTCTCTGCTGTTCCCACTAAGTACACTCAATCTACCAGGAGAAATGTCTTCCTGGTGAATCAAATTCTTTGCACTACACTGCCACAAAAGTTGGTATGACCAGAGATACACAGAGAGGTGTCTACTGAGCTGAGTGTTCACCTCCACTCCAGGCTTCAAAGGCTGGCTTAAACATCCTAATTTTTATGCTTTAAACTCTTTATGTGAGTGACCTCTTGTGTTTTGATGTCCGCAATTGATTTTAAATTATGCTAGCAGAGATAATATGAACTAAGTATGTGGCTGATTAGTTTTAAGCTACACCCCAGGGACAGTCTCTCTGATTAGGAATGTGCTCCAGTTTGCATTCATTGGTAAGACCACATGCTAGATGAATTTAACCACAAGTGCTTCAATGATATTTATCCTGTCCAATACCAAAGGTCTCATATTAATCTCATATTTAATCTCATATTAAATGTTAGCAGGGGTTTTCATTGGTAAAGTGGTGTTCAAGATTTGTAGATTGACTAAGAATTTTTAGAGACACTTACTTCTCAATCTTACATGAATGGGCCATACAACTCCAGTGAGCCTTTTACCTTCCCACTTTTGGAATGGCGGCTTGATTCCAACATGAGCCTACCACCATTCACTAAGTTGGAGGATTCTGGTTGCCTTATGCTTGCTAGGCAGCTAACTAACTCTTAGCTATAGAGAACAAACAGGGTTGATGGAGAGAAGCGGGTGGGGGGTGGGCTAAATGGGCGATGGGCATTAAGGAGGGCACTTGATAGGATGAGCACTGGGTGTTGTACGTAAGTGACGAATCACTAAATTCTACTCCTGAAACCAATACTACATGATATGTTAACTAACTCAAATTTAAATAAAATCTTGGAAACAAAACAAAACAAAACAAAACAAAACAAAACCTAGTAGTTTGTACTTAACCAGACTGGTCCAAGTCAGTTCACATTGTCATACTACATCCTTCCAAGCAAGATAGATACGTCCCAGTAGAGAGTTTGCTCAGATGCCAATGGTTATCATAAAATACATCCCCTTGTTTCCTTTCTTCCTGAATTTTCTCAGTAGAAGAATCTTTTAACTTGTAGACAAACAAACACAGGAATGCATCAGGGGTTTGAGAGTTTGAGCGTTCAGATTTTAAGGCTTCTCGGCTTTTTCCAAACACCATTTCGGAAGGTCTTGCTTTCACAGTGGTGTTCTGATCACATGGTCCCCTCTCACCCAGTGAGAGCTGCTACCCAATGAATAACTTTGTAATTCATGGTAGCAAACAAACTATGTTGCAAATAAATGCAAGATGTGATTGTAAAAGGGAAACCAGAAAGGTTAGTTCCCAAAGCGGATCCCTCTATCTGCCATGCTGCAAAGTGAATGTTGAGAAATGGTTGTGGAAAAGTACATGGGTATTTAGAGGAGGAAGTCATGACCTTGAGCTGAGGACGATGAGGGCCGGCTTCGTGAGGTACATGCATTTAAGCTCCTTCTTAAAGCTAAAGGTAGGTTTTGAATCCACATCTACACTTATCCCCCCCTTGTCAAAAATAAAGGTAGGAGATATGGAGTTGTAATGTGATTTTTTTTTCAAAGGGACCAGTCAATATAATTGCATATGAAATAGAGTGACTGCTCATTCTCTAAGAGGGGGGAAAAGTCTCTTGTGGAAATCAAGATGGTGAGGCAAAACATGAATGGGATTATGGCACCCTTGTTAAAGCTGGTGAACAGAAGATGATGCCAGCAAAAGGGAATTAGATAATGTTGGGGAAGAAAAAACAATTAAAGAACATGAGAGGGGCTTTTAGTTGTATGTTAGCATGGCAGGGTAGTTCTGAAAAAAAATGGGATTTCCTAATAAATAAGGAGGTGAAATTAAGAAAGCCTTGGTAAGTAGCTGAGGCATCCCACACCTTTTTTTTTTATTGATCATCTCTAATAAGACTAAAGGAAAGATCTGTAAAATTAAGAAAAGTTGCAGAAGTGGTATACCAAGGAGGCTCTTTCACTTACTTTTTGTAGGCATGTGAATCGACTGTAAACCTAAATAAACTGCAATAAGGAAATGATTACACAAATAATGGGATACCAATGCCTTGGAATTCCATAAATTTATTTACAAGAATAAGATTAAGAATAAGCTAGATGTTCCAGATAAATTAATTGGTTAAAGAAATTACAAAAGTTTATACACAGGAAGATGCCATATATGTTACCAATTTTACATGATGTTAAAAAATTATGACTGCATTTGCACAGAGGAAATGATAACGCAAAGCTGTTAATAATAAGACTAACAGAGCTGCCTGGGTGGCTCAATCAGTTAAGTGTTTGACTTTGGCCCAGGTCATGAACTTACAGTTCATAGGTTCGAGCCCCACATGGGGCTGTGTACTGACAGTGTGGAGCCTGCTTGGGATTCTTTCTTTCTCCTTCTCTCTGCACCTCCCCTGCTCATACTGCCTCTCTCTCTCTCTCTCTCCCTCTCTCAAAATAATTAAACTTAAAAAAATAATAAGACTAACCTAACAAGTGTTTCTTGAGCATTTATTATGTTTAGGCACTGTGCTAAGCGTTAAATGCTTGTGAGCATGATTTCCACCTGAGGTAACAGGAATTATCGCCCTCATTTTACAGAGGAGGGCCCTAAATCTTAGAGAAGTTAAGTAACTTGTTTAAGGCCATACAGGGAAGCAATTCTGTAGCTAGAGCCCCAATCTGTTTGAGAATAATAGCTACCTCTGGGGGTGGGGGCATATAAGGGAAGACTTTCAGTCTACTTTATAGAGTTTAATGAGCTTCTATTTGTTTTTCTTCAGTAAGCCTACATTCCTTTTGCAAAAAATAAAATAAACCTTTTCTGTACAAACTTGCAGTGATACAAACAAAGGGAAAAAGTAGGAATTGTGTAGACAGGATGGTGATAGCCATGTATAAATAGAAGTTGAGGATCATTTGGTAAAAAAAAAAAAAAAAAAAAATCTACAAACATACCCACCCCCCATCTAAGTGTTTGCATTTCAGGGGAGGTAGGGAGGAAATCTCACATCAAACTGACTGAATGTCTAAAACAAAGATAGGGAAGGAAACTGGTGAGGGACATGGGGAGCAGCGGTCTCTCAGCGAGGCAGGGTGGCCTGGCAAATGACTGTTGAGTGTTTCTGACAGCCGCCCGGATGAATCTGCGAAGGCCATCTTGGAATTCTTCAAAAACTGAGCACAGTAGATCACTGAAAACAAGCAGCAGGGTTCATATGCAATAACTCGTAGCAGGCAATTTGACAGCCCTTTATAAATAGAATTATTAGGTTGGTGAATAAAAGAGGCGATATTATCCTCTGCATTGGGAGCTCAGCAGGACTGTTTCAAGAATCCATCTCATACAGTTTTTTCAAATGGGCTCATGCTGGGGCCATGGGCGTGGATTCAGAGACAGGTAGAAAATAGTCATTTCTATACTCAAGGATGCAAAGACACACGTACAAAGAGGTTCATCATAGTGCTGTGTGTCATAGGGAAAAACTATTTGGAAATGAACTAAATGTCTCCCATTGAGGATTCATTAAAAATATTTGGGCGGGGTGGGGGGGGTGCCTGGGTGGCTCAGTTGGTTAAGCATCTGACTCTTGATTTCGACTCAGGTCATGATCTTAGGGCTTCATGAGTTTGAGCCCTGCATCAGGCTGGCTCTGTGCTACAGTGTGGAGCCTGCTTGGGATGCTCTCTCTTCTCTCTCTCTCTCTCTCTCTCTCTGCCCCTCCCCTGCTTGTGCGCATGCACAAGCATTCTCTCTCTCTCTTTCTCTCTCTCAAATAAATAAATAAATAAACACTAAAAAAAATAGTTTGAAATATCCATGGAATGGACTGTTACATAGCTGTTTATTTTTTATTTATTTTTTTAAACGTTTATTTATTTTTGAGACAGAGACAGAGCATGAACGGGGGAAGGTCAGAGAGAGAGGGAGACACAGAATCCGAAACAGGCTCCAGGCTCTGAGCTGCCAGCACAGAGCCCGAGGAGGGGCTCAAACTCACGGACCGCGAGATCATGACCCGAGCCGAAGTCGGCCGCTTAACCGACTGAGCCACCCAGGTACCCCTTACATAGCTGTTTAAGACAGGGGTTGGGGATCTGTGGTGCATGAGCCAAATCTACCGGATAAGAATGATTTTTATTTAAACGGTTAAAAAAATTAGAAGAGTAATTCACAACGCATGAAATCACGTGGAATTCAAACTCTTGTATCCATAAATAAAGTTTTTTGGCACACAGCCACGCCTATTCATCAATGTATTGTCTGTCGCTGGCTGCTTTCGTGCTGCGTTGGCAGACTTGAGTAGTTGTGGCGGAGACCACGTGGCCTGAAAAGCCTAAAATATTTACTATTGGGCCCTTTATAGAAAACATCTACCGACCCCTGCTCTGGAACAGATTGCATGAGGTTCTTAGGAACAGCAGTTTCCTCTCAGTCCGCTGTCCTTCTTGAAGCGTCTGTGATCATCCTTTTGACCGTGGTTTTCAGTGCTTTCTTTTGACCTGGTTCATTTCGTATTTGCTTTGTTGTGTTTTCATTTGCTTAGCTGTCTCTGTCCTACAGCTGCTACAGATCATTCGTTATTCTGAAACCAAAAAAGTCAGGTTTTTTCTTATTAGTCTGGTAATACCTAACCACTATTTTTTACAGAAACCAAACAATATGGAAGCATATGATGTAACCAATGCCAGTCTCTGCTACTGGAACAGAAACTCCCCCATGGCACTGACCACCTCCTCATTACATACCCCAGCTTGTAGCACAGGGCCTGGCACAGAGTCAGCACTCAAACACTTCCCCCCCCCCCCACATACAATGGTATATTAGTTCTGGCGTACAACATAATGATTCCACAATTCTATACATTATGCAGTGCTCACCACGATTAGTGCACGCACTGTCTGTCACCAAACAATATCATTGACTATATTCCCTGTGCTGTACTTTTTATCCTTGGGGCTTTTTTATTCTATGACTGGAAGTTTGTAAGGTCTTAATCCCCTTTCACCCATCCCCTCACTCCCTTCCCCTTTGGCAACTGCCGGTTTGTTCTCTGTATTTATGAATCTGTTTCTGTTTTTCTGTTTGTTCGTCTGTTTTGTTTTTCAATAAAGCCTTTTCGTGAATTATAGTTTTATATATGTGTGTGTGTAAAAATGGGATCTCATGCAACATACTGTCTGTAGTGTGCTTTTTTTCTTTTCTTTCCTTTTGCTTTTAATTGTTTTAGAGAGACAGAGAGAGAGTTGGGGGAGAGGGAGATTAAGAGAGGGAGAATCTTAAGCAGCTCGACACTCAGCACAGACCCCGCCCGATGCGGGGCTCAATCCTTCGATGCCGGGATGGTGACCTGAGCCAACATCAAGAGTCGGACGCTCAGCTGACTGAGCCACTCAGGTGCCCCTGTAGTATGCTTTTTTCTACATGATACAGCGGGTACATCAATACACTGAGATTATGCCGACAACGTGATGAGAGAGAGCATTTTCCTTTTTTCTTGGCGACAGAAAACACACCTCTCTCTGTGGGATCCAAGGCCCTTGTAGTAACTTGCCTCTAAATGGCTCAGATGTGGGGCGCCTGGGTGGCGCAGTCGGTTAAGCGTCCGACTTCAGCCAGGTCACGATCTCGCGGTCCGTGAGTTCGAGCCCCGCGTCGGGCTCTGGGCTGATGGCTCGGAGCCTGGAGCCTGTTTCCGATTCTGTGTCTCCCTCTCTCTCTGCCCCTCCCCCGTTCATGCTCTGTCTCTCTCTGTCCCAAAAATAAATAAAAAACGTTGAAAAAAAATTTTTTTTTTAATGGCTCAGATGTAGCCTCAGGCAGGGGGAGTGGATCACAGTCCCAAAGCATTTAGTTAATCTGTTTTGGGGGCTGCTGCACAGGCAGGGACGAAGAAGGACAGGCATAGAGCCCTTCCCAGGCTCTCTTACTCAGGAGACTCATTGCACTTCCGTTCGGCGAGCTCAAACCTTGTTGCTCTCCCTGCTGCCATGTTCTCCTATTGGTTTCTATCTTCTGACTTGCAGCTCTGCCCTCCTTTTCTGTCCCTTGCTTTCCCCATCACATCCCGTGCGTGTAGTTGAGGTAGTAACACCGCCTTCCAAGTGAGCGGCACCGTGCATCGTATCTTTCTAGCTTTCCATTTATGAATTGTGCTGGACGACGCCTGTTTTATACATCAGGAAACCGGGGCACAGAGAGGTTAAACCCCTCGCCCACGGGGTACGTCTGGCGCCCACAGCAGTGATCCAACCACTTGGTTGGTCTGCTTATTCAGCACACACATTGTATACCTATCCTTCTTGGCTAGATTGTCAGGGTTTTGCTGGGCTCTGTACCCTCAGTGCCCAGCACAAAGCCCGCACCCAGGAACGGACACCTGGCAGCTGGTTGCAAAGATGAACTAGAAACAAACTTTATGAAGCTTCTCCAGTGCACCATGTGCAGCTATTTCCTAAGCTCTGCCCAACAATGCTTGCGGTGGGATGGGGTGTACTTGGTTGGAACTTTACGGAGGGTCACTTGGCAATATGTAACAAAATGTTCTCACTGTTTGGCAACACGGCAACGGCGATTTTACTTTTAGGAATTTGATTTAAGGAAATAATCACAGATGTGTGTGTAAAAATGTACATATAATGATCTTCTTGGCAGTGTTATTTATAATAATGAAAAATTGGCAACAGTCAAGGCACCCGAGTGGCGTAGTTGGTTTAAGCATCTGACTCTTGATCTCAGCTCAGGTCATGATCTCACAGTTGGTGAGTTTGAGCCCTATATCGGGCTCTGTGCTGATGGCACGGAGCCTGCTGATGGCATGGAGACTGCTTGGGATTCTGTTTTTCCTTCTCTCTGCCGCTTCCCTGCTTGTTCGTTCTCTCTCTCTCTCTCTCTCTCTCTCTCTCTCTCTCTCAAAATAAACAAGTGCTTGGGATTCTGTCTTTCCTTCTCTCTGCCCCTTCCCTGCTTGCTCATCCTCTCTCTCTCTCTCTCTCTCTCTCTCTCTCAAAATAAACAAATGCTTGGGATTCTGTCTTTCCTTCTCTCGCCCCCTTCCCTGCTTGTGCTCTCTCTTTCTCTCAAAATAAATAAATACACAGGATTCTGTGTCCCCTTCTCTCTGCCCCTTCCCTGCCTGTGCTATCTTTCTCTCAAAATAAATAAATAAACTTAAAAAAAATTTGCAACTGTCTAAATGCTTAACAATAAAGAATTA
Organism: Herpailurus yagouaroundi; assembly: GCF_014898765.1. Classification (NCBI taxonomy): domain Eukaryota; kingdom Metazoa; phylum Chordata; class Mammalia; order Carnivora; family Felidae; genus Herpailurus; species Herpailurus yagouaroundi. Next base: position 7,569,592 of record NW_024412444.1, read on the forward strand.
GGTCGATTATGATACATTTCTATAAGGGAACATTAGTCATCCAGGAAAAAAATCAAACTTAACGGGCAAGTGGGGAGGAGAGTGTCACTCCAGAGCTACATACAGAAAGGTTCAACTGTGTTCGTGTTTGTGATAATTTCTTTTTTTAATTTTATTTTTAATTTTATTTTTTATTTTTTTTCAACGTTTTTTATTTATTTTTGGGACAGAGAGAGACAGAGCATGAATGGGGGAGGGGCAGAGAGAGAGGGAGACACAGAATCGGAAACAGGCTCCAGGCTCCGAGCCATCAGCCCAGAGCCTGACGCGGGGCTCGAACTCACTGGCCGCGAGATCGTGACCTGGCTGAAGTCGGACGCTTAACTGACTGCTCCACCCAGGCGCCCCTTATTTTTTATTTTTTAAAATTTACATCCAAATTAGTTAGCATATAGTACAACAATGATTTCAGGGGTAGATTCCTTAGTGCCCCTTACCCATTTAGCCCATCCCCCCTCCCACAACTCCTCCAGTAACCCTCAGTTTGTTCTCCATATTTATGAGTCTCTTCTGTTTTGTCCCCCTCCCTGTTTTTATATTACTTTTGTTTCCCTTCCCTTATGTTCATCTGTTTGGTCTCTTAAAGTCCTCATATGAGTGAAGTCATATGATTTTTGTCTTTCTATGACTAATTTCACTTAGCATAATACCCTCCAGTTCCATCCACGTAGTTGCAAATGGCAAGATTTCATTCTTTTTGATTGCCGAGTAATACTCCATTGTATATATATACCACATCTTCTTTATCCATTCATCCATTGATGGACATTCGGGCTCTTTCCAGACTTTGGCTATTGTTGATAGTGCTGCTATAAACATGGGGGTGCACGTGTCCCTTCGAAACATCACACCTGTATCCCGTGGATAAATGCCTAGTAGTGCAATTGCTGGGTCATAGGGTGGTTCTATTTTTAGTTTTTTGAGGAAACTCCATACTGTTTTCCAGAGTGGCTGCACCAGCTTGCATTCCCATGTGATAATTTATTTCTTAAGCTGGGTGGTTAGTATAGGGTTCCCATGATATTATTTCTTATACCTCTTCCTGTGTTTGAAATATTGAGTAATTAACTGAAAAAAATAAATTTTAAAAATCAAATTTAGAATTATAAGTATGTAGAAGAATGATTGTAAATACTGTGTTTAAATAAGTGGGTTGTAATAAATAATATGAATAAAATCCCACTTTTCTTTTTTTTTTAAAAAAAAAATTTTTTTTTTCAACGTTTATTTATTTTTAGGACAGAGAGAGACAGAGCATGAACGGGGGAGGGGCAGAGAGAGAGGGAGACACAGAATCGGAAACAGGCTCCAGGCTCCGAGCCATCAGCCCAGAGCCCGACGTGGGGCTCGAACTCACAGACCGCGAGATCGTGACCTGGCTGAAGTCGGACGCTTAACCGACTGCACCACCCAGGCGCCCCCCACTTTTCTAAATCAATGAATATTTAGGTATAAAAACACAATAAACTTAAAAAAATTTTTTTAATGTTTATTTTAGTTTTGAGACAGAGAGAGACAGAGCATGAGTGGGGAGGGGCAGAAAGAGGGGGAGACACAGAATCCAAAGCAGGCTCCAGGCTCCAAGCTGTCAGCACAGAGCCCGATGTGGGGCTTGAGCTCATCAACCAGTACAGGTCCTATATCTACAATTCGCAGTATTATTTTTGTAAAAGAAAAAAAGTAATAATTTTTAATTTACCGATTCTAATCCATGGCTGTTTTCTATTTGATGTCTAACTTCCTGAGCAAGCAGGTCTAACACAATTTCCAATTTGTCTTTTTCTCTGTATTCGCAGTCCAGTTTTTGCTAGATTTTACTATTTTTTCCTTCACATTTCCTCCCATATTTTGTCTCTTGTCTTTCTCTGTGAGGTTTTAGACCTGAATTTTTGTCGCGTATTTAAAAGCAGAGGATCTTTGGGGTACCTACATCTTGGTGCAGTGGTGTTGAAAATCCTTGTGTGTTTTCTTTTAAGCAATCTGAGTTTCATTTTTAAGCTCCTTGAGGACAGAGATCACAGCATTAGGCAATAAATTACTTGTGAGGAGTCGAGGATGAGGATGAGCCGCGAACTGATTTTATAACTTCACACGAGTGAGGCGTGTTGGGATACTCAGTACTTCCATCCAATCACATCAGAAAGGCCATTAAATATTAATAGACCACAGTCCCCCACTGAGGTGTGAAGGCATAAAGAAGTAGAGTGTACACAATGGGCACAATGGGAAGAGTTCGAGGAGGCAACCCTGACCTGCCTGCTCTGAGTCTTCTGTGATTCATTCTGATGAAGAACTCGCTCCAGGTGTTGGATGGCAGTGCTAGGGCTAATGACCTTGGCCTGGTATGGCGGTGTCCTTGCTTCTTAAAGAAATTACAACTGGAAGAAAATCATCAAGGTGATAGGGGAGGCCACACAAAGTGAGATGGTTTCCTATAGAAAGAGAAACAGTGGAAGTCAAGTTCATTTGGAATGTGGCAGCATATGTTCTGAATTTGAAAACATTGTGCAGAAGGAAGGCAAGGAAACAAGATTTTTGCCGCATAGCTTAGGAAATGTGTGGGAACGTGTTTGTAGCAGGAGGATTCAATTATAAGGGCTTCCTGTCCTTCCCTTATGCCTGATCACTTTCCCTCCTAGACCAGAAAGAGTAGTTTATAAAGTGTCAGATGAATGGATTAACAAACTCATGGAATAATCTTTGTGGGGGTCAATCTATTGCTTCCCATAGGTATGGCTCAAGATCTTTGTGGTTGCAAGTGACAGAAACCCAATCCTAAAATAACTTACGCTAAACCCAAAAGGACTTTATTGGCTGCTGTAATTGAAAAGCCCAGTGGGTGGTGTCATGGCTGGATTCAGGGGCTCGCATAGGGACATCAGGAATCTGTCTTCCTTAGTTTGCTTTCCTCTGAATTGGTTCAATTCTTAAACTGGCTGTCCCTTAATGGTGGCAAAAATGGCCTGGATCTAACTACCTTAAAAACTCGGTGGAAAGCACCTTCTTCCTGGTGGCTCCAGCAAAAATCTAGGTGTGAGTCTTGCTGGTCTGGCTTGTGTCGTATGTCCATCTGGGATCTAACACTGTGGCCAGAAAGACTGAAAGTCCTGACTGTCCAGGCCTACGTTCTGTGCTCTGAAGCTAAGGAACTGGTGTCAACCCCCCTGAAACTATGCAGACTGAGATGGAGAAATGATTTCCCAGAGGCATGCTGGGCGGCCATCCTCAGAGAAGGGGAACGATAATGGCGCTGTCCAGTGGAAAGCCACAGAGGTCTCCTCTCCCACCAGAAGTCCACGCTTCCAAAGATCAAGATAACTCCAGCATCTAGAACTAGTTTGTTGACAACACTACATAACAACAAAGTACATGAGATTGCCACAGCAGAGAAAAGAGAGGGTCGCAGCCCTTAGCCTGTTCTGCTGTAGTTTGCTCTACAGTGACTAACTCCTTAGCCAGAAGTCTGTGACCAAAGGCTTATTATAATAGAAACTTTACTGGAGGGGACGATTAGCATCTATTGTTATCATTGGAATGTCATCATTTCATCAGGAATTGCTAATAATGGTGCTCTTTTGGTTTTCCACGCTTTCCTATGGATCTTCCTATGCAGTCAGTTCCCTGAGGTCATGGCCGGCATCAACACATTACCAGGCAGCTAATTAGTGGCTTGTCAGATGTCTAGTTGGCTCTAGCAACTTCTTGTGGTACTTTGGACTAGCAGAGGCCTCTGAGGTGCACAGATATAAAGAAAGGCTGGTAATTCAGAGTTTGCTAGCCTGAGAACAGTATTTTGGAGCTCTAATTTAATCATGAAGAGGGGCAAAAAAAAAAAAAAACACCCACCCTTATTACATGCAGAGACTACAAGTGTGGTATGCAATAGAGGGAGAATAAAATATACACAACAAAACCTTGTGAAAATAGGGTTTCCTTATGCTTTTGAAAAGATCTGACAAGTTTACTCATGTGGGAATGATGACTAGAGAGAGCCAGTGTTGCTAATGTACCCTTTCCCGGAATAGTGAAGTAAAGAATTACTGAAAATTAAGGGCAGTGTCTCTCAAAGGCTGGCCTTTGGATATTTTGCATCAGAACTGCCTGAGGTATTAAGGAATATCTCTTTGGGACACCTGTATGGCATAGTCGGTTAAGCATCGACTTTGGCTCAGGTCATGATCTCGCGGTCTGTGGACATATGATTAGTTAGGCATAGTTCACATGCCAGTCCCTTGGCTAAACCAGTTGGTGGGAAAGGGGTTTGGCTTCTGTGGAGGTGAGTGCCTGGAATTTCCCATCCCCCAGGATCAAGTCCAACTAGGGAGGGGGCAATCCCCCCCGGGGAAAACTGGGTTGACTTTAGGTCAGGGAATGGATGGTGGGCAGCTGCAGAGGGACAAGTATCTTTCCACCTAGGATGCTTGTTGGAAATAGAGATGCTGGGTTCAAAACCAGTCTTGTTGAATCAGAATGTCTGAATGCGAAGCCCTGCCATTTCTATTTTTAACAAGCTCCCAAGGTACACCAAGGTTGGATGACCACTGGACACTGTGGGCAGGGGTATGTGCGTGTACACACATCTGAAAAACCTGTAGCAATTGCTGTAACATCAACACAAATGGCGGAGCAGAAAAGACGGGTACAGTTTGTAACCAAAATTCTAAATATGGATTCCCCCTTCCCTCCAGAATCTGTTAGGGAGCATGAAGGACTTACTCTTGGCGAACATTTACGGATTGCAGAAATTCCTTGAATATTTGGCATGCAATGCCTGCAATCAGTCCGTGATATTACAGAATAGACTCATTGAGGGTTAGGCTTGGAAGGGGTTTTCCCCTTCATTCACTATTCACTTACACTCACAACATTCAAATTCAGTCATTGAAAAGGTGGTAGAGTTGAGTGCATGAGAGTTTGGGTTTTGAAATCAGACAGAACTGGGTTCAAATTCTATTCTTCCAGTTACTAGTTTGGTGATCATGGGACAAATAACTTAACATCTCTACATTTCGTTTTCCTTACGTGTGAAATGAAACTAGTAATACCAACCTCACACGGCTGTTCTGAGAATTAAAATGAAGAAAATGGATGTGAATTCTTAGTGCAGTTCCTGGCACAAGGTCTCTGCTAAATTAATAGCAGCTGTCATGATTCCATAAGTAAGACGAGGTATTTGTGGATTTCCTACAGGTGTGACCAACAGAACATGTCCATTCTCAAAGAGTTTAGGGAAAGAATGAGAAGGTCACATATGGTCTTAAAGGAGCCACATGTGGCCTTAAAGGGAGAGGAAAGCCTTCTCATTGGTTTCCCTCCTTCTTCTTTCCCTTTATTGGACCCTTTGGGGTCCTGGCATTGGTCTTCTGAGTGTTGCTCCCCTCCAGCCTGGCGGTAATGGCATATCCTCCATAGTCACCAAAGGGAGCGTCTCTAGGAAAGTCAGACCTTCCTGTGTTTTACACTGACATCTCCTCTAAAACCATCTATTCTTTTGCTCTGCTTGAGCAAAGACTATCTCCCACCAAAACTGGCTAGGAGGGGAACCAAAGAGGGTGTGAGGGTAAGAAAGTCACCTCAACCTCAGACCATTGAAAGGCATTCCTCTACCAGTGCAGCATTGAAGAATGTACCGCTTACTGGTGATGGGAATCATTACTAGCTAATAAAAACAGTAGAGAAAAGAAAACTGGTACTAAATGCTGGGGAGAATGTGGAGTAACTAGAATTTACATACACTGCTGGTGGAATGTAAAATGACACAACTTTGGAAAGTAGTTTGGCAGTTTCTGAAAAAGATAAACATCTACTTACCACACGCTCCAGCCAGTCTTCTCCTAGGTATCTAGTCTGGAGAAATGAAAGCACATGTCCACACAAACACGTGCACAAGAATGTTTATTAGGGATTTATTTATAATAGCTCAAAACTGGAATGGCTACAATAAATGGCAACAATCTATGTTATATCCATACAAGGGAAGACTACTCCCCAGTAAAAAGGGGTGGACTATGGAGACACACATAACACAGATGAATCTCCGAATAATTATGTGAGTGAAGGAAGCCAATCCCAAAGCGTACTTTCATACTGTATGGTTCCATTTATATGAAACTATCAAAAGTGCAAACTTCTAGAAAGCAGATCAGCAGTTGCCTTGGAACAGGAGTATAGAAAGGAATAAAGAAGCATAAGGAAACTTTTGAGGGTGATGGAAATATTTGTCTTTATTCCAGTATTGGTTTGACAAGTGAATACATATGTCAAAGTGGGTCAAGTTGTACATTTTATTTTGTTTTTTCAATGTTTATTTATTTATTTTGAGAGAGAGAGAGAGAGAAAGAGAGGGAGAGGGAATCCCAAGCAGGTTGCACACTGTGAGTGCAGAGCCCAACACAGGGTTCGATCCCATGAACTGTGACACCACGACCTGGGCAGAAATCAAGATTCAGAGGCATAATCAACTGAGCTACCAGGTGCCCGTCAAATCATACATTTTAAACCTATGTGATTGAGTGTATTTCAATTATACTCCAGTAAAGCTGTTGCTGTTGTTTTAATAAAAAGGAACATTGGATTAGGAATTAAAAGGCAAGGGTGCCATACCAGCCCCTGTGCCTAAGTCTGTGTGTGCCCTTAGACAAATCTGTTTTAATTCTATGTGTCTTCGTCCTTTAATTTCTAAACTGAAAGTGATAGATCAGTTTACATCCAAAGCCTCACTCTGTTGAAAAATTCTGATTGTTTAATGGCCTTTTGGCCAATAGGTAAATCCATCAAGATATCAGTTTCTTCAATTGATCTTGTAATGCTGCGGCAATTTTTAAACCGACTTACTGAATTCTCAGATCTTAAACACAACAGTCCAATAGAATGAACTTTTTCAAGCTTTGAAAAGAGATCAATATAAGCCTGAGGTCCTCATGTTAAGTCTGTTATCAGTACCTGCAGATTCATAAGCAATTCTCAGACGAGGGATGTGTAAGAATGATACTTACGGGTTGGAATTACAAGAGAAATATGATCACATTTTCTTAACATCAGCTTAATAGACCGTAGAGTAACTGCACCAACTCACACACCGTCTCTCTACAACACCTTCCTGGTACTCTTCTGTGCACCTAACATTGCTCTTCTGGAATCCAGAAGTACTTTGCCCGCTTAAGTAAAAATTCTTATTTTACTAATGTGATCTTGGGGAAATTATATAATTTCTCCATGCTTCTCATCTCTAAAGTGCATAAAATAACAGAACTCCTGCAAGGATTAGAGGAGATGGGGCATGTAAAATATTTCAGAACAGTTACTGGCACGATGTTAGTTCTCAGATAAATGTTTACTGCAATTGTTCTAATTAATATCTCTGGGCGATATACTTATTTAAGTACATGTTCGTCCTTAAGGGACGAAGCTGTCACTGCTTCGGGTTCATCTTTGTGTCCCCTAAGACCGAGCACACAGTAGGCATTCAATAAATGGTGTTTGGATGAAGGCACAGATAATGAGTTGTAGAAACTAGAGGGACTTGGGATGTTAATTCCTTCATTGGACACACAGCCTCTGTATGAATCTTGCTGACTGCAAAGGAAATGTCACCAACTGTCAGAGATACAGCAACACATTGCTCAAGCATATGTGCTAGGGAAGCCAGAAACTTGTTATTGTATGTGTGAGAAATCCACAACCAACACAGTCAAAGAAACGTTCTTGCACTCACTGGACTCCAACAATGTATTTATATACATTTCATTCTCCCGTGAGTTTACAGGGGTCATTTACCGTTGCCCTTCTTTGGAGCGAGGTCATGGGGCAGAATTATAACCCCAGTTTGTTGCTTTCCCTCCCCCTGTGCTTTCTCACTGATTATCTGAGGGCCTTTTTCTTCCCCCAGGCTTGAGTCATTCAATTTAAAAGTTGCAAAAGAGACTTTAATACTCAGAGAAAAAGGCTTGTGGCCCAAAGATTTTAAATGCAGGTTTCTGGGGTAAGTTTTCCTACTCCCCAGAAGGAGATAAGCGGAAGAGGGGAGAGCTGCTGGGGACACCATTCGAACTGGAAGCTGACTCAGTTCTGAAGTCATTTTGTTGCTATCCAGGCGAAACCCCTAAGTACCGGTAGCCAGCCTGTCTGCCAATGTGTTCATTTTGAAGTGAAGTCTCCAGGTGACCTAGAAATTCTGCCTAGTTCTACACACAAACCTTCACCAAGCCATTGCTTGTAGGCAACCGCCATGTTTCTGCTCTAGGAGGCTCTTCCCACACTTCAAATAAAGAATGTGAGACATGGATTCATTATAGGCTGACAGTAGTACATTCGTAAAGCCTAGATCAAGGTGGGGCAGCACAGCATCTGCTAAATTTACCCTATGAGCCATGACACCTGTGGACATTTCTTCTTTTACAGTAGTGGGGAAAGTTCTAGAATCAGAGCGCATGATTGGATTCTAATCCAACTCGACCATTTTCTAGCTGTATGACTTTGGATGCATTTCTCAACCCATGTTGTCATCCTTTCAGTGACAATATTCATGAGTTGTAAGCAACAGAAACTGACTCTAGCTTAAGCAAAAATAGGTAATTAGAAGGTTATCAGGGGCTCATGGATTTGAAGGCAGCATACATGGAATGTTAGGAAGAAGGCAGCTCTCAGTGGTCTCCCGGTCATAGACATCCGGTCTGAATTCAGTCCCATTCTGTCTCTGCCCCATATTCAGATTCTAGGAAGCACTGGCTTAGCCTAGAAGTCTGGGCTGCATACACCTTGACACCTGAGCCTTTGTGTAAAAGTCTCAGCTGGAGAGTATTCCCTGAGAAGAATAATTTCTCAAGGAAAAGAGCGAATGTTAAGAATTGTAGATTTGGGGTGGTCCCCAAACAAAAATGCTCATTGTATGAATTTACATGACTTTTGTGAGCATTAGAATGAGATCACGTATGTTAAGCTCTTTGCGCGGGGCTTGGAACAAGACTAGACACTCGATAAATATTAGCTGTTACCATCCACTGGGGTGTGGGCTCCATGAGGCCAGATGCTGTGTCTGTGTTTGTCCACCCCTAGTGGACAATATCAGTAAGTCACTAAATAGTTGTTGCATGAATGAATGAGTATGTAATCAATGTGTGTTATTGTATAATCAATGTGTTCTATTGTATATTTATAAAGTACATGGTATAGTTTTGGATAAAACCAGATAAAATGTGAAAAAGTGAAACTTATCATTGCTTTTGGTTTGTTTTAACAATTAGGAAATAGTTTTAAAAATTCATATCCTTGACCCCTGAAGTAAATTCCCTAATGATAATATCTGGACATTTTTTTTTTTCAACGTTTATTTATTTTTTGGGGACAGAGAGAGACAGAGCATGAACGGGGGAGGGGCAGAGAGAGAGGGAGACACAGAATCGGAAACAGGCTCCAGGCTCTGAGCCATCAGCCCAGAGCCCGACGCGGGGCTCGAACTCATGCACCACGAGATCGTGACCTGGCTGAAGTCGGACGCTTAACCGACTGCGCCACCCAGGCGCCCCGATATCTGGACATTTTAACATCAGTGCTTCTAATGGCACTGAATTAGTGACTGCTAGATGGGTCACTTCCTAGAATGAAATCTGTTAGTTCATCTTCACACCTTATCTTTTGTTTGAGAGTCATTATGATTGCTGTTTTTAACTATACAGAAGTCAGGCCATGGTTGATGTGCTGCTTCTTTATCAGGGACCCAATCTCTGTGATCTTTAGATACTTGAGTTATGATCCTTAGGTACTTGAGTTGTGATCTTTAATAATATTTAATTGTTGGGCTTCTACTCTTAAGGGAGATTTTTTTGTGCCAATCATTCACGCATTCTTTGATTCAGCCAACCAGTATTTATTGAGTGTCCACTTTGTGCCAGCATCAGCGCTGACAGCCAGACAGTCACATGATGAACAAAAGTAAACACACTCACGGGGTGCCTGGCTGGCTCAGTCAGTGGAGACGGTGACTCTTGGTCTCGGGGTGGTGGATTTGAGTCCCACATTGGGTGTCAGTGTTTACTTAAAAAAAATAATAAAATAAAACGACTTGAGAAAAAGTAAACGCACTCAGGTCCATGTGGAACTAAATGTTTGGTATTTGACATGAATCAAACACTCACAAATACATATAAAACCAACTGTGATGAGTTGTTATTAAAGAGAGGTATGTGTTGTTTGTAAAAGGGGCTCTGGTCTTGTCTGGATATTAGGAATGTCTTCTCCCACTAAGTGATTCTTGAGCTGAGAGCTGATGGATGGGCCGGCATTCAGTTGGCAAAAAGGAGAGGGAGTTCCAGGGAGCATGAGCTGAATGTGTGCACGCTCTGAGGTCAGAAGGAACTTGCCAGTGGAAGACAGAGGAAAGGCCAGGGTAGCGGAAGCAGCGAAGTGAGGAATGCAGTGTGGGTTGCGTCTGGAGAGTTGGTCGAGTGCCAGATCGCACAGGGTTTTGTGGGTCACGTTAAGGAGTTTGGTCAGCAATGGATTTTGATCATGGACGTGACCCAGTACCATGTGCGCTTAAAAAGACGAGTGAAGCCGTGGCTTGGAAAGAGGATCAGAGGGGCGGGGGTGATGGCAACACTGCGGTGTATTAATTGTGACTCAGAAGTCTGCTGAGACATGTCTCGGGTTGGTGTGTGTAGCAGATGACAAGTGTGGTAAGAACTGTCCCAGCAGGCATGTCGCCTCCCGTCTATCACCCACATTTGAGAGCTGACAGCTCAAACACTGCTGAATGCTGGCCTCTGCAGAGGCCTCGGTAGCAGGTGGGTTCCTGTATCTTCCCAGTAGATCACAGGGACTTCCATAACATGAAAGAAAAAGATAAAAAAAAAAAGATGATACTTCGATTCTCTCGGCCCCAGCTAGGTTTAATCCTTCCCATGGTCATTTAGAAAAGTATTTGCGACTGTTCTACCGATCTTGCGTTCAGTGATTGTTCGTTCATTCACTTATCCAACAGTTTCATTCTTCCCATGCCCGCTCTTGCTCTAGGTGCTGGGGAGCCAAAGATGAATGAAAAAGTCTCTTCCCTCCTCCAGAGAGAGCACATTCTGACAGGAGGAGAGATCAAAATAGGAACAATGAACTAATGCACCGTGGTGGGTTGTATGATAGATCTGTGTCCACAATGATGTGCAAGCCTTGGAAAGGGAGGTGATGGGGAAGGTGACAGCGAAGGCTTTGCTGAGGGGGCCGTTTTGGGCTTGGTTATGGCAGCTCTGAGTTATAACTGAAGAAGAAGGAAATCTGTATTAGAGGAAGAAAATATTTTAGTTTAAATATGAAGTATGGAAGACGTATTTGGTTAGTGGAATATACATACATCATGCATGATTTATTTATTTATTTATTTATTTATTTATTTATTTTTAAATATTTATTTGTTTATTTTTGAGAGAGACAGAGCACAAGCGGGGGAGGGCCAGAGAGAGAGGGAGATACAGAATCCGAAGCAGGCTCCAGGCCCTGAGCTTTCAGCACAGAGCCTGATGTGGGGCTCAAATCCCCAAACCGTGAGATCATGACCTGAGCCAAAGTCGGACGCTCAAACGACTGAGCCACCCAGGCGTCCCACATCATGTATGTTTTAAGCGTATGCTGGGAAAAGTTCTGTACGGCACATTGTTTGAAATGGAATGTTCTAACCCTGTGTTTGTCCAGTGTGGTAGTCATCAATCATTTATGGCTGTTTATATTTACATCACTTAAAATTAAATAAAAATTAAAAAAACAACAACACAGTTCCTCAGGAACAGTAGTCTCACTCTACAATCTCCATAGCCCCAGGTGTCTTAGTGGGTACCATACTGGGCAGCACAGACATAGAATATTCCCTCATCATGGAAAGTCCTATTGGAAAGTGCTGTCCTACTTGGGTTTAGGAGAACATGAATTGATCAGAGTAGTTCTAGGAACACGTCAGTAAGGGTTGGTAAGAGAAGAGGTCGTAGTTTGTTCAGCTTCTCCTGACCAACAAATGAGGTAAGCCAGTTGGAGATTAACCAAAGGACGCAGTGGATTTGCCTGAGGCACTGGAGGGGGTTTTGGTCTCCCGTTAATGACGTCATAAGGAGAAAAGTCACATGCAAATGAGATGAACAGGAAGAGTGTGTGGTCTGGCTGATTTGGTTGCAGAGGGAAGTCGGGGAATATTTGCGGGAATATGTGGGGAGGGTTGTGTTCCAAAGGAGCAAGATGACGCGTCAGGGGGCAGTGGGGGGCAGTGGGACCGTAGTAAACAGAGTGGTCGAACAAAGGCTCTGAGCTGGAGAACTTACCAGCGCTTTGGGATGTGGCGTGAGCGCTGACTCCGGGGCGGCCAGCAGAAATCCAGAAGGTGGTTGTAAACCCAGACTGCCCTTGCCTGTGGACCCTGCAGCCTCTGCGCAGGGGAAGCAGGACCGGCCGAGACAGTCGCACTCTTTCTCCGGGAATTGGCTCGGGTAGTGGAGTTTTGTCAGCTTGTTTCGGGACTTCCCACCTTTCGCTACCAGCAAAGAGGGGTGCAGCCTAGCCAGAGGTGTTCATTTGCGTGGGAGGTTTGGATGTGGATTGAAGAAGCCCGGAAAACTTGTTTAAAGGCACGAAGGGGGAAAATGCAGGGCACGTTTGGGACACAATCCTGTGACTGAAACAAAGAGCATATGAGGAAGGTAGTGGTCAATGAGGCGGGTAAATGGGACAGGACTGCCCAGGGTCTGCTGGAATGTGGTGACAGTGGGAGGCACAGTAGAATATTGTGATCTTTGGAGCCGGAGCCCTCCCACCTGCTGGCTCTGTGAACTGGGGCGAGTTGCTACTTTTTGTGCTGCAGTTTCCTCGTAATCACCCCCTGTAAGTAGGAATTTCCTACTAAAATGAGTAGCAACATTTTAAATTCAGTAAAACTTTGGGGGGCCGAGTAACTTGTTCTGCGAGTGTTCCGCAAGACGAGCAAACATTTCTAATACATTTTAACTTGATAAATGAGCGAAGTCTTGCAATATGAGTCGTACGTGATGCTGAACATCACATGATCATAACTGAGCCAGTGGTTCTTGAAACTCGCTTTGATGTACTACAATTTCGATGTGCCAAAAATTACAGCTTCTTTATTTCCATACCTCATCTAAACATCTTGAGTGCCCTTTCCCTAAACCTTGCTTACACATTTGCATAGACCTTCAGTTCTGCTGCTCTCCAAGAGTTGCCTTTCTTTCTCTCTCTCCTCAGCTGGTGCCTGTGTATATAAATCATGTGTATTGCCACGGCCGGGGGCCTAGACCACTTGTTGGTCCACACCTCCAAGTGTTTGCTGGCCTTGTGAACATGTCCTTGGTCCCTCCTGGTAACTGCCACTGAAGTTCAGAGATGGCAAGACTTATTTTCTTGGTTAGTTTTCTTCGGTGTGTTTTCCTGCCCTTCCACGCTGATGTGGGCAATCTTGCTGCAGATGCCGTGAATCTCAGCCACATCCTGCCTCTGAGCCCACACTCTGGTTGTCCACCCCGAGCCTCTGCGACAAAGTCACCTCTCAGTCCGTTGCTGACTCTCAGTCTTTTTGTATTCCTCACGAGGTGCATGTGGAAACATCTGGATTCCTCCCATGCCACTTCTGCCCCAAACAGGCCATGCTTCCTTTTCCTCTGTTGCTACGTATTTGTTAGAGGGAAGCATGGGCTCTTTCCATAATTACAAGTAGAAGGTAGGGCTCAAATCTCTGAGGCTTTCAGCTCCCATCTCATGCTTTCTGGTGTTTTTGCTGTCTTTCACTGGCCCACCCAAGCTCTTGACCCTGAAGGGATGTCAGTATCCTTGTGCCTGACCTCCGGCCACCTTTCCTCTTCCTGCACAGTCTGCTCTAGACTCCCTTACCGAGCAAATATTCTCTGCTTCCTGCCTGGGCAGCTGGGAAATTTCCTTTTGTCCTATTTTGATTTCTAGGTTCCTCTGGCTTGTGGTGGTGGTAGTGTTGGGGGCGGTGGTGGTGGTGGGCGGGGGGGTAAGTACATTCAGATCTTAATGCTTTGCCTTTGATATATTCAAGGGAGATTTTAGAATTGCTTTTTCTTTCTCGACTCAGTCTAGCTTCCAAAATCATTGTTTCACAATGCGTCATTGTCCTAAAGAGATGGTGATTAATAGAAACGCCAACAGATGAAGTTGGAGAATGCAAGAATCTTAAATGGCAAAGAATATAGAGACAGACTGTTATAGCACAATTTGTTCCTGCAGGGTCTTGGTGGGATGGCTTCTCCGGTCCCTGAAGTCCTCCATAAGGACCTACAGCAATGAAACGTATCACCTGTGCTGAGGACTCTGCCAGGTATGAGGTTCCTTTGCCATTCTTTTTTTGTTTGTTTGTTTTTGTTTTTTCTCTAAGCTCCTCTAGCCTTTTTTCCTGCCTTTTTTTTTTTTTTTTTTTAACATAGTGCTTTGTTGCTTTCAGGTGTATACTGTCACTATCGTGCCATTCGTAATCAGGTGCCTGTCTTCTATTTCACCCGTCCCTCACTGCCCTCCCCTCTGGTAACCATCAGTTTGTTCTCTGTAATTAAGACTGTTTCTTGATGTCTCTCTCTCTCTTTCTCTCTCTCTGCCTTTTCCCTTTGCTCGTCTGTTCTATCCTGCCTGCCTTATCTGGAGATTCTGGCACACCAGGTATGCCATACGTATTGGAGCAGTACAGTTCTGACTCCTTCCTTAGTGTTCACTGTAGCCCTGACTGAAGTGAAGGTCCCTTCCCACAAGGACCCACCCTTCAGCCTCTGAGGTCCGTTCTTTTTTTTTTTTTTTAATGTTTATTTATATTTGAGAGAGAGAGAGAGAGCGACAGAATGTGAACGGGGGAGGGGCAGGGAGAGAGGGAGACACGGAATCTGAAGTAGGCTCCAGGCTCTGAGCTGTCAGCACACTCACGAACCGTGAGATCATGACCTGAGTCAAAGTCAGACGCTTAACTGACTGAGCCACCCACGTGCCCCTCTGAGATCCATTCTTGTAGCACGAGACTCCAACCCTGAATTTCACGGTCATAGCTGAGCAGTATATTTTACTGTCTTAGCCCAGGGTTTCTCAACCTTGGCATGATTCACATTTGGGGCTGGGTAACTCTGTTGTGGGGGGCCGTCCCGTGTGCGGTAGGATGTGGAGCAGCTTCCTTGACCTCCACCTACTAGATACATCCCTTCCCTGTTGTGATGGTCAAAAATGTCTCCAGATTTTGTCAAAGGTCCCCTGGGGGACACATCGTCGTGAGTTGGAAACCCCTGCTCTGCTGTGTATCTATCTGCTTTACTCAGGAAAAATTGAAACCATTCACTCAGTAGACAAAAGGCCATAGGGCACAATCTTGAAGAGAAATTTTAAAAATCTTTTTTTTTTTTCTAGAATTTCAATTCTAGGCTTTTCTAAATTTTTTTATTTTCAATGTTTTTATTTATTTTTGGGACAGAGAGAGACAGAGCATGAACGGGGGAGGGGCAGAGAGAGAGGGAGACACAGAATCGGAAACAGGCTCCAGGCTCCGAGCCATCAGCCCAGAGCCTGACGCGGGGCTCGAACTCACGGACCGCGAGATCGTGACCTGGCTGAAGTCGGACGCTTAACCGACTGCGCCACCCAGGCGCCCCTAAAAATCTTTAATCATTTATAACATGTTGTAATTGTTATGCTGTTAAATGAATTGCATATACAATGCTCAGCCTATAGGTTTTTCTAATGGTTACTATAAGGATTTTGGACTTAATTCAGTAGGAAAGCAGTTTGTCATTGAAGATTTTTAAAACAGCGTCCTGACAATATTAGGTTTATGTTTTAGAAAGGTATCTCTGTGGAGGCTTGATCCAATAAGGTACGGTTGGTGACAGCAAGATTAGTCAGTTTAGACAGAGAATTCTGATTTTCCCAAGACCGATAGGACAGTCTGGACCAGATATGTATATAAATACTGGTTGGAGCTGAGATAATTAGCTGCAATCAAGGAGGTATTCAGAAATGGTCTCTAGAAAGCCTGGAGGCCAATGGCCGGATCTCCAGTCAAACGGGCTTTGTTGTAGGATGGGTAGTACACAAGATTCTAACACAAAGAAGCCTTCTATTTTTAACCCCCTAGATAAACCAGACTCCAATTATGAACACTTAAAATGTATTAGTATTATAAAAATCTATTTCTTGAAGATGGCTTTCTGCACATGTAGTGACCTTATTTACAATGCCCTGAAGCGTCCTCTTTGTTAGAACGGACTAACTCATCGGCAAAATCATTTTGAAAGTTTCCAGGTAGAAATGATGGGTTGTTTGTGTTCAGTTTCAGCACTTGCGCCCTCTTCTATTTCATTATTTACCCGCTTTAACGGAAGGTGTGGGTCCCAAGCATCCTAAAATGCTAAAACTCCACTTTGCCACCTTGTACATTGGTATATGTTGCACATTAGCGGATGAGAAATGGCCATAGCAGCTGCGAAAATGAATTTAGCAATTGAATGGCACCTGGTTCAGTAATCTGTCTTGGAAACAGGGAGCAGCCAGTGCTGAGTTCTAGAAACAGCAGTAGTCTTTCCCACCAATTATAAGCTAAAACTCACATATGTTTTTGTTTCTGTTTTCAACGGGCAACATTCATAAGACGAGCTACTTATCAACCATCAGTAGTTGACAGACACAGAGCTATCTATGCCTTGCTCTCATTAGCTTTTGCAGGTGTGGTTTTCAGCAAAGGACAATTTCTGTCCTCTTCTCTTCTCCTTTTGTGTGAGGAAGTTGGAGAGATTCCCCCCCCCCCCCCCCCCGGGTTCTGCCATGTCTCTCTCCAACCTGTAATCTTTTTACTCTCCCTTCATAATTAGAAAAATGAGCTTTTATGATAAATTTGTTCTTAAATTAACTTGACGAATGTTCCCATACAGATTGCAATGTTAAATGTCTTCCTAAAAATCAATTAAGTCCTTAAAAGTTTCAGTGCACTGAGAGAGAGGGTTTAAAAAAAAAAACAAAAAAAAAACAAAAAAACAAACCTGCAGCATTTTCTTCCAGAATTGGATATTTAGAGAACTCCCTCTTCCTTTACACTGCACATAACAAATCTCTTAGGTCTGGCTTATGCTGTACTGATTTGCCACTTTTGATTTTTGTATTTAAGCCCAAACTAGCTACTGATATCCCGCTGGTCAAACAGTATAGTTCCTCTGATTCAATGCCAGACAATCCCTCTCAATATAAAAGTCATGTCTATAATCCACTGGCAGGCCACCCAAAGTGGTCTTCTGATATTTTCGAGTTGTTTTATTGTACAGTCCCAGCCTCTGGCTTCATAAAACGCAAGTTTCATAACAGTTGTAATTGCTAAGTCCATTTTTCTCATATACTAGGCCAAGGTTTTCTGGAACATGTTGCTTTTTCCAAATTAAACGGCTCCCTTTCTCCTCCGGCCCTCACACTCTGACTCCCTTCCACATCATCCCCTCTGGTGGGGAATGCATTGGACACTCAACTGTAGTAAACATCTTTTTCTCAAGGAAAAATAAGGCCCATGCCTGCATGAAGAGAGAGCAGGACAGATGGCATTCACATTCCAGAATGATAATGATGAGATGATGCTACTGTTAACGGGAACAGCTAATATTTGTTGAGGGCTTATCAAGTTCCATGCTTGCTGCTGGATGCTTTCTGTCCATGACATTATTGGATCCTCACAATCGTACAGAGCTCTGTTGCTGTTCCCATTTTACAGATGAGGGAACCAAGGGAAGTTATGAATCAATGGTGATCATAAATAAAGGGAAGAAATAAAAGTCCTGGATGTTAATGGTCAAAGGCAATATCTGATAACATGGACTCATTCATTTATTCAATAAAATTTTAGTTGTTGGGGCGCCTGGGTGGCTCAGTCGGTTAAGCATCGACTTCGGCTCTGGTCATGATCTCACGGGTTGTGAGTTCAAGCCCCACGTCCGGCTCTGTGCTGACAGCTCAGAGCCTGGAGCCTGCTTCAGATTCTGTGTCTCCCTCTCTCTCTGTTCCTTTCTTGCTTGCACTCTGTCTCTCTCTCTGTCTCTCTCAAAAATAATAAAACATTAAAAAAAAAGAAATATGTTGCCTTCCTATACACTAATCATGAAGCGCAGAGAGTGAAATTAAGAAAAGAATCCCACTTACAATTGCACCAAAAACAATAAAATATCTAAGAATAAACATAACCAAAGGGGTGAAAGATCTGTACTTTGCAAACTATAGAACACTGATGAAAGAAATTTAAGACAATGAAAAGAAATGGAAAGACAGGATCCTGGGAAGATGGCGGCGTAGGAGGACGCTGGGCTCACCGCATCCTGAGGAATACTTAGATTCCACCCACACCTGCCTAAATAACCCAGAAGACCGCCAGAAGACTAGCAGAACGGAGTCTCCGGAACCAAGCGCAGACGAGAGGCCCATGGAAGAGGGTAGGAAGGGTGGCGAGGCGGTGCGCGCTCCACGGACTGGCTGGAGGGAGCTGGGGCGGAGGGGCGGCCTGCCTGCCAAGCAGAGCCCCCGAGTCTGGCTTGCAAAAGCGGAGGGGCCGGAAGGAGTGTGTTCCGACAGCAAGCGGGACTTAACATCTGGAAAGTTATAAACTAACAGCTCTGCTAGGAGAGCGGGAGGGCTGGAAGACAACGGGAGGGAGAGTTGTTGAGCCCCGGAAGACAGAGCACAGCTTGGCGGGGAACAAGGGCACTTGCCAGCGCCATCTCCCTCGCCCATCCCCCAGCCAAAATCCCAAAGGGAACCGGTTCCTACCAGGGAACTTGCTTGCACCACGCAAACACCCAAATCTGTGCTTCTGTGGATCCGTTTTCCGGTGGGTCTGACTCCCTCCCGGTGCCGCAGGGCCCCTCCTGAAGCGGATCTCCAAAGGAAAAGTGAGCTGAGCCTGCCCCTCCCGCCCCTGTGCACCTTGCCGATCCACCCCAGCTGATACACCAGATCCCCAGCACCACAAGCCTGGCAGTGTGCAAGTAGCCCAGATGGGCCACGCCACCCCACAGTGAATCCCGCCCCTAGGAGAGGGGAAGAGAAGGCACACACCAGTCTGGGAAGAGAAGGCACACACCAGTCTGACTGTGGCCCCGGCGGTGGGCTGGGGGCAGACATCGGGTCTGACTGCGGCCCCGCCTACCAATGCAAGTTATTCAAGACAGCACAGGGGAAGTGCCCTGCAGTCCCGCACCACTCCAGGGACTATCCAAAATGATGAAACGGAAGAATTCCCCTCAGAAAAACGTCCAGGAATTAACAACAGCTAATGAACTGATCAAAAATGATTTAAACAATATAACAGAAAGTGAATTTAGAACAAGAGTCACAAAATTAATCGCTGGGCTTGAAAACAGTATAAAGGACAGCAGAGAATCTCTTGCTACAGAGATCAAGGGACTAAGGAACATCCAGGAGGAGCTAAAAAATGCTATCAACGAATTGCAAAATAAAATGGAGACAACCACGGCTCGGATTGAAGAGGCAGAGGAGAGAATAGGTGAACTAGAAGATAAAATTATGGAAAAGGAAGAAGCTGAGAAAAAGAGAGATAAAAAAACCCAGGAGAATGAGGGGAAAATTAGAGAACTAAGTGATGCACTAAAGAGAAATAATATACGCATAATTGGTATTCCAGAGGAGGAAGAGAGAGGGAAATGTGCTGAAGGTGTACTTGAAGAAATCATAGCTGAGAACTTTCCTGATCTGGGGAAGGAAAAAGGCATTGAAATCCAAGAGGCACAGAGAACTCCCTTCAGACGTAACTTGAATCGATCTTCTGCACGACATATCATAGTGAAACTGGCAAAATACAAGGATAAAGAGAAAATTCTGAAAGCAGCTAGAGATAAATGTGCTCTAACATATAAAGGGAGACCTATAAGACTCGTGACCGATCTCTCTACTGAAACTTGGCAGGCCAGAAAGGAATGGCAGGAGATCTTCAATGTGATGAACAGAAAAAATACGCAGCCGAGAATCCTTTATCCAGCAAGTCTGTCATTTAGAATAGAAGGAGAGATAAAGGTCTTCCCAAACAAACAAAAACTGAAGGAATTCATCACCACTAAACCAGCCCTACAAGAGATCCTAAGGGGGATCCTGTGAGACAAAGTACCAGAGACATCGCTACAAGCATGAAACCTATGGACATCACAATGACTCTAAACCCATATCTTTCTATAATAACACTGAATGTAAATGGTCTAAATGCGCCAACCAAAAGACATAGGGTATCAGAATGGATAAAGAAACAAGACCCATCTATTTGCTGTCTACAAGAGACTCATTTTAAACCTGAGGACACCTTCAGATTGAGAGTGAGGGGATGGAGAACTATTTATCATGCCACTGGAAGTCAAAAGAAAGCTGGAGTAGCCATACTTATATCAGACAAACTAGACTTTAAATTAAAGGCTGTAACAAGAGATGAAGAAGGGCATTATGTAATAATCACAGGGTCTATCCATTAGGAAGAGCTAACAATTATAAATGTCTATGTGCCGAATACAGGAGCCCCCAAATATATAAAACAATTGCTCACAAACATTAGCAACCTTATTGATAAGAATGTGGTAATTGCAGGGGACTTTAACACTCCACTTACAGAAATGGATAGATTATCTAGACACACGGTCAATAAAGAAACAAGGGCCCTGAATGAGACATTGGATCAGATGGACTTGTCAGATATATTTAGAACTCTGCATCCCAAAGCAACAGAATATACTTTCTTCTCGAGTGCACATGGAACATTCTCCAAGATAGATCACATACTGGGTCACAAAACAGCCCTTCATAAGTATACAAGAATTGAAATCATACCATGCATACTTTCAGACCACAATGTTATGAAGTTTGAAATCAACCACAGGAAAAAGTCTGGAAAACCTCCAAAAGCATGGAGGTTAAAGAACACCCTACTAAAGAATGAATGGGTCAACCAGGCAATTAGAGAAGAAATTAAAAAATATATGGAAACAAACGAAAATGAAAATACAACAATCCAAACGCTTTGGGACGCAGCAAAGGCAATCCTGAGAGGAAAATACATTGCAATCCAGGCCTATCTCAAGAAACAAGAAAAATCCCAAATACAAAATCTAACAGCACACCTAAAGGAAATAGAAGCAGAACAGCAAAGGCAGCCTAAACCCAGCAGAAGAAGAGAAATAATAAAGATCAGAGCAGAAATAAACAATATAGAATCTAAAAAAAACCTGTAGAGCAGATCAACGAAACCAAGAGTTGGTTTTTTGAAAAATAAACAAAATTGATAAACCTCTAGCCAGGCTTCTCAAAAAGAAAAGGGAGATGACCCAAATAGATAAAATCATGAATGAAAATGGAATTATTACAACCAATCCCTCAGAGATACAAGCAATTATCAGGGAATACTATGAAAAATTATATGCCAACAAACTGGACAACCTGGAAGAAATGGACAAATTCCTAAACACCCACATGCTTCCAAAACTCAATCAGGAGGAAATAGAAAGCTTTAGCAGACCCATAACCAGCGAAGAAATTGAATCAGTCATCAAAAATCTCCCAACAAATGAGTCCAGGACCAGATAGCTTCCCAGGGGAGTTCTATCAGACGTTTAAAGCAGAGATAATACCTATCCTTCTCAAGCTATTCCAAAAAATAGAAAGGGAAGGAAAACTTCCAGACTCATTCTATGAAGCCAGTATTACTTTGATTCCTAAACCAGACAGAGACCCAGTAAAAAAAGAGAACTACAGGCCAACAAACCTGATGAATATGGATGCAAAAATTCTCAATAAGATACTAGCAAATCGAATTCAACAGCATATAAACAGAATTATTCACCATGATCAAGTGGGATTCATTCCTGGGATGCAGGGCTGGTTCAACATTCGCAAATCAATCAACATGATACATCACATTAAAAGAAAAGATAAGAACCATATGATCCTGTCAATCGATGCAGAAAAGGCCTTTGACAAAATTCAGCAACTTTCTTAATAAAAACGCTTGAGAAAGTTGGGATAGAAGGAACATACTGAAAGATCATAATAGCCATTTATGAAAATCCCACAGCTAACATCATCCTCAATGGGGAAAAGCTGAGAGCTTTTTCCCTGAGATCAGGAACACGACAGGGATGTCCACTCTCACCGCTGTTTGTTTAACATAGTGTTGGAAGTTCTAGCATCAGCAATCAGACAACAAAAGGAAATCAAAGGCATCAAAATTGGCAAAGATGAAGTTAAGCTTTCACTTTTTGCAGATGACATGATATTATACATGGAAAATCCGATAGACTCCACCAACAGTCTGCTAGAACTGATACATGAATTTAGTAAAGCTCCAGGATACAAAATCAATGTACAGAAATAAGTTGCATTCTTATACACTAATAATGAGGCAACAGAAAGACAAATAAAGAAACTGATCCCATTCACAATTGCACCAAGAAGCATAAAATACCTAGGAATAAATCTAACCAAAGATGTACAAGATCTGTATGCTGAAAACTATAGAAAGCTTATGAAGGAAATTGAAGAAGATATAAAGAAATGGAAAAACATTCCATGCTCATGGATTGGAAGAACAAATATTGTCAAAATGTTAATGCTACCCAAAGCTATCTACACATTCAATGCAATCCCAATCAAAATTGCACCAGCATTCTTCTTGAAACTAGAACAAGCAATCCTAAAATTCATATGGAACCACAAAAGGCCCCGAATAGCCAAAGTAATTTTGAAGAAGACCAAAGCAGGAAGCATCACCATCTCAGACTTTAGCGTCTACTACAAAGCTGTAATCATCAAGACAGCATGGTATTGGCACAAAAACAGACACATAGACCAATGGAATAGAATAGAAACCCCAGAACTAGACCCACAAACGTATGGCCAACTCATCTTTGACAAAGCAGGAAAGAACATCCAATGGAAAAAAGTCTCTTTAACAAATGGTGCTTGGAGAACTGGACAGCAACATGCAGAAGATTGAAACTAGACCACTTTCTCACACCATTCACAAAAATAAACTCAAAATGGATAAAGGACCTGAATGTAAGACAGGAAACCATCAAAACCCTAGAGGAGAAAGCAGGAAAAGACCTCTCTGACCCCAGCCATAGGAATTTCTTACTTGACACATCTCCAAAGGCAAGGGAATTAAAAGCAAAAATGAACTACTGGGACCTTATGAAGCCAAAAAGCTTCTGCACAGCAAAGGAAACAACCAACAAAACTAAAAGGCAACCAATGGAATGGGAAAAGATATTTGCAAATGACATATCGGACAAAGAGCTAGTATCCAAAATCTATAAAGAGCTCACCAAACTCCACACCTGAAAAACAAATAACCCAGTGAAGAAATGGACAGAAAACATGAATAGACACTTCTCTAAAGAAGACATCTGGATGGCCAACAGGCACATGAAAAGATGTTGCTCCTCAACATCGCTCCTCATCAGGGAAATACAAATCAAAACCACACTCAGATATCACCTCACGCCAGTCAGAGTGGCCAAAATGAACAAATCAGGAGACTATAGATGCTGGAGAGGATGTGGAGAAATGGGAACCCTCTTGCACTGTTGGTGGGAATGCAAATTGGTGCAGCCACTCTGGAAAACAGTGTGGAGGTTCCTCAAAAAATTAAAAATAGATCTACCCTGTGACCCAGCAATAGCACTGCTAGGAATTTACCCAAGGGATACAGGAGTACTGATACATAGGGGCACCTGTACCCCAATGTTTATAGCAGCACTCTCAACAATAGCCAAATTATGGAAAGAACCTAAATGTCCATCAACTGATGAATGGATAAAGAAATTGTGGTTTATATACACAATGGAGTACTATGTGGCAATGAGAAAGAATGAAATATGGCCCTTTGAAGCAACATGGATGGAACTGGAGAGTGTTGCTAAATGAAATAAGCCATACAGAGAAAGACAGATACCGTATGTTTTCACTCTTAGGTGGATCCTGAGAAACTTAACAGACACCCATGGGGGAGGGGACGGAAAAAAAAAAAAGAGGAGGTTAGAGTGGGAGAGAGCCAAAGCATAAGAGACTCTTAAAAACTGAGAACAAACTGAGGGTTGATGGGGGGTGGGAGGGAGGGGAGGGTGGGTGAAGGGTATTGAGGAGGGCACCTTTTGGGATGAGCACTGGGCATTGTATGGAAACCAATTTGACAATAAACTTCATATATTGAAAAAAAAAAGAAATGGAAAGACATTCCATGCTCATGAATTGGAGGAACAAATACTATTAAAATTCTATGCTATCCAAACCAATCTACAGATTTAATGCAATCTCTATCAAAATACCAACAGCATGGTTCACGGAACTAGAACAAACCCAAAATTTGCATGGAATCATGAAAGACCTCGAATAGCCAAAGAACTCTTGAAAAAGAAAAAACAAAACAAAACAAAACAAAACAAACCACAACTGGAGGTATTATAATTCCAAATTTCAAGTTATATTACAAAGTGGTAGTAATTTAAACAGTATGGTGCTGCCATAAAAGTAGACACATAGATCAATAGAATAAAAGAGAAAACCCAGAAATAAACCCACAGTTATATGGTCAATTAACCTTGACAAAGGAGGAATGAATATACATTGGGAAAAAGACAGCCTTTTCAACAAATGGTATTGGGAAAACTGGACAGCTACATGCAACAGAATGAAGCTGGACCACTTTCTTTCACCACACACAAAAATTAACTCAAAATAGATTAAAGACCTAAATGTGAGACCTGAAACCATAAAAATCCTAGAAGAGAGCACAGGCAGCAATCTCTGACATTGGCCATAACTACATTTTTCTAGATATATCTCCTGAGGCAAGGGAAACAAAAGCAAAAATAAACTATTGGGACTACATCAAAACAAAAAGTTTTTGCGCAGTGAAGGAAATAATCAACAAAACTAAAAGACAACCTACGAATAAGACAAGATATTTGCAAATGACATATCTAATAAAGGGTTAGTGTCTATAATATATAAAGATCTGATGCAACTCAATGCCTAAAAAACAAATAATCCAATTAAAAAAATGGACACAAGGGGCGCCTGGGTGGCTCAGTCGGTTAAGTGTCTGACTTTGGCTCAGGTCATGATCTCACAGTTTTGTGGGTTTGAGCCCCGTGTCGGGCTCTGTTCTCACAGCTCAGAGCCTGGAGCCTGCTTTGGATTCTGTGTCTTCCTCTCTCTCTGCCCTTCCCCGGCTCATGGTCTGTCTCTGTCTCTCTCTCAAAAGTAAATGAACATAAAATTTTTTTTTTTTTAAAATGGACAGAAGACATGAATAGACATTTCTCCAAACAAGACATACAGATGATCAATAGACTCATGAAAAGATGTTCATTATCATTTAACATCAGGGAAATGCAGATCAACACCATAATGAGGTAGGACCTCACACCTATCAGAATGACTAAAATCATGAAACAACAAGTCAAGGAATGTGAGGATGTGGAGAAAAAGGAACTCTCTTGCATTGTTGGTGGGAACGTAAACTGGCACAGTCACTGTGGAAAACTGTATGGAGCTTCGTCAAAAAAATAAGAATAGAACTATCCTACAATCCAGGAACTACATTACTGAATATTTACCCAAAAAATACAAACACTAATTCAAAGGGATACGTGCACCTCTATGTTTGTTGCAGCATTATTTACAATAGCCAGATGACCGAAGCAGCCCAAGTGTCCACTGACAGATGAATGGATAAAGAAAAGGTGATATAAAATGGAATATTATACAGCCACAAAAAAGAATGAAATATTATCTTTTGCAACAAAATGGATGGAGCTAGAGAGTACAATGTTGAGCAAAATAAGTCACTCAGAGTAGTACAAATACCATATGATCTCAGTCATATGTGGAATTTAAGAAACAAAACAAATGAGCAGAGGGAAAAAAAAGAGAGATAAACCAAGAGACAGACTCTTAATTATAGAGAACAAACCGATGGTTACAGAGGCGAGGTGGGTGGGAGGATGGGGGAACTAGGAGATGGGGAGGAATGAATGCACTTATGGTGAAAAAAAGAAGATTTAAGAAAAGAAAGAGACAGAAAAAGAATTTGCCCTTCCTCTGTCTTTTTGTTCTTTTTGAGTCTGCAACGGATTGGATGATGCCCACCACATTGGTGAAGGGGGAGCTTTTCCACTCAGTCTATTGATTCAAGTGCTAATCTCTTCCAGGAACACCCTCACAAACACAACCAGAAATAATGTTATACCAGCTATCTGGGCATCCCTCAGCCCAGTCAAGATGACACATAAAATTAATCATCACACGGATATAGAATGTAGTCATTAAAATGGCAAACAGGAAGAATAATGAAGACATGGGGAAATGCTCCCAAGCAAATTCCTAACATGGAATACAGCGAAATTTTATTTTTGAAAGTTTTATGTATGCATAGAAAATTGATTAAGAAAGGCGTATTCTAAATGTTAGCAATGACAAAAATTAATGTTAGCCATGGGTATCTGGGGGTAGTGAAATGATAGTGGTTTTCCATTCTAATTTTTCTTACCTTTACTTAAAAAAATATCCTACATAAACATGTATTACTTTGGTAATTTGCAAAAATGATAAAATTTATGATAAAGAGCCAGAAAGGATAGGAGACAGAGAGGGTGTGAGAAAGAAAGAAAGAAAGAAAGAAAGAAAGAAAGAAAGAAAGAAAGAA
>NW_024412444.1:7596350-7604748 GCF_014898765.1 Herpailurus yagouaroundi
GAAAGAAAGAAAGAAAGAAAGAAAGAAAGAAAGAAAGAAAGAAAGAAGAGAGAGAGGAAGGGAGGAAGGAAGGAAGAAGAAAAGAAGGAAGGAAGGAAAAAAAAGAAAAGAACAAGAAAAGAATGAGAGGGGGGAAGGAGGGAGAAAGGGAAGAAGAAAGGAAGGAAGGAAAAGCTAGTTAAAGGCTTTTAAGTCAACTGAGTACAGGAAACAAAAACTGAACATAGCCTGAATAGGTTAATGTTTGAAACAATGGACAGCAACATTATATTATGTGACCCAACTGTTCCTTTCTCTTGTATATGTTTGGTTCCTCTTTTGTGGACCCAGTTGTTTTAGACAGAGATTTAGGTTTGACTAGGCACCTAAGCCTTGTGGTTTGCCCTGTGCTATAAATTTCTTGACCCATACATTGCTCTGCTATGGGGATATCGAAGCACTTCATGAATGTTTTCACTTTAATTATCATCACAGCCAGATGCTTCAATAACAGGCACCATTTTGGAAATTCTGTTCACAATTTTTGAACTTGTGGAATTACTGAATCCAGTCCTTGTGCCATATCACACCTGGAGTACAAGTGAAAAACAAAAATAAATACAAAACAATTATGGTGAGGATAATGACTAAATCACAAGAAAAATAAAATCATTGCTATTTTATCTGAACCTTGGAGAAACTTAATTGTGGTATAAAAGTGGGCAAATGTGTGCTTTTAACTATATATATATATATATATATATATATATATATATATATATATATATATAATGTTGGAATTAAAACATGCATGCTGTTACAATCTTACTTTCTCCAATACGAATGTGCTAGGGTGGTACAAAATTACAACGTGGATGTGGAAAATGATTTAAAAATGTTATGTTTTGAGGAGGTGGGGGAGAGGGACAATGGGTGATGGGCTTGAGGAGGGCACTTTTTGGGATGAGCCCTGGGTGTTGTATGTAAGCCAATTTGACAATAAATTGTATTCATAAAAAAATAAAAAATAAAAAATGTTACATCTTACAGGGTTGGGGAGGCTGGGTAGCTGGCACCAGGACTGGGTCCAGTGCAAAATGAAAGGGTAGAACCCTTTGTTCAAAATGGGTTAAAAACCCCCAGAGTGTCAGGGTGCCTGACTGACTCAGTTGGAAGAGCATGTGATTCTTGATCTCAGGGGCATGAGTTTGAGCCCCACGTTGGGGGTAGAGATTACTTAAATAAATAAACAAACTTAAAGAATATTTCAAAAAAGGAATCTCAAGATTGTCAAAACAGAGCATTAATCCCAGTGCAGGTCCTTCTTAAGTGGGGGTGGCGGTGGGTAGGGGGAGATTTGTATGACTGCTCAAGTCGCACACCCATGAGGCCAGCCTCTGTGGCAATGAGCCTAGAGACAGAATACCAGGACACTGGTCCAGTTTTGTCACTAACTATATGACCAATCCAGTCACTTATTCCCTCAAAACTTCCTGCTTCTCATCTTTAAAATCAAAAAGATATTTCTGGGGAAACACTTGGTTGTGAGTGATAGAAGTTCAACTCCAATTAGCTGAAGATTGGGGGGGGGGGGGGGTTCATGAAACAGTCCAGGGCTGACACTGGCCTTACTCTAGAGCAGGAATCTGTGAACTTTTTCTGTAAACAGCAGGAGAGTAAATATTTTCAGCTTTGTCTGCCTTATGATCTCTGTCACAACTACTCAACTGTGTTTTGTTTTGTTTTTAATGTTTATTTATTTTCTGAGACAGAGCGAGACAGAGCACAACCAGGGGAGGGGCAGAGAGAGAAGGGCTGTCAGCACAGAGCCCGACATGGGGCTCAAACCCATGAGCCACAAGATCATGACCTGAGCCAAAGTTGGAGGCTTAACTGACTGAGCCACCCAGGTGCCCTATGTGTTGTTGAAGCACAAAAGCCACAGACAAGATGCAAATGAATGAACATGGCCGTGTTCTAATAAAACTTTATGGACACTATATATGAGTTTCATAAAATTTTCATGTGTCACAAAATATTCTTCTTTTGATTTTTTTCCTGAACCATATAAAAATGTAAAAGCTATGGGTGCCTGGGTGACTCAGTAGGTTAAGCATCTGACTTCGGCTCATGTCATGATCTCATGAGTTCGAGCACTGCATTGAGCTCTCTGCTTTTATCACAGAACCCGCTTTAGATCCTCTGCCCTCCCTTGGAGATCCTCCCTGCAAAAAGAAACATTAAAAAAAATTGTAAAAGTCATATTTAGCTCACGGGCCATACAAAAAGAGGTGGAGGGCTGGATTTGACCTTTGGATATCAGTTTGATGACTCATGTTCTAGACCCAGAAGGCATTATCAGGTCCTGGTGTCAGTGTGCATGTTTCTCTCCCACATGGCTCTGTTCCTCCTTTGGTGTTGATCTTATTCTTTTTAACTATAGATAGACTTCTCCACATGACCAGGTGAGTGGAGGTGGGATGAGGAGTAAGATCAATGAGAATTCTCACTTTACCCCTCTAATTTGGTTACCTCCAAGGAAAGAGTCTCCTCTGTCTTCTACTATCTGCAACTATAATCCTGTTGGACCGTATGGATCTGGCCTACGTGTTTACCATGGTTCAACCACTGTAGATAAATAGGTGGGATGTTCTGATTAGTCAGCCAGGGCAAAGTCTTGGAGACATGTACTCCTGTGGCAGCTGTGGAGAGTGGATCCCATAAACTTGCCATCCCCATCAGACCCACATGACCTTCCCATGTCCTTTCTCTTTCAAATTACCACTGCCCAAAAGCTCGAAGGCACTCTCCATTTTTGCATAGCTGACTCCTTCTGCTCCCAGTTACTTTTCAGCCAGTGGCAATTTGGCATCTCTACTCTTCCTCTGTCACCAAGGAGGCTTCCTTGGACACCAAGAATCTCCAGATTGCTACATCTTTGTCTTAAATTCTTAAATAGGCCACCAAATTTTAGAAAGCTGAGCATACGCTCCCACTTGATGCCTCTTCTCGGCTTTCATAATTCTGTAAGGTGCATTGCAGTGCATTGCAGTTTATGACAACTACATCATCTCACCGAATCCTTAGCGCAAATGTGAAGATAGAAAGGGTAGGTCTTGTTGTCCCCACTTTAGATTGAGACCGACGCTCAGAAATGTTAAGTGACTTGTTTCACAGTTCTACATCCTCAATATCCAACAAAGCTAGGACTTGATTGCTAGTCTTTTGACACTAAGACTTCTTGCTCAGTGTAAATGCCGATCTCTTATAGCAATCAGTCCATCTCTTCCTTTTCTTCTAACTTCTCAGTCTCCCTGGCTGGGTCCTGTTTTACCAGGCGGTCATGAAGGATCTGTACTTTCTCCAGGCATTTCATTTCTTGGGCAATAATTCCTACTTGAGATGACTCTTACAAGGCTTTCCAGGTCTCTGTTGTTGATATGAGCCATCACTCTCTCTGTACCATGACTTCCATAATTTTTTAATATCCACATATGGCTTTAATCATATAATGTCTCCTGTATGCCTCATTCCCTGATGCAGAAAATTTCAGTCACATCCCGCCTCCCGCACCCCCCTGCCTGCCTTAGCTTCACTTTCTGACTACATTGCTGTATGCCGAGGAGGTAAACATTTTTTCATTACCATGCAATTAAACTTAAAAACGTTTGTGTGTTGGGGCTGCTGGGTGGCTCAGTTCATTCAGTGTTTGACTCTTGATTTCAGCTCGGGGTCATGATCGCATGGTTATGGGCATGAGCCCCACATTGGGCTCCAGACTGGGCGTGTAGCCTGCTTGAGATTTTTTTCTCTCTCCCTCTACTTCTCCTCCACTCGCACTCTCTCTCTTTTTCTCAAAACAAACAAACAAACAAACAAACAAACAAACAAAAAACCACAAAACTTTTGTGCACCTAAAGACACTATCAGCGGGGTAAAAAAGCAACCCATAGACTAGTAGAAATGATTTATAAGTCATCTATCTGATAAGGGATTAATATCCAAAATATATAAAGAGTTCCTACAACTCAACAACAACAACGAAACAAACAACCTGACTAAAATATGGACAAAAGATTTGAATAGACATTTTCTGAATGAAGATAGGTAAATGGTGAATAAGCACATGAAAAGATGCTCAACCTAACTAATCATTAGGGAAGTGAGAATCAAAACCATAATGAGATACTACTTCATACTCATTAGGATGGCTATTTAAAAACCAAAAACCAAAAAACAACAAAGACAACCCAGAAAATAACAAGTATTGATGAGCATGGGGAGAAATTGGAACCCTTGTGCATTGCTGGTGGGAATAAAAAATGGTGCAGCCATGGTAGAAAACAGTAAGGATGGTTCCTCAAAAAATTGAACATAGAATTACCATATGATCCATCAGTTTCACATCTGGGTATATCCCCCAAAGAACTGAGAGCAGGGATTTGGATAAGTATTTGCCTGCTGATGTTCATAGCAGTGTTATTCACAACAGCTGAAAGATGAAAACAACCCAAATGTCCACTGACAGATGAATAAACAAAACGTGGCATATATATATATATTATATATATATATATATATAATATACATATATTATATATATATATAGTCAAATATTATTCAGCCTTGAAAAAGGAATGTAATTCTGATACATGCTACAAAATGAGTGAGTCTTGAAGACATTAGGTCAGGTAAATAATGCAGACACAAAAGGACAATTATTGTGTATTTCCACTTACATGAGATACATAGGAAAATCAAATTCAGAAAGTTGAGGAGTGGTTATCATGGTTTGTGGGGGGAATAATGGGGAGCCATTGCTAAGCGGGGACAGAGTTTCAGTGTGGAAGGATACAAAGTTCTGAAGATGAGGGGCGCCTGGGTGGCTCAGTCCGTTAAGCTTCTGACTTTGGCTCAGGTCATGATCTCATGCTCCCTGAGTTCAAGCCCCACACTGGGCTCTGTGCTGACAGCTCAGAGCCTGGAGGCTCCTTCGGATTCTGTGTCTCCCTCTTTCTCTGCTCCTCCCCTATTCATGCTCTGTCTCTCAAAAATGAATAAATGTTAAAAATTTTTTTAAAAAAGTTCTGAAGATGGATAGTGGTGATGGTTGCACAACAGAGTCAATGTCCTTAATGCCACTGGATTGTTAACTTTAGGTATAATGGTAAATTTTATGTTTTGTGTATTTTACCACCAAAAAAAAAATTACAAGAGTTGCTGTTGAGCCAAATTGCATTGCAGAGGACATCTCTAATGTTCTGTGCAGTCTCTTGTAGTGGTGGTATAACATGGTGGCTGAGTACCCTCATTCAAGAGAAAGACAGCCAGCCATAAGATCAAACCCCAGCCTCATCACTTATGAATTATGTGACCTTGGGCCAGTTACATCCTTCAATGTGTCTCACTCTCCCTAGCTGTGGAATCAGCATGGTTATGAACGGTGACAGCGTCATGGGCAGTTATCATGATGAGATGAGGAAGGCAGGAAGCTTGGCAAAGTGTCTGGACTACAGCAAGCCTTCTGTGAGCCGAAGCCATTAGTGTGGTTTCACATATTTTACATATGCTAAATAATAAGTACAATTTATGGAGTTTCTCAATGGGTTCTTTGCCTCCAGGGCTATCACTTGGGATGGAATCTCTGTGCAATCATCCATTTTCATGGACGTATGGAGTCTTAATATCTTCAGTTTGCTTTAGCCTCACTCCCCCATCATCTGCCTAATGGACTCAGACCTGCAAAGGATGAGTGAGCTAGACAGGTGAGGCTTGTCAGCCATCCTTGGCAGAGATCCACGACACGGATATAATTTAGCAGCCGTTTTCATACCGCACATTTCTGCCTCGCACTGCAGTGCTGGTCCCTGTATGTCTGTGTGTACACGGGGGCTAATGATATTTGGGGTGTGCTTTGTGATATGATTAAGGCAGGGGCTGCACAGGGTATTATTTAATTAGGACAGATGTGTCTCCATGCCCATTTAGGAAGCTGTTTCTTGTCTTGCTACACAATTCCACAGAGCGTATCTGAGGGCAGATTTCCCGTTGAACTCTGCGAGAGCTCTGTCCTCAGATAAGCATCACAACCCTTGGAACATGAGCAGGAAGTAGGCCCTTTTGAGATCATTAACTAGTGTGAGTTAAAAAAAAAAAAAAAAAAAACTATGTCATGATATAGGAGCAAAATGTTAAAGCTTGTCCTAAGTATAGAGAAGAACATGTTGATTTGTCTTTCCTCGTTAGAAATTTGGGCCGGTTTAACCATTCTGAAGTTTACCTTTGTATTATCTATGAAGTATGAGGTTATAAAGTAAATGAATCAGATAAATAAGAGAGTTCAGGTAATGTTGAACCCACTTTTTATCAACTGCTATTAAATGGTTTAACTGGACCAGTTGCCAGGCATTCTCCCCCATTCTTTTTTTCTCGTCTAAATTTGTCTCATTCCTCTCTCCCACCTGCTATGGTCCCCACTCCCCTGTGTATTTTTTCCATGTTATCTTATTATATGTCTTTGACCCTTAGGCAGGAAATCCTGTTCCTTTGTCTTCTAGTGCCAGGCAATTAATAAAACATTAACAGAACGCTGAGCAGGAGTCAGTCTGTGTTAAATGCTGGAGACACAGAGAGAAAAGAGGCATGGCAGAAGATGACCTCACAGATTTAAAGCATGGACATGGGTGTTAGATGCACATGGCTTTGAGTCCTGGCTCTGTCACTTAATGGTTAGGTTGCTAGGCAAAGTTCTTAATCTCTGTGGTCTCAGATTTCTGAGGCATAAAATGTAGAGAAGCATAATATCTTCTCCAGAGAATTGTGACAGAAATCAGGTGAAACCGTGAGTGAATTAAGCGGGTATTTCTAGTTGCAAGGTTCAGACACAGAATAAACAATGGCACGAGGCAAAAAAGAGGCTACAGTGGGTCAGATACTTGGAAAGTCTAGAAGTGGATTTCAGGGATAGCTGGATCCAGGACACTTAATATCATCGGGGTTCAGCTTATTTTTTCCATCTCTAGGTTTTGCTTCTTTCTGTGTTGGCATCGTTCTTAAGAGACCTCTCCAGTTTTACATTATCATCCTTAGGGCTAATCACCACAGAAGAAAGAGGCCATTTCCCTCCCAATAGTTTCAGCCAAAGTATCACCAGTTCTTATTGGTTCAACTTGGGTCAATCCTGACCAATGACAATAGTCAGGGAGATAGAGTATTTTGAGAAGCCCAGACTGGATCACATGCCCGCTCAGCTAAACCAAACGGACTATAAGTGTGTGTGTGTGTGCATGTGTGTGTGTGTGTGTGTGTGTGCATGTGTGTAGGCATGGGAAGTGAAAGAAGCTCTTCAAAGTAAAATGGATGTTATTTCCAAAAGAAAAGGAAAAGATGCTAGTAGACAAAAAGTAGGTGTCCCCACGAGTGGGTTAACAGAGAAATATTTATTATTATTATTATAATGATTACGTTGAAAATGATTAAAATAAAGGGAAATTAAATCATGAAATCATGGAATCATGGTTTGATTAAAATAATGAAATGATTAAAATGAAAATAAAATGGGAAACAATTGGTTTCCTGTCAGAGAAGTTTGGAGAAGAGAAGCAGGAAATTAGAAGGAAGAAGGTTGTTACCGAAGGCAGACCAGCAGTAGTTAGAGAAGATGGTCAGTGAAAATGACTGAAAATATTCCAGAACTCTTTGCTCCTTGACAGTTCCTGAGTATCCTTGAATGATAGTACAGGCCAACCATGAAAATGCCCATAAAAAGCATTCTTGGTGAAAGATGTACTTTCACAATGTCAGAGGGGTGTCTGACTGTTTAGAAATATTTAGCCTCTATTGGGTAGGCTGCTTTATAAATTAATTGATCTCTAAGACAGCCAGATTTGTTAGTCCTCTTTGTGTTCCTTTGGTGTCTTCCTCAGCATTTTGCACACGGGTGGGTGTGCAGTAAGGAGAACTAAAAACTTGTTGATTAATACAGGTAAAAAGAAGCAATTAATAAACATTTACAAATGGGTCTCATTCACCAATTAAAACCGGCCCTAACATCAGGTCCAGGACTTTGTTAGCCATTTTTTTCATTTCAGAGGCAGGTACTAGAAAACCAACAACAATTATTTTGTTTTTGAATATTTTCTGGTTTCTATTTTACTAAGTTTGACCAGTCTTATCCTCATTAATACAAATTAGTGTCATTTGAGAGTGCACACACTCTTGAATACTTTTTCTTCTGTTCCCACACTGTTGAAAAACAGTTTTCTTACATTAGTGTTCCCAAAGTGTGCTTATTTCCAGCTCTTCCACTTTAAGTTCAGGTATCTTTTAAATGGACAAAGATAAAGATAAATATCTTGCATATAAACCCTTAAAGACAGACACCTCAATTCCAGAATATTTTCTGTTTGCAGCCAAAAAA